>NC_048230.1:65472720-65531955 GCF_002007445.2 Ailuropoda melanoleuca | reverse complement strand
CTGCTCTGCCTATTCATCCCTCCCCCTCCCCAACCCCTGGCAACCACTGATTTTTTTCCCCTGTCTCCATAGTTTTGTCTTTCCCAGAATGTCGTATCGTTGGAATCGTACAATATGTAGCCTTTTCAGATTGGCTGCTTTCACTTAGTAATATGCATTCAAGGTTCTTCCATGTTTTTCATGACTTGATAGCTCATTTCTTTTTAGCACTGAATGATATTCCATTGTGTGGAAGTACCGTGGTTTGCCTACTTGCCTGCTTAAGGACACCTTGGTTACTTCCAACCGTTGGTGATTTTGAATAAAGCATTATAAACATTTGTGTGCAGGTTCTTATAGGGACATAGTTCTCAACTCTTGAGTGGTCACTAGGGAGTGTGATTACTGGGTTTTATGGTAAGAGTCTGTTTAGTTTTGTAAGAAATCACCAAAAGCTTCTATGCCAATTTCCATTCCCACCAGCAGTGGATGAGAGTTGACTGTATTTATGTGGGTCTATCTCTGGGCTTTCTGTTCTGTTCCATTGCTATGTCTGTCTGTTCTTTCACCCATACCACACTGTCTTGATTACTGTTGCTTTATAGTACGTGTTGAGGTCAGGTAGTGTCAGTCCTCCAACTTTGTTCTCCTTGGGTCTTTTGCCTCTTCATATAAACCTTAGAATCAATTTGTCAATATTCATAAAATCACTTGCTGAGATTTTGTTTGGGATTGCATTGAATCTATAGATCACGTCAGGAAGAACTAACACTCTGACAATATTGAATCTTCCTATCCATGAACGTGGACTATTTTTCCATTTATTTTTCTTTGATTTCATTCATTAGGGTTTTTTAGTTTTGCTCATGTAGATAATATACATATTTTCTTAGATTTTCCTGGTATCTTTAGTTTTATTTGCTTAGAAGAAATCTTTTATTTGTTAAGTCTCTTGACAAATATTTGTTGAGCTATTACTCTAGGTGCTGGATACTCCAGATAAGAAGACAGGTAAGATTTGCCTGCATAGGGTTTGCATTCTAAAGGGTCTACAATCACTTTTCCTGCATACATCTAATACCATATGTAAGTTACACATGTGTAGAGGCGTCTGGGTAGCTGATGTGAGTCCCTGTCAACAGCTCCTGTCCAGCACAACCATCTGTCCTGGGTAGGGAGGTTCTGGAAAGGAAAAGATTATAGCTACATGCCTGGCATGCCCCGGGCCACCTTGTCTTCATAGTTTTAAAGGTATCAGAGATGCTAAGAGAGAAACTGGCCTCTTTGTATAAAGTCAAGGGATGAAGACTGCCTCTGAGATGGAAATGTCTGTGGCCTGGCCTGGGAGCCTTGTTGTCCAGAGGAAGAAGCATAGAATGGCCCAAGAGAGGATGTTCTGGCCAGTTCTGAGGCTCGGGTAGAGACTAGGCCGGCTCTCTTTACAGCTGCAGTCATCAGATATTGACCAGGAGCTCAAACCATGTCATAGTAGCTAAAAAATTTATGGTTCCTACTCTCCCAACCCTCCAGAGCTTATAGTCTAGCAAAGACACAGACACATCCATACACAAATACATTACAGTGTTCAGTGTTTTGGAGAAGGAACAGAAAGTGCGTGAGAAGCGTACCTCACCCAGCCTGCGTGGCGACTTCACAGAGGAAGTGACATTTAAGCTGAGACATTTAACCCAAGACCTGGTTAAGAATTAACCAGGTGAAGTGAAGGCAGAGAGAGTCAGGCAGAGGGATAGCCCATGAGAAGGCGTGGAGAGTCAAGAGAGAAGGTGGTACATGGTGGTCCTGGAAGGGTCTTTGGTGGTTAGGAGGGAAGATGCTGGGAGAGGTGGGCAGAGGCCAGATCCTGCAGGGTCCGGAAGGGACCAGGTGGCCAGCGGCCTCCTTCTTCCTTCCCCTTATATTAAATAAGAATTGAACCCCTACTGTGTATCAGCTGCTGTCCCAGGCACTACGGGTACAGTAATGAGTGGGACAGATACTGTGCTGACTTCACAGAACCCCTGGGCTGGCAGGGCAGTGAGCTCTCAGCAGGATGCTCAAGGCCANCTAGGAGCATTCTGGAAGCAGAATTAGTGAAGAACAGGGACCTGGCGCAGTTGGGGTCTAATCTGTTCATAAATGGGGGCGCCTGGGTGGCTTAGTCGTTAAGCGTCTGCCTTCGGCTCAGGGCGTGATCCCAGAGTCCTGGGATCTAGTCCCACATCAGGCTCCTCCGTTGGGAGCCTGCTTCTTCCTCTCCCACTCCCCCTGCTTGTGTTCCCTCTCTCGCTGTCTCTCTTTCTGTCAAATAAATAAATAATTTTAAAAAATATAATGTGTTCGGGGCGCCTCGGTAGTGCAGTTGTTAAGCGTCTGCCTTCGGCTCAGGGTGTGATCCCGGCATTCGGGGATCAAGTCCCACATCAGGCTCCTCCGCTGGGAGCCTGCTTCTTCCTCTCCCACTCCCCTGCTGTGTTCCCTCTCTTGCTGGCTGTCTCTCTGTCACATAAATAAATAAAATCTTTAAAAAAATATAATGTGTTCATAAATGGAATGGGGGAGCCACGAGGGTCACGTTTCTGGACCCACAGTCCCCTCACCTTGAGTTTGAGGTGCAAACAGGCAGTCTTTGAAGAAATGTTACAGACCCACATCTTCTCTTATTAGATGAGTTAAATGCAGTTCCCCCTCCCTTTGAGGAAATCCAGTACAAGTATCCACTGCTACATTAGGAAGTTATTCTTCTCCAACCTCCACATTTCAGAAAGACTATGCATTTTTCATGAGCGTTGACTGTAGCTTATTTTGTATACAGGTTTCCCTGGTTTCTTTCGTTTATTTATTTAGACTTTAGTTTTGGAGAACAGTTGTAGGCTTACAGCAGAAATGAGGGGAGGTACAGAGATTTTCTATACCACACATGCATAGTCTCCCCCGTCATCAACAACCCCCACCAGAGTGGTATTTTGGTTACCACTGATGAACCAGCACTGACATATTATCATGCAAAGCCTGCAGTTTACATTAGGGCTCACTCTTGGCGTTGTACGTTCTGTGGGTTTGGACAAATGTATGATGCTGTGTATCCATCATTATGGTATCGTACAGAGTTTGTTCAGTGTCCAAAAAATCCCCCCTGCTCTGCCTATTCATCCCTCCCCCTCCCCAACCCCTGGCAACCACTGATTTTTTTCCCCTGTCTCCATAGTTTTGTCTTTCCCAGAATGTCGTATCGTTGGAATCGTACAATATGTAGCCTTTTCAGATTGGCTGCTTTCACTTAGTAATATGCATTCAAGGTTCTTCCATGTTTTTCATGACTTGATAGCTCATTTCTTTTTAGCACTGAATGATATTCCATTGTGTGGAAGTACCGTGGTTTGCCTACTTGCCTGCTTAAGGACACCTTGGTTACTTCCAACTGTTGGTGATTTTGAATAAAGCATTATAAACATTTGTGTGCAGGTTCTTATATGGACATAGTTCTCAACTCTTGAGTGGTCACTAGGGAGTGTGATTACTGGGTTTTATGGTAAGAGTCTGTTTAGTTTTGTAAGAAATCACCAAAAGCTTCTATGCCAATTTCCATTCCCACCAGCAGTGGATGAGAGTTGACTGTATTTATGTGGGTCTATCTCTGGGCTTTCTGTTCTGTTCCATTGCTATGTCTGTCTGTTCTTTCACCCATACCACACTGTCTTGATTACTGTTGCTTTATAGTACGTGTTGAGGTCAGGTAGTGTCAGTCCTCCAACTTTGTTCTCCTTGGGTCTTTTGCCTCTTCATATAAACCTTAGAATCAATTTGTCAATATTCATAAAATCACTTGCTGAGATTTTGTTTGGGATTGCATTGAATCTATAGATCACGTCAGGAAGAACTAACACTCTGACAATATTGAATCTTCCTATCCATGAACGTGGACTATTTTTCCATTTATTTTTCTTTGATTTCATTCATTAGGGTTTTTTAGTTTTGCTCATGTAGATAATATACATATTTTCTTAGATTTTCCTGGTATCTTTAGTTTTATTTGCTTAGAAGAAATCTTTTATTTGTTAAGTCTCTTGACAAATATTTGTTGAGCTATTACTCTAGGTGCTGGATACTCCAGATAAGAAGACAGGTAAGATTTGCCTGCATAGGGTTTGCATTCTAAAGGGTCTACAATCACTTCTCCTGCATACATCTAATACCATATGTAAGTTACACATGTGTAGAGGCGTCTGGGTAGCTGATGTGAGTCCCTGTCAACAGCTCCTGTCCAGCACAACCATCTGTCCTGGGTAGGGAGGTTCTGGAAAGGAAAAGATTATAGCTACATGCCTGGCATGCCCCGGGCCACCTTGTCTTCATAGTTTTAAAGGTATCAGAGATGCTAAGAGAGAAACTGGCCTCTTTGTATAAAGTCAAGGGATGAAGACTGCCTCTGAGATGGAAATGTCTGTGGCCTGGCCTGGGAGCCTTGTTGTCCAGAGGAATAAGCATAGAATGGCCCAAGAGAGGATGTTCTGGCCAGTTCTGAGGCTCGGGTAGAGACTAGGCCGGCTCTCTTTACAGCTGCAGTCATCAGATATTGACCAGGAGCTCAAACCATGTCATAGTAGCTAAAAAATTTATGGTTCCTACTCTCCCAACCCTCCAGAGCTTATAGTCTAGCAAAGACACAGACACATCCATACACAAATACATTACAGTGTTCAGTGTTTTGGAGAAGGAACAGAAAGTGCGTGAGAAGCGTACCTCACCCAGCCTGCGTGGCGACTTCACAGAGGAAGTGACATTTAAGCTGAGACATTTAACCCAAGACCTGGTTAAGAATTAACCAGGTGAAGTGAAGGCAGAGAGAGTCAGGCAGAGGGATAGCCCATGAGAAGGCGTGGAGAGTCAAGAGAGAAGGTGGTACATGGTGGTCCTGGAAGGGTCTTTGGTGGTTAGGAGGGAAGATGCTGGGAGAGGTGGGCAGAGGCCAGATCCTGCAGGGTCCGGAAGGGACCAGGTGGCCAGCGGCCTCCTTCTTCCTTCCCCTTATATTAAATAAGAATTGAACCCCTACTGTGTATCAGCTGCTGTCCCAGGCACTACGGGTACAGTAATGAGTGGGACAGATACTGTGCTGACTTCACAGAACCCCTGGGCTGGCAGGGCAGTGAGCTCTCAGCAGGATGCTCAAGGCCAGCTTGCACCCCCCTCCTTTTTCTGTTTTTTTTTTTAATTGAGATATCACTCACACACCCCAAAATTTACCTTTCTAAAGTGTGCAATTTGTGGTCTCCAGTATATTCATAAGTTTGTACAACCATTACCACTATCTAGTTCCAGAAAATTTTTATCACCTTAAATGAACCCCTGTACCCATTAGCTGTCACACCCCAGGGCCCCTTCCCCTCAGCACCTGGCAACCACAAATCACTTTCTATATTTATGGATTTGCTTATTCTGGAAATTCCGTAGACATGGAATCCTACAATATGTGGCCTTTTGTGTCTGGCTTCTCTCCCTTAGTGTGATGTTTTCATGGTGTAGCCTATGTCAGCATTTCGTTNTCCAGTATATTCATAAGGTTGTACAACCATTACCACTATCTAGTTCCAGAAAATTTTTATCACCTTAAATGAACCCCTGTACCCATTAGCTGTCACACCCCAGGGCCCCTTCCCCTCAGCACCTGGCAACCACAAATCACTTTCTATATTTATGGATTTGCTTATTCTGGAAATTTCGTAGACATGGAATCCTACAATATGTGGCCTTTTGTGTCTGGCTTCTCTCCCTTAGTGTGATGTTTTCATGGTGTAGCCTATGTCAGCATTTCGTTCTTTTTCGTGGCTGCATAATATTCCACGGTAGGACCAAACCACTTTTATTTATTTATTCATCCATGGATGGGCACCTGGGTGTTTCCACTTAAGGGCCACTGTAAATAACGCTACTATAAACATTTGTGTACAAGTTTTTGTGCGGACGTTTGTGTATATGCCTCTTGGGTGCATACCTAGGATCTGAATCACTGGGTCACATGCTAACTCTACATTTACTTTTTGAGCCTGACTTTCCCACAGCAGCCGCTCCATTTCACATGCCCATCAGCACTATACGTGGGTTCCGATGTTCCTTCCTCCTTGCCAACGCTGTNGCCTGGCAACCACGAATCACTTTCTATATTTATGGATTTGCTTATTCTGGAAATTTCGTAGACATGGAATCCTACAATATGTGGCCTTTTGTGTCTGGCTTCTCTCCCTTAGTGTGATGTTTTCATGGTGTAGCCTATGTCAGCATTTCGTTCTTTTTCGTGGCTGCATAATATTCCACGGTAGGACCAAACCACTTTTATTTATTTATTCATCCATGGATGGGCACCTGGGTGTTTCCACTTAAGGGCCACTGTAAATAACGCTACTATAAACATTTGTGTACAAGTTTTTGTGCGGACGTTTGTGTATATGCCTCTTGGGTGCATACCTAGGATCTGAATCACTGGGTCACATGCTAACTCTACATTTACTTTTTGAGCCTGACTTTCCCACAGCAGCCGCTCCATTTCACATGCCCATCAGCACTATACGTGGGTTCCGATGTTCCTTCCTCCTTGCCAACGCTGTTACTTGTCTGACCCTTTTTCTCCAGATGGGCCCCAGAGGGAGGTTCCCCGGGAGAAGAGCGAGGCCTGGCTCCCGGGGTCTGTGCCTGGGGATGTGACTTGGAGGGAAGCCTGGGTCCTCCTCGCCCACCCCCCCACCACGGCTGAGTTATTGCCCGGGATCCTGGGGTGAACTGCCTGGCAGTGGGACCGGCTACACCAGCCACTGCAGAAGTCACCATCAGACTTGACGGGGTCTCCACCCCCAGCCCCAGGCGGCTGGGCTTCCCTGGAAGCAGCTATTTCTGGCTGTTTCTGCTCCAGGGCGGAGCAGTGGTGGGTTGGAAGGTTGAAATTGCTCAGTGGAGTGCTTTTGGGGGCGCCCCGCATTGAGGACTCAGGACAACTTTCTGAGAGCACCGGTCCTTCTGGCATTGTCTGAGCGGCAGGCTGGGCCCCCTGCAACCCCGAGAGCACCTTGGGGAGGGGGATAGCTGAAGGGCAGGCAGAGGAACTGGTTTGACCAGGCTGTACCTGCCCGACCCTGTGAGACTCTAGGCAAGGCCGACCTGGGACCGGAGGAAGAGGAGGAAGTGGGATGGATGTGGGCAGGGCTTTCCGTGGCGGGCGAGCAGCCTGGTGGGTGGGGGTGGCAGTTGGCGGCAGGCCAACAGGGTGCCTGGAATCGAGTGGGGTGGGGTCTGCTTAGAATGGAGGTGCAGCAGACGACAGACTGAGGGAAGCGTTGGTGCTCAGCCTCCTGTCAGCCCCAGAGCTGCCGATCATTTGCCATAGGGCCTCAGGCTGAGTGGTAACCTCTGTAACCCCCACATCCTCACCCGCAAACTGCACTAGCGAGGTCCTTGTGATGACTGTCGTCATTATCGAGTACTGAACGCTGAGCTAGCAGCGATGGTCTTGACTGTCTTAGCTCTTGTCGTCTCTGTGACTTTCTTCTGCATTCACCCTCCTCATCTTTCCGCTGCCCACGTTCCCTTTCCCGGCCCTTGTTTGGCACCATTTTAGCCAAGTGGTTAAGTGTTCCGCCTTCAGAGGCAGCCAGCTGGGGTTGGAAATCCTGGCTCTGCCATTCCCAGACATGTGCCCTTGGGCAAGTCATTTCACTTGTTCAAGCCTGAGCTTCAGTTTTCCCATCTGTGAATTGGGGCAATAACAGCAGGCAGGTAATAATAGCAGGTCATTAATCCTCATGCTGGATCAGGAGGACTAATGGATGGGTAGACAGAGGGCTTGACACAGTCCGAGCACCGTTAGCACCGGATTGCACAAAGAACAGGCAGAGTTGTCAGATCGGGGATCCTGGGCAGGAGGGGACGATGGGTGCCCCGTGCTTGGCCTGGGGATGNGCCGAGCACCGTTAGCACCGGATTGCACAAAGAGCAGGCAGAGTTGTCAGATCGGGGATCCTGGGCAGGAGGGGACGATGGGTGCCCCGTGCTTGGCCTGGGGATGGGCTGAAGGACTGCTGCAGTCACCTGCCTGATCTGGCTGCATTGCCTGTAGAGGCTTCGGGAGAGAGATTTGCTGCTTCATTTCTGCACAAAATCCATGTGGCTGCTTTTCAGTTCATGAGTCACACGCCTTGTGGGGTGTCTGCAGGGCTGTGCACATGTCCCCACCTTCTTGTGGCCCCAGGAGCAGGCAGTTCTGTGGGGCCCCAGAGCATTCTTCCCCTCCTCCCTCCCTTCCTTCCTTTGTTCATTCACACAATAGATACTGCTTTTGTTAATTTTTATTTTTTAATAAAAATTGTATATATTTAAGGTATGTAACAGGATGTTTATATATATATATATAGACATGACTAATACAGTCAAGCTAATTAGCATATGCATCTCCTTAAATAGTTACCTTTTATTCTGAGTTGTTGGTCAAAGGGTTCAAAGTTGTAGTTATATAGGCTCTAGTGTACAGCATGGTGATAGTAAGAATAGTAGTAGTATTATTAACTAGTCACCATGTTGAGAACTAGAAATTTGCTGAGAGAGTAGATTTCAGGTGCTTTTGCTACATTAGATAATTCTGGAGCCCCTGCTAGGACCCAGGCTCCCTCATGGAGCCCAAAAAACTAAACAAAGAATTGTATCTTTACTATATAGTACTAATCACCCTGTAATTATAAATCGGGAGAGGTGCCACTGTGAAGCTGAAATGCAGAAATGCAAGGTACCGTGGGAGGGAACAACTCAGGCAACTTGACTGAGATTGGAGTGATCAGGGAAGGCCTCTCAGAGGAGGTGACATTTCAGCTAGAATCTGAAGTTTGAAGAGGAGTTTGCTGGCCTGAGAGTGAGAAGAAGGAGGGCTCCAGGCCCAGGAAACTGTACCTAAAGCTTGGAGGAGCCCAGTTTTTGTTTTGTTTCATTTTGACTTGGGCAATGAAAGAAGCCAGCGTGGCTGACCCAGTCACTGAGGGATTTGGGGAGGGGCAGAGATTAGACCATGCAGCGCCTTGGAGGCAGTGGAAAGGGGGGCCTCGTTGCTGGGTGCTGGGTGGACAAGGAGGTGAGATGGGAGGGAGGAGGGTACCCCACAAACATGATTGTGGAAGTCACATGGCCAGGTGGCAGCAGCTCGGCCCTGGAGTGCCCCTGGCCAGCGTGGATTGCCCGAGGTCCACCTCCAATGGGCGGACACCTCTGTCTGGCCGTCACGGGCCGGGAGCAGGAGCCACACCTGTGGTGGCATGTCACTGACCCGTTCGAGGTCAGGCAGTCTGCTCTGTGGGGTAGAGGGGGTCAGGTGGCAAAAAAAACCCATAAGCTTATCAGCAATGATTTCTCCCGGCAGAGGCAGCCGCCGCCCGCTTCCTGCCGAGATGGGCCGGTTCAGCCTCACTCGCTACAGCTGGAGATGGAGGGGAGCAGATGGCCCTGCTTGGCCCAGATTCCAGCCAGATTGCCAGGGAGGTGTGGGTGGAGGGACAGGGCTGGTGCCAGCAGCGGGAATATAGGAGAGGAGGGTGGGAGCCACCTCCTTGCTGTCTTAGTGGGACCTTGCTTGCATGGGGGCGGGGCAGTGGGGACCACTGCATTGTGGTTCTCGAACCAGCAGGTGCTCGGAGCTCTCTAGAGTCAGGGCAAGCGTTCTTGGGAAAGATGTCGATGGTTACATCCCCAGCACCCAGCACCTGGCAGGACCAGGCAGGAGCGTAGTGGTTGTTTTCCATTCGTATTTTAAAAACATAAATGATGGTAGTAGCTTTCAGGTATTTTCTTAGTTAATTCTCACGGCAACCCCACAGAGGAGCCACTGCAGTGACCCCCGTTTTACAGATGAGGACACCGAGGTACAGAGAGGAGTAACTTGCTTAGAGCCCCAGCTGAACAAATGGGCAAGAACATATGGCTCACACTGACACACCGATGGCAAGACTGGGAGCTGGGGCTTTGGGAGCAGGGAGCTGACCTAAGTGTGGGCACCCACGTGTGGACACGGCTGGCTAGAGGGGAGAGCGTGTCCCACTTGTGTTTGTGCTCCCTGAGCCCTAGCTGACCCCTGAAACACCCCCAAGCCAGCTTCCTCCATTGTGCAAGGTGCTTGGTGAGCATGAGATGAGCCTGGAGAGGTAGGGAGATGCAACTGCTGGGTACAGCTGAGCAAGCTGCACACTGCACCGCTCCAAGGCAAGCCATTCACACAGACTGTGATGAGAGCGACACCCCCCGGAATTGGGCAAGGTGGCTACCGTGTAGGTGGGACCCCACCATGCAGGGCCTTGAAGACCAGGGTCTGCAGACCTTTCCTGTAAAGGGCCAGATAGTAAATATCTTAGACTGGGTGGGCCGTACAGTCTCTGCTGTTGTAGGGTGAAAGCAGTCTCAGGCCACATGTAAACAAATGAATGCAGATGTGTTGCAGTGAACAACGTGATCTACAGACGCAGGTTGCCTGCCGAGTTTGGCCCGCGTACCGTAGTTTGCCAACCCCACGGAAGGACTGTGAACTTCATTCTAGGAGCAAAGTGGAGCCATGAGAGGGTTTTAAACACGAAGTGGGAGGAGGCAAATTCACATTTCACATGGTCCTGAAAGACCTGACTGCGCCCCCCAGGATCTGCCGTGTTTCTTCTGTCCTGCATGTAGATCCCTGGGCCCCTGTGTCTGGAGGAGGAGGCCCAGGGCTCCGATGCTTGCAGAAGCAGAGGCCGCTGCTGTCACTCTGCCGTCGCCCTCCCCCCACACCAGCCGTCAGGGCTCCTGCGGTGCTGGTTCATGCTCCGGGCCTCAGGGTCAGAGCGGAGCAGCCCCGTGGCCAACAGTCTGGGTCTGATTTGCACTGCTTGGTTGTGTGTGACCCAGACTCTCCGTCTCCTCTTCTCCACGAGGGGAATAACTAGAGACGGGGACCCATGAAAGAAGGCGGTTTGTGCGGACCTGGGTGCAGAGGAAGGGCTCAGTAGGAAGACACTATGGGTGTAGGAATCATTGTCCGTGCGGAACTGGAGGCAGGAAAGCCTGGTCGTGTGTTGGGTACGGGCAGCGGGGTCTTGGCTCTGGTGAGGTGTCCGGAGCCAGGCTCCCCGCTGGAGCACAGCACACTTACAAGGGGGCCTTGGCTCCCGCATACAAACGGCTCTGTAGAGATGGGGGTGATTCGTTGCACCTTCGGGCTGGAAATAACTGTCTGCCATGGGAGTGATTCCACATGGGGCTCCCATACAGCAAAGAGAACACCCCGATAATGACTGCACACAAACACTGCTTTTGGCAGCTGGTGTGTGATTTCTGCCTCAAGGAGTGTCTTCTGGGACAGGAAGCCGTGTTCACCCTCCACCCCTCCATGGGATTGAACCCTTGCCACATGTGAGCAGAACCTTCCCCATTTCCTCTGGCCCGCGGATGGGCACGCTGGGCCTAGTTGATCAGTGGCCTTGCCATAAATCTTTCCCAGGCCTGAGGCTGCAACCAGCTGCCAGGGCATCCTGGGAGGGGCCTGCAGGCAGCGCTGCGTTTGAGAGGCGTGAACCATGGGGGTCATCACCGTGGGGTGGTCTGATTTGCTCAGAGCTGGAGAGGCTGTGTCTTGGGGTGGAGCCAGGGTGCTGCTGATTAGGTCACGGTCCAGGAAGAGTGGCTGAGGACTTACCATGTGCCAGGCCTTCGAGAAAGAACAGTCAGCGCCAGGTCACTGTCCTGTCCCCTTGGGGCTTACTGTCCTACCGCAGACAGACCCCATGCCTCTAATTATCCAAATAGTTATGTAATTATAGTTGTGAAAGGCTATAAGTGAGATGTATGGGAGCTGGTGGGTGTATGTAACAGGGGGAGTGCCCTCATCTGGGGAGTTTGAGCTGAGACTTCAAGGTTGAGGAGTGAGGCAGATGTGTGTGTGTGTGTGTGTGTACATGCGTGCATGCATGCGTGTGTGTTAGTGGTGGATTCATGAATAGGGCTGGCTGGCTGGTGGATGGGTAGATGGATGAATGGATAGATGGTTGACTCTTCCAGGCAGTAGGAACAGGCTATGCGAAAGCTCAGAGGCCAGAGGATGTAAGGTGACTCTGTACCTGACAAAAGTCCATTGTGGAAGATGTTTGGAGTCTTAAAAAAAAAAAGACTGGAGAGGTAGGTAGGTAGGAACGCTGTGTACNATGTGGGTCTATCTCTGGGCTTTCTGTTCTGTTCCATTGCTATGTCTGTCTGTTCTTTCACCCATACCACACTGTCTTGATTACTGTTGCTTTATAGTACGTGTTGAGGTCAGGTAGTGTCAGTCCTCCAACTTTGTTCTCCTTGGGTCTTTTGCCTCTTCATATAAACCTTAGAATCAATTTGTCAATATTCATAAAATCACTTGCTGAGATTTTGTTTGGGATTGCATTGAATCTATAGATCACGTCAGGAAGAACTAACACTCTGACAATATTGAATCTTCCTATCCATGAACGTGGACTATTTTTCCATTTATTTTTCTTTGATTTCATTCATTAGGGTTTTTTAGTTTTGCTCATGTAGATAATATACATATTTTCTTAGATTTTCCTGGTATCTTTAGTTTTATTTGCTTAGAAGAAATCTTTTATTTGTTAAGTCTCTTGACAAATATTTGTTGAGCTATTACTCTAGGTGCTGGATACTCCAGATAAGAAGACAGGTAAGATTTGCCTGCATAGGGTTTGCATTCTAAAGGGTCTACAATCACTTTTCCTGCATACATCTAATACCATATGTAAGTTACACATGTGTAGAGGCGTCTGGGTAGCTGATGTGAGTCCCTGTCAACAGCTCCTGTCCAGCACAACCATCTGTCCTGGGTAGGGAGGTTCTGGAAAGGAAAAGATTATAGCTACATGCCTGGCATGCCCCGGGCCACCTTGTCTTCATAGTTTTAAAGGTATCAGAGATGCTAAGAGAGAAACTGGCCTCTTTGTATAAAGTCAAGGGATGAAGACTGCCTCTGAGATGGAAATGTCTGTGGCCTGGCCTGGGAGCCTTGTTGTCCAGAGGAAGAAGCATAGAATGGCCCAAGAGAGGATGTTCTGGCCAGTTCTGAGGCTCGGGTAGAGACTAGGCCGGCTCTCTTTACAGCTGCAGTCATCAGATATTGACCAGGAGCTCAAACCATGTCATAGTAGCTAAAAAATTTATGGTTCCTACTCTCCCAACCCTCCAGAGCTTATAGTCTAGCAAAGACACAGACACATCCATACACAAATACATTACAGTGTTCAGTGTTTTGGAGAAGGAACAGAAAGTGCGTGAGAAGCGTACCTCACCCAGCCTGCGTGGCGACTTCACAGAGGAAGTGACATTTAAGCTGAGACATTTAACCCAAGACCTGGTTAAGAATTAACCAGGTGAAGTGAAGGCAGAGAGAGTCAGGCAGAGGGATAGCCCATGAGAAGGTGTGGAGAGTCAAGAGAGAAGGTGGTACATGGTGGTCCTGGAAGGGTGTTTGGTGGTTAGGAGGGAAGATGCTGGGAGAGGTGGGCAGAGGCCAGATCCTGCAGGGTCTGGAAGGGACCAGGTGGCCAGCGGCCTCCTTCTTCCTTCCCCTTATATTAAATAAGAATTGAACCCCTACTGTGTATCAGCTGCTGTCCCAGGCACTACGGGTACAGTAATGAGTGGGACAGATACTGTGCTGACTTCACAGAACCCCTGGGCTGGCAGGGCAGTGAGCTCTCAGCAGGATGCTCAAGGCCAGCTTGCACCCCCCTCCTTTTTCTGTTTTTTTTTTTAATTGAGATATCACTCACACACCCCAAAATTTACCTTTCTAAAGTGTGCAATTTGTGGTCTCCAGTATATTCATAAGTTTGTACAACCATTACCACTATCTAGTTCCAGAAAATTTTTATCACCTTAAATGAACCCCTGTACCCATTAGCTGTCACACCCCAGGGCCCCTTCCCCTCAGCACCTGGCAACCACAAATCACTTTCTATATTTATGGATTTGCTTATTCTGGAAATTCCGTAGACATGGAATCCTACAATATGTGGCCTTTTGTGTCTGGCTTCTCTCCCTTAGTGTGATGTTTTCATGGTGTAGCCTATGTCAGCATTTCGTTCTTTTTCGTGGCTGCATAATATTCCACGGTAGGACCAAACCACTTTTATTTATTTATTCATCCATGGATGGGCACCTGGGTGTTTCCACTTAAGGGCCACTGTAAATAACGCTACTATAAACATTTGTGTACAAGTTTTTGTGCGGACGTTTGTGTATATGCCTCTTGGGTGCATACCTAGGATCTGAATCACTGGGTCACATGCTAACTCTACATTTACTTTTTGAGCCTGACTTTCCCACAGCAGCCGCTCCATTTCACATGCCCATCAGCACTATACGTGGGTTCCGATGTTCCTTCCTCCTTGCCAACGCTGTTACTTGTCTGACCCTTTTTCTCCAGATGGGCCCCAGAGGGAGGTTCCCCGGGAGAAGAGCGAGGCCTGGCTCCCGGGGTCTGTGCCTGGGGATGTGACTTGGAGGGAAGCCTGGGTCCTCCTCGCCCACCCCCCCACCACGGCTGAGTTATTGCCCGGGATCCTGGGGTGAACTGCCTGGCAGTGGGACCGGCTACACCAGCCACTGCAGAAGTCACCATCAGACTTGACGGGGTCTCCACCCCCAGCCCCAGGCGGCTGGGCTTCCCTGGAAGCAGCTATTTCTGGCTGTTTCTGCTCCAGGGCGGAGCAGTGGTGGGTTGGAAGGTTGAAATTGCTCAGTGGAGTGCTTTTGGGGGCGCCCCGCATTGAGGACTCAGGACAACTTTCTGAGAGCACCGGTCCTTCTGGCATTGTCTGAGCGGCAGGCTGGGCCCCCTGCAACCCCGAGAGCACCTTGGGGAGGGGGATAGCTGAAGGGCAGGCAGAGGAACTGGTTTGACCAGGCTGTACCTGCCCGACCCTGTGAGACTCTAGGCAAGGCCGACCTGGGACCGGAGGAAGAGGAGGAAGTGGGATGGATGTGGGCAGGGCTTTCCGTGGCGGGCGAGCAGCCTGGTGGGTGGGGGTGGCAGTTGGCGGCAGGCCAACAGGGTGCCTGGAATCGAGTGGGGTGGGGTCTGCTTAGAATGGAGGTGCAGCAGACGACAGACTGAGGGAAGCGTTGGTGCTCAGCCTCCTGTCAGCCCCAGAGCTGCCGATCATTTGCCATAGGGCCTCAGGCTGAGTGGTAACCTCTGTAACCCCCACATCCTCACCCGCAAACTGCACTAGCGAGGTCCTTGTGATGACTGTCGTCATTATCGAGTACTGAACGCTGAGCTAGCAGCGATGGTCTTGACTGTCTTAGCTCTTGTCGTCTCTGTGACTTTCTTCTGCATTCACCCTCCTCATCTTTCCGCTGCCCACGTTCCCTTTCCCGGCCCTTGTTTGGCACCATTTTAGCCAAGTGGTTAAGTGTTCCGCCTTCAGAGGCAGCCAGCTGGGGTTGGAAATCCTGGCTCTGCCATTCCCAGACATGTGCCCTTGGGCAAGTCATTTCACTTGTTCAAGCCTGAGCTTCAGTTTTCCCATCTGTGAACTGGGGCAATAACAGCAGGCAGGTAATAATAGCAGGTCATTAATCCTCATGCTGGATCAGGAGGACTAATGGATGGGTAGACAGAGGGCTTGACACAGTGCCGAGCACCGTTAGCACCGGATTGCACAAAGAGCAGGCAGAGTTGTCAGATCGGGGATCCTGGGCAGGAGGGGACGATGGGTGCCCCGTGCTTGGCCTGGGGATGGGCTGAAGGACTGCTGCAGTCACCTGCCTGATCTGGCTGCATTGCCTGTAGAGGCTTCGGGAGAGAGATTTGCTGCTTCATTTCTGCACAAAATCCATGTGGCTGCTTTTCAGTTCATGAGTCACACGCCTTGTGGGGTGTCTGCAGGGCTGTGCACATGTCCCCACCTTCTTGTGGCCCCAGGAGCAGGCAGTTCTGTGGGGCCCCAGAGCATTCTTCCCCTCCTCCCTCCCTTCCTTCCTTTGTTCATTCACACAATAGATACTGCTTTTGTTAATTTTTATTTTTTAATAAAAATTGTATATATTTAAGGTATGTAACAGGATGTTTATATATATGTATATAGACATGACTAATACAGTCAAGCTAATTAGCATATGCATCTCCTTAAATAGTTACCTTTTATTCTGAGTTGTTGGTCAAAGGGTTCAAAGTTGTAGTTATATAGGCTCTAGTGTACAGCATGGTGATAGTAAGAATAGTAGTAGTATTATTAACTATAGTCACCATGTTGAGAACTAGAAATTTGCTGAGAGAGTAGATTTCAGGTGCTCTTGCTACATTAGATAATTCTGGAGCCGCTGCTAGGACCCAGGCTCCCTCATGGAGCCCAAAAAACTAAACAAAGAATTGTATCTTTACTATATAGTACTAATCACCCTGTAATTATAAATCGGGAGAGGTGCCACTGTGAAGCTGAAATGCAGAAATGCAAGGTACCGTGGGAGGGAACAACTCAGGCAACTTGACTGAGATTGGAGTGATCAGGGAAGGCCTCTCAGAGGAGGTGACATTTCAGCTAGAATCTGAAGTTTGAAGAGGAGTTTGCTGGCCTGAGAGTGAGAAGAAGGAGGGCTCCAGGCCCAGGAAACTGTACCTAAAGCTTGGAGGAGCCCAGTTTTTGTTTTGTTTCATTTTGACTTGGGCAATGAAAGAAGCCAGCGTGGCTGACCCAGTCACTGAGGGATTTGGGGAGGGGCAGAGATTAGACCATGCAGCGCCTTGGAGGCAGTGGAAAGGGGGGCCTCGTTGCTGGGTGCTGGGTGGACAAGGAGGTGAGATGGGAGGGAGGAGGGTACCCCACAAACATGATTGTGGAAGTCACATGGCCAGGTGGCAGCAGCTCGGCCCTGGAGTGCCCCTGGCCAGCGTGGATTGCCCGAGGTCCACCTCCAATGGGCGGACACCTCTGTCTGGCTGTCACGGGCCGGGAGCAGGAGCCACACCTGTGGTGGCATGTCACTGACCCGTTCGAGGTCAGGCAGTCTGCTCTGTGGGGTAGAGGGGGTCAGGTGGCAAAAAAACCCCATAAGCTTATCAGCAATGATTTCTCCCGGCAGAGGCAGCCGCCGCCCGCTTCCTGCCGAGATGGGCCGGTTCAGCCTCACTCGCTACAGCTGGAGATGGAGGGGAGCAGATGGCCCTGCTTGGCCCAGATTCCAGCCAGATTGCCAGGGAGGTGTGGGTGGAGGGACAGGGCTGGTGCCAGCAGCGGGAATATAGGAGAGGAGGGTGGGAGCCACCTCCTTGCTGTCTTAGTGGGACCTTGCTTGCATGGGGGCGGGGCAGTGGGGACCACTGCATTGTGGTTCTCGAACCAGCAGGTGCTCGGAGCTCTCTAGAGTCAGGGCAAGCGTTCTTGGGAAAGATGTCGATGGTTACATCCCCAGCACCCAGCACCTGGCAGGACCAGGCAGGAGCGTAGTGGTTGTTTTCCATTCGTATTTTAAAAACATAAATGATGGTAGTAGCTTTCAGGTATTTTCTTAGTTAATTCTCACGGCAACCCCACAGAGGAGCCACTGCAGTGACCCCCGTTTTACAGATGAGGACACCGAGGTACAGAGAGGAGTAACTTGCTTAGAGCCCCAGCTGAACAAATGGGCAAGAACATATGGCTCACACTGACAACACCGATGGCAAGACTGGGAGCTGGGGCTTTGGGAGCAGGGAGCTGACCTAAGTGTGGGCACCCACGTGTGGACACGGCTGGCTAGAGGGGAGAGCGTGTCCCACTTGTGTTTGTGCTCCCTGAGCCCTAGCTGACCCCTGAAACACCCCCAAGCCAGCTTCCTCCATTGTGCAAGGTGCTTGGTGAGCATGAGATGAGCCTGGAGAGGTAGGGAGATGCAACTGCTGGGTACAGCTGAGCAAGCTGCACACTGCACCGCTCCAAGGCAAGCCATTCACACAGACTGTGATGAGAGCGACACCCCCCGGAATTGGGCAAGGTGGCTACCGTGTAGGTGGGACCCCACCATGCAGGGCCTTGAAGACCAGGGTCTGCAGACCTTTCCTGTAAAGGGCCAGATAGTAAATATCTTAGACTGGGTGGGCCGTACAGTCTCTGCTGTTGTAGGGTGAAAGCAGTCTCAGGCCACATGTAAACAAATGAATGCAGATGTGTTGCAGTGAACAACGTGATCTACAGACGCAGGTTGCCTGCCGAGTTTGGCCCGCGTACCGTAGTTTGCCAACCCCACGGAAGGACTGTGAACTTCATTCTAGGAGCAAAGTGGAGCCATGAGAGGGTTTTAAACACGAAGTGGGAGGAGGCAAATTCACATTTCACATGGTCCTGAAAGACCTGACTGCGCCCCCCAGGATCTGCCGTGTTTCTTCTGTCCTGCATGTAGATCCCTGGGCCCCTGTGTCTGGAGGAGGAGGCCCAGGGCTCCGATGCTTGCAGAAGCAGAGGCCGCTGCTGTCACTCTGCCGTCGCCCTCCCCCCACACCAGCCGTCAGGGCTCCTGCGGTGCTGGTTCATGCTCCGGGCCTCAGGGTCAGAGCGGAGCAGCCCCGTGGCCAACAGTCTGGGTCTGATTTGCACTGCTTGGTTGTGTGTGACCCAGACTCTCCGTCTCCTCTTCTCCACGAGGGGAATAACTAGAGACGGGGACCCATGAAAGAAGGCGGTTTGTGCGGACCTGGGTGCAGAGGAAGGGCTCAGTAGGAAGACACTATGGGTGTAGGAATCATTGTCCGTGCGGAACTGGAGGCAGGAAAGCCTGGTCGTGTGTTGGGTACGGGCAGCGGGGTCTTGGCTCTGGTGAGGTGTCCGGAGCCAGGCTCCCCGCTGGAGCACAGCACACTTACAAGGGGGCCTTGGCTCCCGCATACAAACGGCTCTGTAGAGATGGGGGTGATTCGTTGCACCTTCGGGCTGGAAATAACTGTCTGCCATGGGAGTGATTCCACATGGGGCTCCCATACAGCAAAGAGAACACCCCGATAATGACTGCACACAAACACTGCTTTTGGCAGCTGGTGTGTGATTTCTGCCTCAAGGAGTGTCTTCTGGGACAGGAAGCCGTGTTCACCCTCCACCCCTCCATGGGATTGAACCCTTGCCACATGTGAGCAGAACCTTCCCCATTTCCTCTGGCCCGCGGATGGGCACGCTGGGCCTAGTTGATCAGTGGCCTTGCCATAAATCTTTCCCAGGCCTGAGGCTGCAACCAGCTGCCAGGGCATCCTGGGAGGGGCCTGCAGGCAGCGCTGCGTTTGAGAGGCGTGAACCATGGGGGTCATCACCGTGGGGTGGTCTGATTTGCTCAGAGCTGGAGAGGCTGTGTCTTGGGGTGGAGCCAGGGTGCTGCTGATTAGGTCACGGTCCAGGAAGAGTGGCTGAGGACTTACCATGTGCCAGGCCTTTGAGAAAGAACAGTCAGCGCCAGGTCACTGTCCTGTCCCCTTGGGGCTTACTGTCCTACCGCAGACAGACCCCATGCCTCTAATTATCCAAATAGTTATGTAATTATAGTTGTGAAAGGCTATAAGTGAGATGTATGGGAGCTGGTGGGTGTATGTAACAGGGGGAGTGCCCTCATCTGGGGAGTTTGAGCTGAGACTTCAAGGTTGAGGAGTGAGGCAGATGTGTGTGTGTGTGTGTGTGTACATGCGTGCATGCATGCGTGTGTGTTAGTGGTGGATTCATGAATAGGGCTGGCTGGCTGGTGGATGGGTAGATGGATGAATGGATAGATGGTTGACTCTTCCAGGCAGTAGGAACAGGCTATGCGAAAGCTCAGAGGCCAGAGGATGTAAGGTGACTCTGTACCTGACAAAAGTCCATTGTGGAAGATGTTTGGAGTCTTAAAAAAAAAAAGACTGGAGAGGTAGGTAGGTAGGAACGCTGTGTACCGCTGAGCAAGTTGTGTGCCGCACTGCTCCTGGGAGTGCCGGTCTTATAGACAGCAGTGTGAATGGTGCCCCCTGGATTGTGCATAATGGAAGCCTTCATAAGGGATTCCCTCATGCGGACCTTGTATGTCTTTGTAAGCATTTCGGATTTTGTTCCCAGAGCAGTGGGGAGCCATGGATGGCCTTTGACGACGTTGGGGCTAATTTCTATTGATGATACCCCAAAGAAGCACTGTCCTGTAGAACTTTCAGCACTTTCTAATATGGTAGCCCTGCGTGGCTTTTGAGCAGCTGAAGTGTGGCCAGAGCGACTGAGGATGTGACTTTTGAATTTTGAAGAATTTAAGTTTCGAAAGCTATAATAATAGCCCAATGTGGCTAGTGGTTGCACAGTGGACAGGGCCGCCCCAGGGACCCTGACCGTCCCCTCCTCCGACTCTGCCCCTGCTAACCCCCAGTCTCCTGAAGACGCTGCCTCTTGCCAGAAGGCTGGTGAAGGCCTCAAACTCCCCTTTGCGTGGACCTCAGGTCACATGAAGGCCCAGGATGTCATGGTTCTGTGGCATCAGGAACTGGGCCTGGTGAGGGTGGAGCTGAGGGCCTGCGTCCATCCCCCACTGCGCCCGAGAGCTCATCTTTCCCCCCCTCCGCACCTGCTGGGGTGCTGACCCGGTATTTGTCCTGTGGCACGGGTGGCCTCCCCGCCCTTCCCGACTCATTCCTAGTTTCCCCACAGCAGTTTCCTCATCCATACAAAAGCGAGCCATTCATACTTGCCTCCCATGCCTGTTCTAAAGAGTGAACAGGCCGGTTAGCATCAGGACCTGGGGGAAAGTGGGTCTTCCCCGGGCCCGTCGCATCACCGACACTCACTCCTGCCCGTCTGTTGCAGTACGCTACTTCCTGAAGAACAAGGTCAGCCCTGATCTGTGCAATGAAGATGGACTGACAGCCCTGCACCAGGTAAGGCCGGGCTCGCTGGGGCCCCCGGATCCCTGCCCCCCACCTGAACAATTACCCAGTCTCCCTGCTTTTTCCTGCCCAGGACCCTCAAGGAGGAGGGAGGGAAGGGAAGCCTCAGCTGCCTCATCTGAAAGGCTCTTCTCTACTTGGGGGAGAGATGTGTGTCCTTTACAAACATGCCCACGGAGCCCCTGTGCACACGTGCGCACAGCACACACATGGCCTCTACGGACAGGGAGCCTTTGTCCACTGCATCCTCAATGCCCTGCAAAAGGCTTGATGAACAAAGCAAGTTTGTTTTGAGCTTCAAGTTTATGAAGCATGTTTATTCACACCCACCAGGCATCCCTCCACCCTGGTGAGAAAGGGGATTGCCAGGGAGGCCGTGTGACCTGCCTGGGTCACATGCCATGATCTGCGGCCATGAACCAGGTGCTGTCATAGCAGTGCAAAGGGCTAGCCTCCTAGCTGGTCCCCGGCGTTCAGTTGCCCTGCCCTGTTTCATTCTTCACGTGGTGGCCGCAGGGATATTCAGGCCAAAGTCGGATGTTACTCGAAGCCCTCTGGGTCTTCCCACAGGGCCCCTTCAGGCCTGGCCCCTGACCAGCCCTCCGTGCTTCCTTGCTGTCCAGGCTCCAGTCACGTGGCTTTTCTGTTCCTTCCACACACTGGCTGCTCCCCACCGCCTTTCTCATGGCATGTGGGTACGTGCCCTGGTTAGCCTCAGTGAGAGGCATGGGCCCGAGAGCTATGCTGTTATATAGTATCCTTACCTTCTGAGCACCGCTCCCGCCCACCCCACCCCCCCGCCCCGCTGNAGTCTCGTGAGGGCAGAGCCCGTGTTTCCAGCTCATTGGTATGTCCTAGCGTCTTTCCCTTTGCTGGCATACAGTGGGTGCTCAATATGTGCGTGCTGACTTAATAAACACACGGAAGCCTCCCTGTGCCCTGGCCCAAGTTTCTGAGCAGGTGGACTTGAATTCAACCTGGCGGGCAGGAGGCCAGGCTGCTGGACCCTGTCTCCACGCGGGCAGGAAAGGATGGACAATGACTGGCTGCTGCCTCCACTCAAGAGCCCCAGGAGCAAGCCCCGCCCCCAGCCATCTGCCCTCTGGCTTCCCGTGTGTCCTTTGGCTGCTTTTCCTGTCCACAGGGTGTCCCGCATCCACTAATTCTAGCTGTGTGATCTTGGGCAAGTTACTTAAGCTCTCTGTGCCTCACTTTCCTCATCTGTGGAATCAGGATATCCACCCACCTCATGGGGTTGTTGTGAGGATTAAGTGAATACACATAACAGCCCTTGAGGCATCTCCCGACGCTGCGTAAATATGAGATGGCATTATCGTTATTAGAATCTGTCACATTGTTCGCGTGTGTGCAGCCACTTCGCTTATGTGAAGCCTAGGTTGACCCTCACAACAGCCCTTTGAAATGTTATCACCCCCATTTTCTGGCTCAGGAAACCGAGGCTCAGGGAAGCACCATGCAGTAGGATCTTCTCCGATGGCGGGATGGCCGTGCATCTGCCCCGGGCAGGGCGGTAGCCGCCAGCCGCCGGGGCTCGAGCACTGGGCATGTTGTTCTGAGGCGGGAATGAGGCAGTTCACGGCCAAAGGTTAGCAGGGTGGTCCTGGTGGCTCCTCCCAAAGCCCTCACAGCTGTGACCCCACAGGGCTGCCATTCCGTTGTCACCGCTGCTCCATCCCACCGAGCAGCCGACCAGCCGATTAAGAAGCAGCTTCACATGCCTGGCAAAGGAGTGGGGCTCTTCTCCTCTTGGCAACAGGGAGCCTTCGGGGTTTGTAACCTGAGACTGATGGTTTGGTGAGGGTGGAGGGGGTGGGAAGGGGAGCAACAGGGAGACAGGGGGAGCCGGTGAAGCCTCGCCAGGGGGCAGTGATTTAGGAGGTGGCTTGATTGGATGTGGGAAGGGAGGGGGCGGGAGGAGCCATCCAACGGCAGGTGCCATTTCCCACCTCAGGGAATGTCGGGGACCAAGCTGCCCACACCACCACCAACCACCCCAGCGTGCACCCCAAACCCAGCCCTTGCTCTGGCCGAGTCTTTAAGGCTGGGCACCCCTCTCACAAGCTTGCATTTCTGGGTGAACAGTCTCCTCCTTTTCAACCTGAGCTCCCCCACCACCCCATCCTCACGTTTTCTGCAGCCCTAAGGGTGGGTTCTCTGGCCCTGCTGTCCACTGACACATGGGCTGAGCCGCTCCTCCTTTGGACAGGGACTCCTCAGACCCACCTCCCAGGACAGACAGCCAGCCTGGGGCCCCTTGCAGGTCCCCACGGCCTCACTCCAGCGCCTTTGGCGCCCTCTGCTGGCCATGCTCTGCCACTGCATGGTTCTCTCAACCACCTGAGGCAGCGCCACACTTCCTTGACTCACCTGTACCCCACCTTTCCGGAGAGGTGACCTCAGACCCAGCCAAGCCCAGACCGGCTGGAGCAGAAAGAGAACCAGGATCTCTGGTATCATCTGTGTAAACAGCTGCTCCTTCCCCACATGCCCTTCTTGTGCTGAACCCTGGCTCTGCTGGGGATGGGGTTGGGTGCCATGGCCCCGTACCCCATCCCCACGCCCAGGGTCATGGGCTCCCAAAGGTGCCCCTGATTCTTCTGACATCCAGTCACTTCTCCCTATGGTCACAGATACTGCTGTAGGCCCAGCCACCATCATCTCTTAACTGGATGATTTCAACATAGCTTCTCGCTGTTCCTCTCCTCCCTGAAAAGTGCTCACACGTAGTCTGTTCTCCACATGCACCCAGGGTGAGATTAAAAAAAAACAAAAACAAATCTGCTTATGCCGCTTCTCTGAATAAAACTCTGCAGCATCTCCCAGTGCATGAGGGCCAAGCCCTTACCTGGATGGGGAGTACGGAGCCCAGATCCCTGCTTCGTCCCCTGCTGGCATCTCCATCCTGGGCTATAAAGTGACTCCCTGTCTTCCTCCTCTGTCCTTGCCTCTCTCTGGAGTGTGAGGCCTCTAATGGCTGTCAGAGCTCTTTCTCTGTCTGGGGGGCTGCCGAGGAGCCTTCCGTCTCACCAGGGCTGACCTTCATGTGGATCATGTGGGACCCTGATATAGGGGGGATGTGAAGGTGGGTTCTTTGTGGGGGAGGCTTGGTTACTTGGGGCTTCCCCAAGGACGGAGCTCCTGGGTCAGAAGTCCCTGAGTCAGAGGTATCATACTGTGACCTAGGGCCACACCTTGGAGGCGACCGCCAGGAAGAAGGACTCCCCCCAAGAGCCCGCTCATCCCACTGCCACCCACTCCTGCTCCAACCGAGCAGCCTTCCTGGAATGTATGCGTTCTCTAAGTCAGAGTTGTGCACACAATTGTGTTTGAAGAAAGCATTCAGAAATTTAAAAAGAAGACTTTAAAGCCTCATTCGAAGTTGTGTTTCATGTCTCCAACACTTGCAAGGCATCTTTTTGCCGCCCCTTATGTCTTTTATGTTTCTCTTGTATTTGTATCTTAAATATTATGAACTTACTCGTGGGGGAAACTGAGGCTCAGAAAGGTTATGCGGCTTGCGCAAGGTCACACGGCGTGTAAGTCATACAGCTGGATTCGGACTCAGTTTGCCTCCGCCGTCCTTCTCGTGGCCTCCCGAGGGGAAGCTGGCGTGTCCGGGGGCCGGGGCCCTGCGGGAGCTGACCCTGCCTCTGTCCCCCTTCGCCCCCCGCAGTGCTGCATCGACAACTTTGAGGAGATTGTCAAGCTGCTCCTTTCCCATGGTGCCAACGTGAATGCCAAGGACAATGAGCTGTGGACACCCCTGCACGCAGCGGCCACCTGCGGCCACATCAACCTGGTGAAGATCCTCGTTCAGTAGTACGTGGCCCTCGCCCCCGGGCAGCCTCCGCCCTGCCTCTGGTGGTTCTCTGTTGGTTTTGTTTTGTTTCTGCCTTCCGTTTCCCTCCTCTCTCTCCTTTTCCTCTCCGGCGCCACTTCCTCTGCGTCTCATGGTGCCTGGTGTCTCTCTTTCTCCCCACACCCTCCCTCCAGCTCGGTGTCTGGGTCTCTCGCTCTCCTTCTCTGCATCCCCCTTCCCTTCCTCCCTCCATCTCTGTGTGCCTTTCCCACTCCTCTTTGTCTCTCTTCATTCTGTCTCTCCCTTCGTCCTGTTTCCCCCCAAAATATTGACACATAACATAAGCTCGACCACCCTCGCATTGCGGGAATGATTCCCTTTGGTCTTGGTGTGTGATCCTTTTGACGTGCTGCCGCACTGGGTTCCTGGTGTTTTGTGGAGAACTTTGGCATCCGTGTTCCTGAGGGATGTGGGCCTGTAGATTTCGTTCCCTGTAGGGGCTTGGTCTGGCTTCATATCAGGGTAGCCTTCCCTTTTTTAAAATTTCTTTTTCTCTGTCTCTGTGAGTCCATGAGTTTATACCCCTCTCCTCTCCTCTCTTTATGGCTTGTTGCCATTTTTGGCTTCTCTTGCTATTAAAAAAAAAAAAAAAGCAAGCATATTTCCTTGGCCCTGTCTCCCAAATGCTTTTTACATGCTTTTCCTTTGGGGCAAAACCTGCTTTGAGGGGCACCATGGAGCAATGTTTTTCCTAGAAATCAGGCCATTTCTGTATATGCTGTTCCGATGGGCCTTTCTGGCCCTGGAATTCCTTCCAGTCTGCTCAGGTTCTGTAAACACATAGAAAAGACAACATTCCATTTCAAGTGGGTTTGATTGAATTCATCTAATAATTGGTGGGCACTTGAGCTGGGCGCTGGGCACTGGGCACTCCGGGAGGCAGAAGTCCTAAGGGACCAGGCAGGGAACCAGGGGACCAGTGCTGGTGCTGAGACAGAGTGGGTCCTCGGAGGCCACGGAGAGCCTCTGAGTGCAGGGAGTCATGAAGAGTAGCCAAGAGCAGGTGACCTTTTGCAGAGGTCTCGGCAAAGCAGCAGGAGCTCATCAGGTGCCTACGGAGGGGGGGGGGCGATGGAGGGGATAGTAGAGGCTCAGAAAGGTGGCTCAGCTTGCCCAAGGGGGAGACAGAGAGGCCTCAGTGCAGGGCCGTTTGGCCTGACGACTTACTGGTGGCCCATGCCCACACCTCTGATGGGAACCTGGGTGTGACTCAGTCTGCCAGGAGCACCTGAGCAGTGATGGTGCCTAGAGGGAAAGGGAGCAGTGCCGGCCTAGTGCGGTGGGTCCCCAACGCTGATCTGTACCAGAATCATGGCAGGCGTGGGTTCAGGGTACCCACTCCCAAGCCCCACCCCCAGAGGCTGTTTCATTGAGTCTGGAGTAGAGTCCAGGAAGCTGCACCGTATTTCAGGGATGCCCGGGGAACTGTGCAGGGCAGCCTAGGGACACACGTGGAAACCACTGGGCCAAAAAGCAGGCTCTGCCAGGGAGCCCCAGGCCTCTGTCAGCCTCTGGGATGGGACTTGGAGACGGTGGGGGAGAGCTGAGGATGTTTCTGCATGGGACACAGGTTGAAATAGAGCCGGGGTTTGAGTCTTGACCCTCCCACGTCCTCACTGTGTGACCTCAGACAAGCGACTGAACTTGTCTGAGTCTTTGTTTCCTCTTGAGTGAGATGGGCCAACAGGAACAACCCAAAAGGACTAGTATGAAGAGTAGAGATGATATGTGTATACGGCCATTCGTGTTATTTGTGTTATGGTCACCAGGGAGGACTTTGACATTTGTCCCCAAGTGCCTGCCTGCTGGCCCAACAGAGCAGGAAGCTGGGGGAGGTCTGCTGGGACAGCTCTCCTGGGAGAAGCTGAGTCCTGAAGCCGTTGTCCTAGCTGGGGTGCCCCGGGGAGGGGGAGGGGGTGCTGGGGTGCATAGTGGGGCTGCAGACGAGAGGCTGAAGGGCAGAGGCAGCAAGACCGACCCCAGCCACACCTCCCCACCCTCATTCTCAACCTCTCTCTGCAGCGGGGCCGACTTACTCGCTGTCAACTCGGATGGGAACATGCCGTATGACCTCTGCGAGGATGAGCCCACCCTGGATGTCATCGAGACGTGCATGGCGTACCAGGGTAAGGCCAGGGCGGCACACCCTAACGTGGGCACTGGTGCGCCAGTGAGCTGGCTCCGTGCCCGCCTTGTGCTCAGCACTCAGGAAATGGGACGGTCCTCATTATGATTGTTAGCCCGGTGATTAGCAAGATGAGGACACAAAAGGACCCTTGGAAAACCGTGCTGTGCAGAAGGGAGGCATTGTTCTCCTCCATGTCACCCACACACGCGGGCGGCCTCAGCTGGCCCTGTCTCCTCTTCGTCAGCTGTGACAATCCAATTCAATAAACATTCACAGGAAAGATATATACCCATTTGGGAAAATAATCAAGAGTCAAGAACATTCGCGGGTGCCCGCTCTGTGCCAGGCACCACGCTGGCTGCCAGGGGCCAGGGTAAACAAGCTGTGGGCTGTTCTCAGCTCACAAATGAGCTTCAGAGAGGAAACAAAGTAGCAATCAGAGACCTGCCCGCCCCCACCACCACGCGGACATATTTCTGAAGGTCTGCGCAGAAAGACAGCTCAAATCCAGACCCTTGGCCACAGTGTGAGGGCCGGCCGGGATTCTGCCATTGAGTTCCTTCCTGGGGCGCTGTGATAGCCACGATGTGGTCCCTCCATCCCCTCGGCACCTGGGCTTTGCCTGTCCGTCTTCTGCCGACGGTCTTTGTTTTTGTACCAGTCTGGTGAATCTCTGGGCCCCTCTTCAGGAATCGTGTTTTCAAATGCGGTCCTTACAATCAAAGGATTGATGATAAAGGAACCCAATGATATTAAACTATAGCTACCAAAATATTTCCAAATGTGTTATGTCGAAATTGATTAGTTCCCAAAATAGCAAGATAGCGTGTTAGGAAGGTCCATGCACTTTCTGTTGGTGGCAAAGTCGTAGTCCTTGCTAGTTCTGTTGTGGGTTTGGCTTATGGCCTCATGGAAGGAAATGCAATATTTCAGCTCAGGGTTAGTGTGAATGAAATTGTAATTTTCCCCCCCTTCTTTCAAGTTTACAGACATTCCCCAAATTCTGTCCCAGAATGTTCGCTCTAATGGACTTTTGTATAGAACATGTCACTTTCGCCTCCTTAAATACCAGTTAGTAGCTGCCAGGAACACTTAGACTGTTAACCAGAGATTCAGGCTACAGAACATCTGTCCAGGTCCTTCCACCTCCATTGACTCAGCTTGCTACTCAGAAGTTATATATTTGTTCATTCATTCATTCCCATAATGGAAATTCATGAAGCACTGTGCTGTGGACCCAACCGTGGATGGGACGAGGGGAACTGGCAGAACCCCTGGTCAGATAGGTGGTCAGAGGAGGTCAGCAAGGGAGGTGATCCTGGCCGGGTCTACAGCACGAGGCAGAGCCAGCCATTTGAGCTGGTGGAGGCAGACACGTGGACGGTAGAGATTTCTGGTGTGGAGGAACAGAATATGTAACAGTAACAAAAACTATTGTGATGTCTCCTGGGAGCCAGGCAGGAGTGGCCCTTGTTCTGTAGGCTGGTCCGTGGGTGTGTGTTCCCTGGGCCTGGGAGACAGCGACCTATGGGCCTGGCTGTCTACTCCCTTGCCCGGCAGACCCTGCGGAGCAGGAGCCATGCCTCGACCATCTGCCCCGCCACCCCTCCCCGCATGGGGCCTAGGCCCGGGGTGCCGACTCAATCCCCTCTTCCTATGCAGGCATCACCCAAGAGAGAATCAACGAGATGCGGGCAGCCCCTGAGCAGCAGATGATTGCAGACATTCACTGTATGATCGCCGCGGGCCAGGACCTTGACTGGGTAGATGCCCAGGGTGCCACACTGGTGAGCAGACGGGCCAGGCGGGCTCGGGCTGGGGGGCTCAGTACCAGAACCCAGACGGGCTGGGACTGCAGGGGGCCAGCACCTGGTCGAAGTTAAGCTGATACAGTTGGGGCCCGTCCGTGGCCTTGAACCTCCTCCAGACTGGCTTGGGGCCCCCGGAATACAGAGTGAGCAGAGCAGGGCTTAGCGCCTTCGAGAATCCAGCCAGTCTCAGCTGGGGCTGGGAGTCAGGAGCCCTGCTGTCCACCAGCTCTGTCTTCCAGTTCCTCCTTCCTCTCACATTCCATGTGTCCGTCTGAGCTCATTATGTTGCTGCCCCGCAGGTGTGTCTCCCACCTAAAGACTGGAGCCGCCAGCCACCCAGTCGCCCGTGCCACCTTGCTTTGCACCGTCCATTCCCCTGCCTTAGGATCTCCTTTCCCACCCCTCCGCCCGGCCTCAGCAGCCTCCCCGAACCTTGCCACAACAGCCTTTCCCCTGGGTTCTTTGACTTCCGAGTCCAGACACCCCCAGTCATCCATCCATCCATCCATCCATCCATCCATCCATCCATCCATCGGTTCATCCGTCCATCCCGTCCACACACACCTGTGTGCCACATGCTTCTGTAGACCCTGGAGACAGAGAACAAGGGAACCCTCTTCTCTCTCAGGTCTGCCTGATTGGCTCCGCTCATCCTTTCAGCTCCAGTGTCAGGGATTGGCAACTTTGGCCTCTCTCTGTAGGCTCTTCCAGCACAATGGAGCCCAGTATTGGGGAGGGTCTGCTTCTGAGACTCTAAACTGAAAGCAAGAGCATGGGCTCGGGAGCCCATGTACCCCCTTCGCCGATGGCTGGGCCCTTGGCCTTGGCTTGGGGTCCATGCTGGCCGTGAGCACTCAGGAGCCTCAAAATCTTGAGCTTACCAGGTAGGGCTCAGCAGTACCAAGACTCCTCACTGGCCCTTAGGCCTGCCCTGCTGGCTCAGGTGTAATCACTGGGCTTCTCCCACCTGCTTCCTGAGTCCCACCCTCTGCCTCATGCCCTTTCCTATTAACTGAGTCCCTGCTCAGCCCCGCACTCAAAGATAGAGTCCCATAGTGAGACTGAACGCTGCAGTATAAAGGCAAAGCCAGGCTGTCCTGGGGCAGGGCCTACCCTGGCTGGAGCTCCCTTGGGTCTGTGGCTGGGCCCTCGAGACACACGGGTTTCCTCCTCTTGGACTGAGGCTGGCCTCGGGGTGGCCCAGACCACGTGGGCCAGGCCCGTACTAGGCCTCGGGTCTTCCTTCCCAGTAAAGTGAGGATAACTAATAGCCCCTTCCTCATCAGGTGTTGGGAGGAATACATGGGATTCTCTAAACCCTCAGTAGATATTAGTGGTTCACAGTATCATTATTATTACTAATGCTCTCACTATCCCAGTCATGCCTTTTTATTCCCTCCAAGTACGAGGCTGCACAGTTTGTAATGTCTGGCTGGCCCTGCCGGGTGTCATCCTCCACGGCTGGCAAACATCACACATTTATAAATCAGATGATTATTCTAATTTTCATGGATGCCTGGACCAGATCACACCCCGGGCTTATTCTGCAAATTGAAAAATAAAGGAAAACCTCTGTTTGCCAGAACCTATAGCAACCGTCCCCCAGGCTGAGGCAGTGTCTGACCATCAGGGCTGTGTTGTGAGGGGCTGCTTTCTAGGGCCGAGCCTTCTCTGTCCCACTGCCTGCAGCTCTGTTGCCCCAGATCTCAGCCCCCCGGAGCTCTCTGGTCTCCTCCCAGCGAGCCTTCTGCTGGCCTCCTTGGGCTGTCACCTCTGCCTATTGCCTTACTCCCTCATCCATCCGTTCCCACGGGGGACCTCGTCATCACTCACAGCTCTCTGAGAATGTTACTCACTTACTCAGTGTCTGTCACATGCAAAATGCTTTGTGTACTTTCTGGAGATCAAGCAGATGGGACAAGTGAGGTCCCCAGGCCCATCACCAGAGGCCTTGAATGGTGTCAGGTAGAAGAGTTGTGGCCTCAGCACGAGGCTTTCCTTTATTGGATGTACTGATTGCCTATTGTGTAACAAACGAGCCCAAAACTACCACTCTTGAAACAACGATCAGTATTTATTATCTCACATGGTTTCTGAGGTTAGGGAATTGGGAACAACTTGGCTGGGTAGCTCTGCTTGGGGGTCTCTCAGGAGGCTACAGTCATCTGAAGACTTGACCAGGGCGGAAGATCCACTTCCAAGATGGCGCACTCACATGGCTGGCCAGTTGGTGCTGGCTGTCGGCAGGAGGCCTCAGTGTCTCACCTCCTTACGGCCTCTCCCTAGGGCTGCTTAAGTGTCCGTACTGCGTGATGGATGCTTTGTCCTGGAGTGATTGATCCCAGAGAGTGTGAGGTAGAAACGGTGATGCCTCTTACGACCTCACCTCAGAAATCACACACCACCACTTCACAACGTCCTACTTGTTGGAAGTGAGTCACTTATTCTGGCCCACATTCAAGGCAAGAGGAATTAAACTTCATCTCTGGAGGGAGGTGTGTCAGAGAATTTGTAGACGTTTGAAAACCACCGTGCTGGGCCTCTGAAACCCCTTCCTCAGAGCTCAGCACATGGTAGGGACTCAGTAAGTGCTGTTGCCTTAACCACAAGGACCCTCAGACCAACCACAGGGTGAAGAGCAGCCTTAATAATGCTTTGCAATGTGGCTGGATTTCTGCTTCATTCGATTACATTCTACCATCCCTGGAAATGAGTTGGGATTTGGGTTGGGAAGAGGGCTGTCCCACCTCCAAAAGTGGGACTGGCACCCATAGGGAAGGCTCACTTTCCCCTCGCCTTCAGCTGCACATAGCTGGAGCCAATGGATACCTGCGGGCAGCCGAGCTCCTCCTGGACCACGGAGTGCGTGTGGACGTGAAGGACTGGGATGGCTGGGAGCCACTGCATGCGGCTGCCTTCTGGGGACAGGTAACTGTCAGCTTGGGGCTGTGAGGGAGGGCATGCAGGACCCACCCACTGTCCTTTGGGCTGGCAGTTGGTTCACAAGACCCACTTAAGGTGTTGACTACAACTAGTTTGTGGGATAGGAAAAGACCTAGAGAGTTTACGAAAACATTTGATAAGTTGTGTCCTAAGAAGATAATCAAATTTACAATTAGAAAATTCCTCACGTTTCTGATTTGCATCATTTCTCCCTTTGTTTCCCAGATATAAAACTCTGATTGCAGCTTTTGCAGTCTCTCCTTAGATACCTGGCAGCTCTAGATTTACCGCGGACTCCTTCTTTTATCCCTTGGCATGGCCCAGGCATGTTGGAGGAGATGTCAAGCCCACTGTGTTGCCAGGATCCCTGGCTCCACGGTGCAGAGCCTTCCCTGGGAACCAGCTTTGCCCCATCATTCTTTATGTCAGATCCTCTCTCTACCTCCTAGGCTTTTTGATCCCCAGGGAAAACGTGGACTTCTTTCTGTGTTTCAGATGCAGATGGCAGAGCTATTGGTATCCCATGGGGCCAGTCTCAGTGCTAGGACATCCATGGACGAGATGCCAATAGGTAAGTCCAGCATACAACCCAGTGCACTTAGGTACTCATCAATTATTTGGTGGATAGTGGGATAATTGGGTAAATATAGAGTTGGCTAGATGGTGGATTGGTGTGTGGAAGAGTAGAAGAATGAATGAATAAATTAATGAAGGGTAGATTAATGTACAGATGGACAGATGGATGGTTAGATAAATGTATGGATGAGTGGATGGATGGATGGATGGATGGAGGATGGATGGATGGATGGAGGATGGATGTTGGATGGATGGATGGATGGATGGATGGATGATGGATGGATGGATGGATGGATGATGGATGGATGGATGATGGATGGATGGTGGAGGATGGATGATGGGTGGATGGATGATGGATGGATGATGGAGGATGGATGGAAGGAGGGTAGATGATGGATGGGTGGGTGAGTAGGGGATGAATCTATGGGTGGATGGCTAGGTCAGAGAGTAGGTGGATAGATGGACGAAGGGATTGGGTGGATTGAGTGGATTGAGTGGGTAGGGATATCTGATTCGAGATATATGTGAGTTTTGGCTTGGGCTGCATAAGACTACCTGCTTGTTTCTCTTGATAGTTCTTATATTACTGGAGAGTTGATGACTCCTTTTGGAAACTGCTGTGGGTGGATGGATTTGGTCATAGCTGAGAACCTTAGGAGCTGTGACTGTATGGGCCCTGGGTTTCCTGTTCTTGTCCTCTAAGGATTGGGGTGTAGCCCAGGCAGTGAGGCCAGCCTTGTTTACTCCCCTCCCTGGATGCCCCCAAAAGATGCTGGGAGTTTTCAGTGCATTGGGGTGGCAGTCCCTGTGGTCTGGAGGGCCGTTGGGGGCCACAGGTCCCTGCACGGCTCCCCACAACAGCCTCCTCTACCCCTTCAGACCTGTGTGAGGAGGAGGAGTTCAAAGTGCTGCTGTTGGAGCTAAAACACAAGCATGACGTCATCATGAAGTCACAGCTGAGACACAAGTCCTCCTTGAGCCGGAGAACGTCCAGCGCAGGGAGCCGTGGGTGAGTCAGGGCAGGCCGGCCGCGGTCCCCAGGGGGTGCCCCTGCCTGCGGCGTTTGGGCGCAGCCCTCCAGCACCTCCTCTCTCCCCTCAGGAAGGTGGTGCGTCGAGCCAGCCTGTCGGACAGGACCAACCTGTACAGAAAAGAGTATGAGGGAGAGGCCATCCTGTGGCAGCAGCGGAGCACGGCAGAGGATCCCCGGACCGCCACCTACAATGGGGACATCCGGGAGACCAGGACGGACCAAGAGAATAAGGACCCAGTGAGTGGCCTCGCGCCCTGCCTCAGTGTCAGCTGATGTCTGGGGAGGAGGACAGGGCCCTGGCCTGGTCCCGGCCTCTTCCTGTCAGAGCCTTCAGAGGGAGGGCAGCGGGGCGGCGCCCGTACACCAGCGGGGTCCCCTTTGGTGCTGTGGCTCCTGAGCTTAGAGGCGGCCCCGGGGGTGTGAGAGTCCGAGCTGGGAGCTTTGGCACCCAGTAGGGTCCCGTCACAGACAGGAAGCACCTGCCGCGTGCCAGCTTGTGCGCCTGCAACTCTGGTTCTGGGCTCCCCAGAAGGAGGCTCAGTACAGCGGCCACCCTGGGCGCTAAGGGCACTAGAACTTTTTGGGGGGAACAGAGCTAGATGTTGAGAATTTTGTTTACAGAGCACGTCTGGTTGGAGGAGATATTTGGAAAAACTGAGTAGGGTACTGGTCGGAGCTCTAAGAAGCCCGCTCCGTGCGTAGCCAGTGGTCTGGTCTTGAACTGCTTTCTTTTTTTTTTTCTTTCATTTTTTTTTTTAAAGATTTTTATTTATTTATTTGACAGAGATAGAGACAGGCAGCGAGAGAGGGAACACAAGCAGGGGGAGTGGGAGAGGAAGAGGCAGGCTTCCAGTGGAGGACCTAATGTGGGGCTCAATCCCAGAATGCTGGGATCACGCCCTGAGCCGAAGGCAGACGCTTAACGAATGTGCCACCCAGGCGCCCCCTTAAACTGCTTTCTTAAGTGGATGCCATGTTGGTTTTCTAGAACCCCTGGATCACATGACCACAAACTCGGTGGCTCAGAACCGTAGAAATCTATTCTCTCACAGTTCTGGAGGCCAGAAGTCTAAAAATCAAAGGGTGAACAGGGTTGGTTTCTTCCGGGGGCTCCGAAAGGCAGTCCATTGCATGCCTCTCTCCTAGCTTCTGGTGGCTCAGGCATTCCCCGGCTTTTCTCACAGGGCTCCAGTGTCTGCCTCCCTCGCCACATGGCCTTCTTCCTTGTGCGTGTCTGTGTCTCTGTTTCCCAATCCCAGCCCTGGCTGGGGACAGAGAGGGCACCGCGGAGGCTTTGTGCTGCCTAGTGCCTAGGGGCGGGGAGAAAGGAGCTGCAGACCGAAATTAAATCACATTTATTCACCTTTCCTTTGTGAGTGAGTTGAACTTACGTACAGTACCCAAATCTTAAACGGGTTTTTCAGTGAACTTTTATAAACGTATACCCTCAGGTGAATGGGTAAAGCATTTCCATCACCCCAGAAAGCTCCCAGATTCTCTTTCAGTGGTCCTCCTACCCTAAAAATAGCCACTGTTTACCTTGGAGCACAAAAGATGAGTTTTGCGGCCACAGCTGCATATGAATGGGCCCAGGCGGTCTGTAGTCTTCTGTGTCTGACTTCCTTCGTGACCATGAGATCCATCCCTGTGCAGGCATATGGCAGTAGTTCACTCTTTTTCCTTGCTCTGGAGAGTTCTGTTGTTTAAATATGCTACAACGTATGTGTCCATTCTCCTGTTGGTGGACACTTGGGTTGTTGCAGGTTTGGGGCTATTTTGAATAAAGCTGCTCAAAACATTTTTTTTTAAAGATTTTATTTATTTGTTTGACAGAAAGAGTGAGACAGTGAGAGAGGGAACACAAGCAGGGGGAGTGGGAGAGGAAGAAGCAGGCCTCTTGCTGAGCAGGGAGCCCCACGTGGGGCTCGATCCCAGGACTCTGGGATCATGACCTGAGCCGAAGGCAGATGCTTAACGACAGAGCCACCTAGGCGCCCTTGCTCAAAACATTCTTACGCATGGTTCGTGGCGGGCCTAAGCCCTATTTTCTGTAAGATCACATAGCCAGGAATGCAGAATGAGTCATGGGGAGGCTACTAGAGGTAGCCAAGCTGTCTTCCAGAGCGACTGTACCTATCTGCTCTCCCAGCAGCCCCACTGAGCTCTTCTTGCCAGTCCCCGATGTACTCAGCCCTTTTCATCTGAGCCATCCTGGCGGGCTTGCTGCGGGAGTTCGCATTTTAAATTGGCATCTCCGTGACGGTGGACGATGGGGAACACGTTTTCATGTGCTTATTGGCCGTCTGCCTATCTTCTTTTGTGCAGTGTCTGTTCTTTTGCCCCTTTTTTGTTGGGTTGCTTCTCTTCTCCTTATTGACCTCTGGGAGAGACTGAGATTCTTAAAGAAATCCTCACGGAGGAGCTCCCCCTCCACACCTGTCCCGGTGTTTGTTCAGATCTCACAGACCTCGGACTTTGCCAGAAGCGCTCGAGGGTGTGGAGCTGCATAAATCATCAGCCCTGCAGGGGAGGGGGCGGGAGGATGTGGCCTGAGTTTGCCCTGAACTCCTGCCCTGTCCTCATCAACAACGCTGTGGGTTGTTTGGGAGTTAGGTGAAGGCAAACAAAGGGGTTGCTTTGCAAAGAAAAAGGAAGGAGGAGCTCTGGGCTTCAGGCCAGTCACCCAGTCATCCAGCCCCAAGGACAGCTGTCAAGGTCCAGGGCCCCAGATCCCGGTCCCAGCCTGGCGGAAACCAAGGAGATCGCAGGGCACAGCTACGAAGCCCCGAGCTCCTTCCTTTTTCTGACCTACCCCTTTCAAGACTTTAGGTACTGGCAAGGCTGGGAGAGTCTCTAAGGTAGACATTCTCAAAGTGGGGTCCCCGGACCTGCAGGAGCAGCATCACCTGGGAACCTGTTAGAAATGCAAATTCTCTGGCCCTGCCCCAGATGCGCTGAATCCTGCACCATGGGCTCTGGGTTTTACCCGCAGTCTGTGTTTTAACTAGCCCTGCAGGGGATTCTGATGCACAGAAGAACTTGACAACCACTCATCTGAGGGAGTGTTTGCTCAATCTGACCCGCAAGTCGGGTTTCTGCCAAGACTGCACCCGGTTAGCCCCCAGGGCTGGCTTTGGCACCTACTTTCGCAGAGCTGACTCCCTGGCATGAGGCTCAGGAGTGAGCAACAGGCCCATCTCTTCCACCAGTGGCTCACAAACTTCCCTGTACCAGAAAATCACCTGTGGAGGTGTTTTTGTTTTTGTTTTTTTAAATTCTGATGTCTAAGGTTGCAACCTAATTAAATCTGAATCTTTGGGCTTGGGGCCCAGGCATTGTATTGATGTGTTTAAAAAAAAAATTAATAGACTTGACTTTTTGGAGCAGTTGTACTTTGTAGCAGACATACATAGGAAGTACATACAGTTTCCACACACGCCCTTCATCATGTCGCCCGGCTTCCACTGGTATTAACGTCTATCTTTAGTGTAGCAGGTCTGTGATCATTGATGGGCCAATATTGATACATGATTATTAACCAAAGTCCATAGTTGACGTTAGAGTTTACCCTCAGTGTTCGACATTCTGTGGATGTTGACAAGTGTGTGATGTCATATATCCATCATTACAGTTTCATACAGATTACTTCCACTGCCCTAAAAATCCCTGATGGTCCACCTGTCCCTCCCTCCCCAACCCCCTGGCAACCACTGATCTTTTTACTGGCCCCATGGTTTTGCCTTTTCCAGAATGTCACAGAATGGGAATCCCACGATGTAACCTTTTCAAAATGGCCATTGTCTATGTGTTTTTAACTCCCCTGGTGATTCCAGTGTGTGTCCGAAGCTGAGAACTAGTGTCTTAGATCCCTGCTCAACAGAGCAGCATCAGGAGTTCGTTAGAAATGCTGAAATTCGAGTCCCTGCCCAGACCTGGTGATTCAGCATGTGCATTTCCACCAGAGCCCCAGGGGACTTACATGCGCTTGGAGTTAGAGAAACGCTGATGTGGGTAATGAAGAATAGTCTTTTCCAGGACCATTCCGGAAGCAAAGAAAATAGATACAAAAATTCAAGCTGAAAAAAAAAAAATGCCCAAATGTGGCATTAGTCTGCCTGCATAGCTCAGAGGTGCCGTTAAAAACAAAAAAGAGCAGACACACAGGCGTGGAAGCTTGCTATGGAAAGTGCCCCTCACCTTACCGTGTCTTAACCTGATTGTATATTTCTTGGAGATCTTTCTAAGAAATGGAGATTCTTGGAATCACGAGTCAGCACAGGAAGATTGCCTTCGTTCTTTTTACCAGATGTGGAACATTCCAGAACAAGTACTTGCCATAATTTCCCTCCTGCCTAATGGTGACTTTCAGGCTTTTCTCCCCTAAGGGAACATATATCTGTGAAATGAAGTCCTAGAAATGGGCTTCCTGGTGCAAAGTATGCATTCTTCCTTAAAAATGAATTTTGGAGGGGTGGGGGGTGATGGGATACTGTCCTCCAAAGAGATTGTAACACTTTATGTATCTGAGTGTTTTCCCACACTCTTGTCAACACTAAGTCATAACACATTTTTAAAAATATTTGCCAATGTGATAGGTAAAGATATTTTGTTGCTTTAATTTTTGTGTCATTAATTATGAGTGAGATTGAATATTTTCTCCTGTGTTTATATGCTATAAACATAATAGCATATGTTTAATAATAATAATATTATCATCATCATCATCATCATTGCTGTGAACTGCACATTGGTCTCCTTTGCTGGTTTTTTTCTGTTAGATAGTTGGACTTTTTAAAATGATCTTTTAGGAGCTGTTTATTTGGGAAATTAGTCCCTTTCCTGTCATATACGTTGCAGTTTTTTTAATGTGTCTTTTGACTTCATTTTTGGTGAGTTTTACTGTGCTTTACATTTGTGTGATCACCAAATGTAGCTGTCTTTTAGATTCTAGTTTCTAGTTTTTAGTTTCTAGTTTCTAGTTTAGTTTTTAGTTTCTAGGCAGTGGCTCCTTTTAAAGCTCTTGTTATCCAGGGATTTCTGGGTTAGAATCTCTGCTGTTTGGAGTAGATATTTTCTGGGAATACAGAGGAAAGATTACAAGTGACCAAAAACTCCTTCGGCCTCCCTTCATGTCAGCTTCAGGGTCAAGCAGGCCCTTTGACGTGCAGTCTCCCCAGCCCCCCCCCCCACCTCCATTGTTCCCACCACCCTCGAGTTCTGCACGCACAGAACTTCTCTGTCTCAGTTGTTCTGGCCTAAGTCCCAGGGTTGAGTTTCATGGAATTCATTTCAGTCAAGAACCAGTTGCTGCCGTGAGTCTGGTGACTGGCCAGGCCTGGGTCATGGTCCAGCCCCTGCGGCAAGGATGGGGATCAGTCAGCTCTCCCAAAGCACTTAGATGGGCGAGTCCCCCAAAGCAGAATGGAGGTCCTATCAGCCCAGTTGGGCAAATGGAGGGAGGACAGGTCCCGACAAGAATGCCCTCCGCAGAGATGCAGTGGGGAGTGAGTTCAAATCCTCTAACCGGCTGGTAATGTCGTCCTTCTCCCCCTCAGAACCCGCGGCTGGAGAAGCCCGTGCTGCTCTCTGAGTTCTCTACCAAGATCCCACGGAGTGACATGGATGGGCCTGTTGAGAATGGCCTCCGGGCTCCAGTCAGCACCTACCAGTACGCGCTGTCCAACGGGGACGTCTGGAAAGTGCATGAGGTGCCTGACTACAACACGGCCTACGGCAACCCCGGCGTGGCCGACGCCACCCCGCCCTGGAGTGGCTACAAGGAACAGAGCCCCCAGACGCTTCTGGAGCTGAAGCGGCAGCGGGCGGCAGCCAAGCTGCTCAGCCACCCCTTCCTGAGCACCCACCTGGGCAGCAGCATGGCCAGGACGGGCGAGGGCAGCAGCGAAGGCAAGGCCCCCTTGATCGGAGGCAGAACTTCACCATATAGCAGCAATGGCACCTCGGTCTATTACACGGTCACCAGTGGAGATCCCCCGCTCTTGAAGTTCAAGGCCCCCATGGAGGAGATGGACGAGAAGGTCCATGGCTGCTGCCGCATCTCCTAGTCTCTGGGTGACGGAGAAGGGAGAGCTTCGGGGAAGGGTCTCTGGAGTCCAGGCCCGCCCGGCAGCCCTGGCTAGGGAGACATCAGAGGGCGGCTTGCGGGGAGGTGGGCTCTGCTTTCCAGGGGAACGCTGACCCCACCTCTCCCCCAGCGGCCTATAGCATCGCCACTTCCCATGGTTCCGCTTCCTGCTGCATTGTCTGCCATCAGAAACAAGGCCTGTCGTGGCTTCCTGACTCACCCTGCTGTCAGATTTTGGGAGGGGGGCTGGGATTCCAGTTCTGTTGTCGGTAAAGGCTTCTCTGAATCAGTACTCGCATATCACATACCGGCGCGCACGTGTGCACACACACACACACACACACTCCACCATCTGTAGGAATGACACGGCTGGGCTCACGGGAAGCAGGTGGGACTGATAATTTGTGGGCTCTTCCCAAAAGGATTGAGGCTAAGACTCAGTTTCGTCACCACTGCCAACGTGGCTTTAGCAGGGAGGGGGGCCTGCTAAGCTGAGGCCCACAGTCCGACTTGGAGTCACACCGGGGCTTGGGCCACCAGCCACAGCTGGAAGGAGAAAGAGGTCTGCTCTTGGATCAGAGGGAGCTGTGAACACACATGGGTCTGTGAGATGGGCGTGGCCTGCTCCCCAGAGCCTTGCGCATGCCGGGAGCCGGCTGTGGGACTGCTGAGAGACTGAGGTCGAGAGCCAGGCTCTTCTATTCCTGGAATAATCCAAATCCCATTTTATTTCTGGATGGAAGTATCAAAAATTGGAGGAAAGGGGGAACAAATTCAGTGTGTCCAAAAGTGCATTTGATGAAAGGGTTCTCTTAGGCTGCAGAACTCCAGGTGGGAGATAACTGAGTTTGCTTTCTTGCTTTCTTTCCTGGATAGTATCATGATCACTAAGTTTTTCTGACTGGTGTTGGAAGCATGGAGCTAAGGGAGGCGCTTGCGTTGGAAGGGCTTTCCAGGGAGAAGAGGGAGTTGGTGTTATTAATTTCTGTAAGCATCTCCGGTGGCTGTGACAGAGCCCAGGGCCCTGGGCGATCTCTGGGAATATTCAGGTGGCTTCAGTCCAGCCTCTGTCAGCCAGCCTTCCTCAGCCTGAGCCATCAGAGTGAGCAGAGAGGGACTGCTGGGAGCCCCCCACTCCTCCCCGAGTCAGTGCTCAGGACCCTCGGCCCAGCTTTGCCTTTTCTGGAGTGCTTGGTGAGACAAGTCTGCCAGGTGGCCCTTGTGAGATCCTGCCAGGCCCAGGGGCTCCCAGCCTGCTCCCGTGGGAGTGGTGACACCCCAAGGCTGCAAATCCAGGGTGCCCATGGCCAACACCCTGTATTGCATTCAGGAGAGTGGTGGTGGGGCTGGAGTTGGGCCTTCCCACGACCCAACAGTCTCATAGCCCCGATCTCCCTGATGCTGGGGAGGGGAGACTGAGAAGGGCAGGCCACCCACCCCCTTTCCACTGCATCTTCTCAAGAGGCCCCTTGAAATTGCTGACCCATGAGTTGGGTACTGTCCACAGGCTCAGCCAAAACCTGTTGGTGTGCTGATCGGCAGCGGGTTTGTTTCCTGCTCCACACGCCTCTTATTTGTCCTAAAACTACCTCCTTAGAGCTCTGAAGGGGTCCCCTCATCCAGATTCCGGGATTTGGGGGACAACTCTGGGTTCCTTCTAATCTTCTTTCTGAGCCTATGAGAAATCCTCCCTGAGGGGCACCTGGGCCGGGGCAGGGAGGCAGGAGTCTGGGGCTGGAGGAGCCCCCTTGTGCCACGGTTCTAGTAATGGGCTCTGCTGTATGTCAGTCCCAGTCCCCACTGGGGCCTCCATGGCTGCATAGCCCAGAGAGGGAGCTGGATCCCAGGGGCCTGGCTGATGCTTTTGCAGGAGCAGGGCAACTGGACCAGAGAGCAGAGGGCTCAGAGGGCCCAGTGGAGTCACTGTGGGCCTCGTGGCTCCTGGGTGCAGGGAGGGTCCCAGCACCAGGCCAGCCCCACCCCAACTCCAGGACAGATCTAGTCGAGGGGGGAGGGGCAGCTCAGGAGACTGCAGACAGGTAGGCGTGATGCCTCCCGCGTCCCTGGCATCTGGGGCAGGCTCTGCATCATGTCAGCCTAGGGCTGGAGCAGGGCAGAGAATGGTCCCGAATACACATAGCCTCTGGCTTTGAAACAGTGTGCAGACCAGACTGACCCCGAATTCCTCCTGAGCCACCGTAAGCTGCAAGCAGAAGCAGCCGTACACTCCTAGGAGGGCCGTGCAGGTTTCCCATCTGTTTGCTCGGAGCCAGAGACTGAAGGCACTTCCTGCCAACGCTGAGCCCTTCTGGCCGTTCCCTCCTTTCCCCCTTGCCTCCTGGGCCATCCATCTCCCCCCCCAGAAGGCCGGGAATCCCAGCTGATTCCCTGACAGGAGCCAACCGCAGACTCATGGGCATTTTAGCTCTCGTTTTCCGTCGGGGTAAGCCATTCCCTATTAGGGCTTCATGTACCTGGGGAGCTTTCCCTAAGGGTCTCCTTGGTGTTGAGGGACAAGGTGGGGTCAAGGTGACCCATTTATTTGCTCACATAGTTTACTGAGCAGCTGAGACATACCAGGCACTACGTTAGGTTCTGGGGATAAAGGAGGGTGAGGAGACTGCGTTTTACAGTTTTCATCCCTTGAGGACCACAGATATCAGCAGCCCCATTCAGTTCACTTGAGACAGAGTGACCACAACCTGGTCCTGCTCCAACCTGGTTTCCAGCGCCTAGAATCCCTCGAGTACGAATCTGCTGCCGTGGCTGTCCCTGAGTAACATTTGCTATTAAATGCAGATGCTGGATCTTGAGTTCTAGGGAGACACCATTCCAAGTCTGTCTGGAACTTTCAGGCCAGCATCTTTGGGGCATTGTATAACAGCAGTTTGAGGTCAGTATGTAGAAGAACCGAAAGTCTGGAATTTGCTGCCACACGCATCTCAGGTTCTGAAACTCCTTGTCTCTTACTCATTGTTATGGAGTCCTCCGGCCCCACCAGTGGATCATGGGAGGCAAGAACATCTCCTTTAGCACTGAAGCCTTTCCCCATGCGTCTGCCTCTCCTCCCAGTGGGTGTGGATCAAGGAGCTGGAAGAAAGCTAGCAAGTTTTCTACCAGATGCTCAGCTCCCTCTGAGACCCAGGTCCAGTGGCAGTTCCCGGCCGATGAAAGGAGGCCACTTCCAAAGCATGTGCCACGTGGCTCACTGTGAGCTCTGGCCTTTGCTCCCACCCCGTGCCCCCAAAACCACTGAAAATCGGTGGCCATCATCAGATAGTGAGTTCCTGGCAAGAGCTCAGGGAAGTTGAATAAGCCCTAGACCCAGCTCTACTGAAGAGCTCAGGATATAATTCTCCGTCAAATATGCGGCAGCGGTTAAACTGCGCTGTAGTCTTGAATCAAGTTCAGTGGGCTTAGGAAAGCTAACTGGGGGATGTGCCCTGTTCTCCCCCACCACAGTTTGCTGGCTTTGTAATAACAGGAGACCATTTCGGTGATTGGTGTCAGATACCTTTTGATCTTGAGCTCTCTCCCACTTGCTTTCCCAGAGCACGATACTGGGGCACTTTCCAGAAGGGCAGTTTTTATGAGATACCCAGAAGGTCTGTATTTAACTCTTGCTATGGTGGTCTGGGGACAGCTTCCCCCACCCCAGTGCACATAAGAGCAAAGGGTCATGTGGTCAGTGGTTGACTCTGCCGAAGTGACCCCCTTTGCCAGAAGCTGTAGACCTCTCCTTAACAGGAGACTTTTGTTGGCCAGTTTGCCACAGGGCCTGCTTCCCATGGGCGTTGCGAGCACCACAGTGCGGGGCCCGGCTCTGCACCCTGAGGAAAAGTCTGCAGACCCCCAGCCCTCCGCAATAATTCAACCAGACCAGAAGCCACTGATGTACAGAGAACATTTAAGAAAAATGTATTTTATGTGAAAAAAAGTTAAAACTCTGTATACTGTATCAGCAGCTTTGTGTAAAAATGGCAATCAAGAGAGTCTAATATATTTAAAACTTTTTTTAAAAAAAATCCTTGCGGATCTTTGATATTGTATCGGAGTAACTTCCAGGTAGCTCCTTGCCATGTGGCAGTGGTGGGCCTCGATCCAAGACCGTGGCTCAACCACACCCCAAAGGGGCATGCCCCTGGAGTTGCTTCCAGCTGCCAAGGCCTGTGACAGAATTCACTGTTGAGAGTTTTTAATTAAGATTATTAAATTCCTTTTAATAACACCTGCTAGTGTGGCTGTGGTCATTGCTGTGAGCTCACTTGAATCATGCTGATTTGAATTCACAAAGAGGTGATCCCTGGGACAGAGGGCAGGGGAGGGCTCCTGGTCCCTGTCCCCACCACAGAGGGATCTCCTGGGAGGCCCCTAAAGCAGAGGGAGCTCCGAGGGCTCAGACATGGAGCTGATGTCTTTCTAGACTGGGGGGTGGTGAAACCCGAGGAATTCAAGAAAAGAAGGGTGGTTGGGAGTGACCTTCGCTTTGTCGAATGTTCCCTTTGGAATAACATGGAGTGTGCGCGTGCGCACACACACACACGCATTCAATACCCAATATATATATTGGAGCAGGAACACATGGATGGAAGGCAACCCCACTTAGGCTTGAAAAACTTCATGGATAGGCTGGGGATGGGGAGAGGATGGGAAGAATAGAGGTATCTTTGCAGCAATGGGCATTCATCAATTTTAAATGTTTACTGGTTTCCAAATAATAATGGTAACCTTTCACGTTTATGAAGAAGCACTTTACAGTTGTACATGTGTTTTCTCCTTTACACAAAGAAAATGTGGCCTGAAAACTGACTCTTGGATTCAGCGCCGTGCTGGAGCTCCTGGTGATCTTGACAAGAGGTTTTGGCTGAGTAGTGGAGACATAGCTTGTTTGGACCAGTTCAAGATGGAATGGGAGGAAAACTAGGGACCTACTGGTTTCGGGTCTTATGTTATAAAAAGAAGCAGAAAAATGGAGAGGAAGCTCTAGGGGAATGTAAGGTCAAGAGAGGGTGGATCTAATAATGAAAAATATTCCAGCATGTTTGTGTGCTCATAGGAATGAACCAGGAAACAAAGGAAACTGGCGATCCGGGAAAGAATTGCTGTAGGGATATAGGTTAGAAGTAGTGGGACTGGCAGCAAATGCCCAAATGGAAGGATTGGTGTTAGGTGCAGGAACTGTTCTTTGGTAGTAACAGAAGGCCCAGTATGCATACAGAGGTGTAGAGGCGTAGGTATGTGATAAGAAAGAGATGAAAAGGTAGAATGACTAAGGGAAATGTAGGCTAGAAAGCAACCTTAAGGACCCACTTGAGATCGTGAATTTAAGGCACAGGTTGCGTTTTCTTTTCCCCAACACTCTAAGGTTGCCCAGATGCAGGTGGAAAGTAGGTGGAGAGAGGGGTTTAAGGCTTGGGGTTTCGCCAGGCTAAAAACCTGATGGAGTGAGAAAAGGGAAAGCTACCTGAAGGTGTAATCAAAGGAGTAACGCTTATGATGGGCCGGTATTTTTGAAGGAATTTACGAATGATTTATTTTATTTTTTTATTATAATAATACTTTTTTATTATATTATGTTAGTCACCATACAGTACATCCCTGGTTCTTGATGTAAAGTTCAATGATTCATTAGTTGCGTATAACACCCAGTGCACCATGCAATACGTGCCCTCCCTACTACCCATCACCAGCCTATCCCATTACCCCACCCCCCTCCCCTCTGACGCCCTCAGTTTGTTTCTCAGAGTCCATAGTCTCTCATGCTTCATTCCCCCTTCTGATTACCTCCCCTTTCTTAAATTCAGGGGACGAAGGCAACCGGGCTGGTCACACACCCGAGCTCTGAGAGCTCAGGAGCAGCGCGGCCAGCAGGGGGCGCACTAGGATGGCGGGGGCCGGCTCTCGGACTTCAGCTCGGGCTCGGGGGCCTGCGCCGCCGACCCGGGCAGCACCGCCACTAGGGCTCCGCACCCCCTTCTCTAGCTGACTCTGAACAGTTTGGCTCTCCGCAGGCCCGCAGCAGGAACTACTGATCGGAGAAGGCGTGGCGTCTCCACGCTTAAATTCCACGCCGCGACCCGCGAGGGAGACGAGACTCAGTCGCCTCCAGCTGCCCTCGCGGAGACGCGGGGCGGGGCCGTGCCGCGGGGCAGCCAATGGCAGGCCAGGGGGCGGAGCCGAGGCGGCGTGCGCCGCGCCCGGACTCCGCCGTTAGGGGTGGCAGCCAATGGGAGGTCCGGGACGCGGGCCGGTTAGATTCAAATATGCCTATAAAGCGGCGCGCACGCCCGCGCTCGCCCGAGCCCGGTGTGGTCCGTCTAGTCCGAGCGCCGCTATGGCTCTGCGCCCTGAGGGTCTGGACGAGCTGCCCGCCGCCTGCCTGTCGCCGTGCGGGCCGCCCAACCCGGCCGAGCTGTACAGCGAGGCGCGGCGCTTGGCGCTGGAGGAGCTGGTGGCGGGCGGCCCCGCCGCCTTCGAGGCCTTCCTGCGGCGCGAGCGCCTGGGCCGCTTCCTGAACCCCGACGAGGTGCGCGCCATCCTGCGGGCGGCCGAGCGGCCCGGCCAGGAGGGCGCGGCGGCGGCGGGAGCCGAGGACTCCTTCGGCTCGTCGCACGACTGCTCGTCTGGCACCTACTTCCCCGAGCAGTCGGACCTGGAGCCGCCTCTGCTGGAGCTCGGCTGGCCCGCCTTCTACCGGGGCGCCTATCGCGGCGCCACGCGCGTCGAGGCGCACTTCCAGCCCCGCGGCGTGGGCGCCGGCGGCCCCTACGGCTGCAAGGACGCGCTGCGCCAGCAGCTCCGCTCCGCGCGGGAGGTGAGCGGCCCACCTCGGGCCCCGGGGCGGACGGGAGGTCCTCAGGAACGCGAAACAGGCCGGCTGGGAGCGCAGGCCGGGTGGCCCGGGGGGCCCCTGACGCGCCCCACTCTCTGCGTGCCTTCCCTCGGGTTACAGAGACATTGGGAGAAGCCTCAGCCCCCGAGGATGAGACTTGTGTCCGAGGTCCAACTCCTGATACTCACATCCCCTGGGGGAGGGAACCAGAAATATTTCCAGTTCCACATTTCAGTGAAAACCAAAGCAGATTGCTAATTTTCCTGGCCGTCAGCCAACACTGGATCCCATCTCCTAAGAAGTGCATTCCCCAGCGAAAAATTCCAGAAAGATTGCATGCAGCGACAACTATGGGGCATTACGAGTCTGTTATTGCTAGTCACAGCTCTGCGTCTTATGTTGTAGAAAGCATATACATTCCAGTGGCAAAGTGAGAACCCTGCCCCTTTCCCTCCTGCCATAGACCAGAGGAGAAATTGCTCCTTCTTTCTGTGAAGGCGGGGTGTGTGTGTGTGTGTGCGCGCCTGATCCAGTTAGTAGCCTCCTAAAATGCAGATACCCCTACTTTGGGTCATCTCTCTTCACAGCGGGTTTTGGTGCTATTGTCTTGACTCTTAGCATAGGTGAGGTGGGAAGTCTTGACTGCAGCAGGGTGCTGGGTACCATCAGGGGTCTGAGAGAAAGAATGCAGCACACAAGGTGGGTGGGGGCAGGGTGGGTGTGGTGGCAGACACATAGCTGCCACCTTGCTCACTGGCAGGGTCCATCTTCCTGGATTTCACCTGTGCCGGGGACATGGCAGGTAAAGCCCCAGGCCATGCTTAGACTCCGTAGGGCTGGTAACTGAGTGTGTCTGACTGTGGCTTATGAAATCTGCATCAAGTCGGGCTGAAATTACCGAGTCCAGGAACAATTCCCAACTCTCAGCAGTGTTTATGATGCTGGCTGTTGTTTTCCTGACGGTGGGGTTGCACTGAGTAGAGGGTGGTGTGGGCTAGTGCCTTGCCTTTGGGGGAGTAGGTGTGGTGGTTATGCCGCAGTGCTTTGGATATGCCAACCCTTTGGATAGAGCAGATCGTTGAGAAGATTAAAAAGACGGAGAAAAGCACGATGGTGGGGTGCATTTCCAGAGCTCACCTCCAGGAGGAAAATTTGGGCACTTGGAACTTAAAAGAGTAATGAACAGGTCTCCGTGAAAGAGAGGGAGGAATTCCTTAATCTCTTGCCCAGCTGCACTTTTTATTGGTAGTGAAGGGGCGCTGGAGCCAAGGCCAGGGGGAAAACTGTCTATCGGCTCACGTGCTGGCCTTGGAAGGGGCGTGAGGCTGGTGTTCAGACTCTCCTTTGTCCTGGAGGCATTCTGAAATACTGGCATTCCAAGGCAGGACCTCCTGCCCTGTTCTGTGCCCTAGTCCAGCTACACACTCACATCTTGGAGATTCTGTATTTGGAACCTGGGTGATTTTAATGGAGAAAGGTGGTACATTACCTTATGTCCGCCAGATGCCTAATTACTCGCTCATTCAGCACCTACTGTGTACCAGATGCTGTGCCAGGGCCCAGGGCCACAGGTGAAGGGCATGATGCTTGCGTGTGCTTGAGAGTAGACAGTCCGCTGATGGGATGGATGGGTGGGGAGGTTGCTACAGACAGCAGGGGAAGGGTTGAAGAAAGACAGCATCAGGCAAGGTTGTGACCTTGGAGCTGGGTCCAGAAGGATGCCTGGGGCTTGCCAGGCCAGAGGGGAGAGACTGGCCCAGAAGGGTGAAAGGACCCAGCATGCTGAGAGGCAGCCAGGTTCCTCACAGCTGGAGCAGAGAGTATGCGAGGGTGAGTGGTAGAAGAGGAGGCTGAAGGGGAAACTGGAGCCAGGCTTTCCCCCTAAAGAGCAATGGGGAGCCACTGAAGGATTCGAGGGAGGTGCACGATCGGACTGGTGTTCCTGAGCAATAATTCTGGTGGGGGCATGAGGGAGGACGGGCTCGAGAGGGCTGAGGAGGCTGGCGTAGGGGGTGCTTGTAGGGAGGAGGCCACAGGGGCCTACTGATGAGAAGAGGCACTAAGGCAGTGCCGGGGGCTTGGGCAGGGGATCAGTTTTAATGACAGGACTTGTTCATTCAGTGGCCTGGGAGGGTGTTGAGTGAGGGGTAGGAGACTAGGCAAGGCGAAGAAGATGGGAGAGGCAGGGTTGGGGAGGATAGAGGCTTTTTAGCTTGGGTGGGCAGCCAGGCTACCAAATTAGATTACAGGAGGGAGAGCAAGGCTGAGAGTCGGGACCGGGAGAGGAATTGGATTTTGCTAGCCTTGAGGCCATCCCCTTTATTTAAAAGAACATGATCGTGCTCTCTGCTGAGCAATGTTTGAAATAGTCCCAAGGCAGGTGCATTTATCCCCGCTTCACAGGTGATGGAGCTGAGGCACAGAGAAGTTGCCAGAGAAGCCATTATGCATCCGTGTTGTGACGGTGAAAACACCTGCTGGTAGGATTGATCACTTCCGGTGGGTCCATTTCTGTGCTAACCGTTTACCGGGATTCTCCCATTTAACCCTCCTGGCACTTCACTTGCCCAAGATCACACAGTTAGTTGGGGCGCAGAGCTGGGCTCAAGCCCGCCTGCCTAGCCCCGGAGCCCACGCTTATAATCACTGTTCCACGTGCGTTCCCTGCCGCACGGGAGGACTGGAACCTTGGCAGGTTTCAACAGGCTGAAGGTTTCTTAACAGTTTCTGAAGACTTGGACTTTTTATTTCCGCGTTGCCTATCCTGTAACCAGGAGAGCAACTAGGACAGGACTAATACTTCTGCGCTTGTCGCGAAGAAGGCTGGAGTGGTCAGGATACAGGCACAAGAAAGCGGGGTCACTTGGTAAATGGCGGTGTCGCATCTTAGCTTTGCAGCCCGGACAGCCGGTTTTCGGGTAGGTGTCGTCCTCACCTAGGCCTCCTGCTGCGTGCAGGGTGTCTGGCACAGTTGGCGGGACAGCAGATGACGAAACAGTGCGGGCTACTCCACCTGCCTTTCCACTCAGTGAGTTCTTGTCCCTGAGTAGGTGTGGCTGGGGCTGTGCCTCTCAGGCCCTCCATTGGCTCGGTTTCTGTGCGCCTTTCAAAGTGTGGGCATTCTGCCACACGGGTAGGGTACAGCGTTAAAAACCCGCGCCCTGCATGCACAGTCTGGCTTCCGAGTGCGGGCTGACTGCTGACCTGGAGCTCAGCTGCGCTTCTCCAAAGCTGGAGGAAGCAGAGCTTTGGACTGGAGAGCCAAGAGGCTGGCTTCGAAGGAATTTTTAGAAAAATTTTGAACTGAACAGGACTAGTTTCCCTGACACACGCGCTCCCGAGTCTTTCCCTGTGCTGCTGGGTTTGTCCATGAATCATTTTGTTCTGTGTCTCTGTTGCCATGTGAATCAGCGTGTGGCTGGGCTCCGGCCCCGCGGATCAGGCGGGAGTAGAGACCTCCCTGGAAGTGCCGCACGCCCTCCATGGGCGATGGCTTTCTGCCGTGGCCCTTGGGGTATTTCTGGTTTTTGAATGGGAGTTCATGGGCGGAGCTCATTCTGCCAGGAGGTTCCACACTCCTCAGAGGCATCGTTCTCACCAGCTGCCTGTGTTCCAGAGAGGCACTTGGGCTGTGACGCACCCTTGGGCCTTCTTTTGATAACCCGAGCGTTAGTAGAAGCAGTCGTTGTGTTGACGAAGAGTCCTGCCAGGAGGAGTGGCCGCTGAGACATCTGCTGGAGGCCCCTTGCGAGCGTGCGGATGTATCAGAATTAGGGCCTCCCGATCTTGCTTAATGCTCCTCTGAGTTACGATAGAATCCGCAGCATGATGGGTCCTGTTCCGGATGCCCTGGTCAGCCCAGAGCAGGCTTCCTCAGCATCACTACTGTTGATATTTTGGACCAGATAATTCTTTGTCCTGGAGGGCTGTCCTGCGCCCTGGACCCTGAGCAGCATCTCTGACCTCCACCCACTACATGCCAGAAGCACCATCCTCCTGCCGATAGTCGGGACATTCGAAAGTCTCCCAAGGGGAGATAGGGAGCTATTGCTTAGAGGTTACAGAGTTTCTGTTTGGGGTGATGACAAAGTTTTGGAAGCGGATAGTGGTGACGATTGCACAACACTGTGAATGTAATTAATGCCGTTGAAAATACACTCGAAAATAATGAGGATAGCAGATTCATTATGTATTTTACCACAATTTAAAGAAGTTGCCAAGGAGTGCCTGCATGGCTCAGTTGGTTAAGTGCTGCCTTCAGCTCAGGTCATGATCTCAGGGTCCTGGGATCGAGCCCCGTGTCAGGCTCCCTGTTTAGTGGGGAGTCTGCTTCTCCCTCTCCCTCCTGCTTATGCGCACGCTCTCTCTCTCTCTCTTTCTGTCAAATAAATAAATAAATAAATAAAATCTTTAAAAAACAAAAAAAGAAATTGCCGAATGTCCCCTGGGAAAGGAAATTGCCCCTGGTTGAGAACCACTGGCCTAGAAGGCCTATCTCATGCACAATTTTAGGATGTGCTCCCCAGACAGTGTGGCTGCTACTTTTCTCTCCTTTTGATTTTATGTGTCAGGTGAAGGATTTTGGAATCGTTAGCCATTTCTTTCTTTCTTTTTTTAAATTGTGGTAAAATATACCAGATTTACCGTTTTACCATGAAGTGGCATTAACTGTAGTCACATCGCGCAGCCATCGCCGCTGTCCGCCTCAGAACTGTGTCGTCTTCCCATACTGCAGCTCGGTCGCCATCGCACAGGGACTCCTACCCCTCTCCCCTTGGCCCTGCAGCCGCGCTTTGCTCTGTCTATTATTCCTTCGTTCTTTTCATCTGACGTTCTGTCAGACAGCAGGCTGCAGGGTCATCCCGGGTCCTTTATGGATATAGGGTCAGTTCTCTCACAAAAACAAGTACCAGATATATGGGCTTTTTAAAAATCCTGATGCAAACGATAGAACCTGTGAAGGGGAATTTGGCAGTATCCAGTAACATCTCTGTTGTATTTACCCATCGACCGAGCAACTCCACGTCCGTGTGTCTGTCCCAGAGACACACTGGCAAAAACATGAATAGACATGTGCAGTGGGCTGTGTGCGGCACTATTTACGATAGTGAGAGACCCGAGGAGCGGAAATGTCCTTCAGTGGAGTGCGAAGTAAACTGACCCGTCTACGGAGTGGGGTCCCCTGCAGCTCTCAGGAAGGAGCGAGGACCTGTTCTGTTTCCTGTGACGAAGTGTCTAGAGCTGCACCCACCAGTGAAGTCACCAGTAGCCATCTGGCGATTTCAGTTTATATGAATTAAAATGAAATATGAAACATTCAGTTTCTCTGTCTCATTAGCTGTATTTCAAGTATTCAGTCTCCACTGGTGGCTATGGCTACCATGTGGCTGGCACAGAGCTAGAACGTTTCCGTGCTCTCGAAGGTTCTGTTGGTCGGCATCGTTCTAGAACGTTGTGAGTCACATGCTGCCTTTTATCTGTTGTTATAGCGAACAGATGTTATATGTTTATAGTGGACAATGTGTATACCTACATAGGCATACTTATTTATATTTAGGAAAGTGGAAGACCATCCAAGAACGGACAAAATCTTTATCGTAATGGAGAAAGGAGGAAGGGAAAGGAGGCACAAGGGACGAGGATGGGAGCAAGGGGACACTGAGAGCACCCTGTTTTGTAGATCGGACTTTGGACCCAGGTAAATGCTTTACATAAATGTAACATAAAAATAACTCAGAACGACAACCCCCTGCATTCCCCAAAACCCCTCTTTTTCTTTCTAAAAGCCCAGCTGTCCTAGGTACTTCACCCTGGAACATGACCGAGGAGATGCGCTGCCCGGGGCCAATGGGGGGGGGGGCGCTGCTCCCTGTCTTTCTAGAGAGGCACTGTGCCCCGCTGCAGACCGGGGCCACGCCAGCGCTTCTGTCCTGGTACTGAAATGGTTAACTGTACAATAGCAGGCACGAGCAAACTTAGGGTCCCCTGTGGACATTTACTCTTTTTATTTGTAAACCCTGAAGATAATACAAAGTTATTTAAACATTTTTAAAGAAATTTCAAGGATGTGATTTCTGTTCTATTAAAACCTGTAGCGAATGGGGAGAAAAAGATGTCTTTTGCTCTGCAAGCAGGAGGGTCTCGGGAAGCGTAAGTGGCAGGAGCCCCGGGGAACTGAAGGAAAGGTGGCCGAGCGTCCCGTGGTTGGCGGGAAGCATGCAGCCGTCGGGCTGTTGTTGACCGCTGGGCAGGCCGAGGCATCTTTGAAGGCACGCAGACCTTTAGTAGAATTCCAGGCATGTTGCACGTGTGTCCTTGCTTTCTGGCTGTGGGTGGTGAGGGAGGGAGACCGGTGCAGTAGGAAGGGGTGATTGACATGAATGTCCTGCTTCTGGCAGGGGAAGAGCTGGAATGAGAGCTGGAATGAGTGGCCCTCTGAGGCCGCTCAGGTGCCTGGCCAGGGCCCAGCCCCGCCCGCGGACGGCACGTGAGTCAGACCGCAGAGCTAGAAGGGACCTCGTGTGGGGACGCTGAGCTCAGGAGGAACGAACCGCCCAGGGACAGCGGCGGAATTGGGGATAAGACCCATGCGCTGCCGTGTGAGGGCTTCCTGTGGGCCAGGAGCTGTCCGGGGTTCTCTCTGGACCGAGCCCACCACAGACCCTGAGGAATGGGCAGTGGTCTGCAGGCTGTAGGAGGCAGCAGAACTTCGGTATCTTGTCAGAGGGAACGTGGTGCTCCAAAGTGGAGAAGCCAGCATCCACGTCCAGGTCTGCGCCTGTAGCCTGTCCACAGAATGTCTGTGCTCCCGAGGTTTCCTGCCTGAGTCCATTCTGGGTTAGTCATCAGGACCACCTGCAGAGAGAAGGTACCGATGTGCTAGGGCGCTGCAAGCTTTCTTAACGTTCATTCTGCAAACTAGTTTGTGTTATTAGTAATCGTCCTCTGATGGGCTCATCCCGTGTCCTTTGTGAAATGCTCTACGGATCCTTTCAGGATGTGCACCAAGCTCTCAGTCCCTTGGACACCGAGCCTTAGGCTTGCCTGGAATACTATTTCATCTGACGCTCTTCTCATAGGCGGCTCTGGAGTCACCCAGACCCGGGCTGAGATTCCAGCTCCCGCATCTGCTTCAGTGTGTCACCGTAAACAAGTTACCTGACTACTCCAGGCCTTATTTTTCTCATCAGGAAACCGGAGATAATTACTGGGGTTTTGAAATCTCTAGATATCTCTTCAGAGCTTTTGTGCAAGAAAGCAGATGGAAGAGCTTCCAGATCATGTGAAAATGAATATAAACGGTCTATGCCTGTCCCCAAGACTGAGAATAGCACAGCAGTTGCTGCTGCGTAACNAGCCATTTCTTTCTTTCTTTTTTTAAATTGTGGTAAAATATACCAGATTTACCGTTTTACCATGAAGTGGCATTAACTGTAGTCACATCGCGCAGCCATCGCCGCTGTCCGCCTCAGAACTGTGTCGTCTTCCCATACTGCAGCTCGGTCGCCATCGCACAGGGACTCCTACCCCTCTCCCCTTGGCCCTGCAGCCGCGCTTTGCTCTGTCTATTATTCCTTCGTTCTTTTCATCTGACGTTCTGTCAGACAGCAGGCTGCAGGGTCATCCCGGGTCCTTTATGGATATAGGGTCAGTTCTCTCACAAAAACAAGTACCAGATATATGGGCTTTTTAAAAATCCTGATGCAAACGATAGAACCTGTGAAGGGGAATTTGGCAGTATCCAGTAACATCTCTGTTGTATTTACCCATCGACCGAGCAACTCCACGTCCGTGTGTCTGTCCCAGAGACACACTGGCAAAAACATGAATAGACATGTGCAGTGGGCTGTGTGCGGCACTATTTACGATAGTGAGAGACCCGAGGAGCGGAAATGTCCTTCAGTGGAGTGCGAAGTAAACTGACCCGTCTACGGAGTGGGGTCCCCTGCAGCTCTCAGGAAGGAGCGAGGACCTGTTCTGTTTCCTGTGACGAAGTGTCTAGAGCTGCACCCACCAGTGAAGTCACCAGTAGCCATCTGGCGATTTCAGTTTATATGAATTAAAATGAAATATGAAACATTCAGTTTCTCTGTCTCATTAGCTGTATTTCAAGTATTCAGTCTCCACTGGTGGCTATGGCTACCATGTGGCTGGCACAGAGCTAGAACGTTTCCGTGCTCTCGAAGGTTCTGTTGGTCGGCATCGTTCTAGAACGTTGTGAGTCACATGCTGCCTTTTATCTGTTGTTATAGCGAACAGATGTTATATGTTTATAGTGGACAATGTGTATACCTACATAGGCATACTTATTTATATTTAGGAAAGTGGAAGACCATCCAAGAACGGACAAAATCTTTATCGTAATGGAGAAAGGAGGAAGGGAAAGGAGGCACAAGGGACGAGGATGGGAGCAAGGGGACACTGAGAGCACCCTGTTTTGTAGATCGGACTTTGGACCCAGGTAAATGCTTTACATAAATGTAACATAAAAATAACTCAGAACGACAACCCCCTGCATTCCCCAAAACCCCTCTTTTTCTTTCTAAAAGCCCAGCTGTCCTAGGTACTTCACCCTGGAACATGACCGAGGAGATGCGCTGCCCGGGGCCAATGGGGGGGGGGGCGCTGCTCCCTGTCTTTCTAGAGAGGCACTGTGCCCCGCTGCAGACCGGGGCCACGCCAGCGCTTCTGTCCTGGTACTGAAATGGTTAACTGTACAATAGCAGGCACGAGCAAACTTAGGGTCCCCTGTGGACATTTACTCTTTTTATTTGTAAACCCTGAAGATAATACAAAGTTATTTAAACATTTTTAAAGAAATTTCAAGGATGTGATTTCTGTTCTATTAAAACCTGTAGCGAATGGGGAGAAAAAGATGTCTTTTGCTCTGCAAGCAGGAGGGTCTCGGGAAGCGTAAGTGGCAGGAGCCCCGGGGAACTGAAGGAAAGGTGGCCGAGCGTCCCGTGGTTGGCGGGAAGCATGCAGCCGTCGGGCTGTTGTTGACCGCTGGGCAGGCCGAGGCATCTTTGAAGGCACGCAGACCTTTAGTAGAATTCCAGGCATGTTGCACGTGTGTCCTTGCTTTCTGGCTGTGGGTGGTGAGGGAGGGAGACCGGTGCAGTAGGAAGGGGTGATTGACATGAATGTCCTGCTTCTGGCAGGGGAAGAGCTGGAATGAGAGCTGGAATGAGTGGCCCTCTGAGGCCGCTCAGGTGCCTGGCCAGGGCCCAGCCCCGCCCGCGGACGGCACGTGAGTCAGACCGCAGAGCTAGAAGGGACCTCGTGTGGGGACGCTGAGCTCAGGAGGAACGAACCGCCCAGGGACAGCGGCGGAATTGGGGATAAGACCCATGCGCTGCCGTGTGAGGGCTTCCTGTGGGCCAGGAGCTGTCCGGGGTTCTCTCTGGACCGAGCCCACCACAGACCCTGAGGAATGGGCAGTGGTCTGCAGGCTGTAGGAGGCAGCAGAACTTCGGTATCTTGTCAGAGGGAACGTGGTGCTCCAAAGTGGAGAAGCCAGCATCCACGTCCAGGTCTGCGCCTGTAGCCTGTCCACAGAATGTCTGTGCTCCCGAGGTTTCCTGCCTGAGTCCATTCTGGGTTAGTCATCAGGACCACCTGCAGAGAGAAGGTACCGATGTGCTAGGGCGCTGCAAGCTTTCTTAACGTTCATTCTGCAAACTAGTTTGTGTTATTAGTAATCGTCCTCTGATGGGCTCATCCCGTGTCCTTTGTGAAATGCTCTACGGATCCTTTCAGGATGTGCACCAAGCTCTCAGTCCCTTGGACACCGAGCCTTAGGCTTGCCTGGAATACTATTTCATCTGACGCTCTTCTCATAGGCGGCTCTGGAGTCACCCAGACCCGGGCTGAGATTCCAGCTCCCGCATCTGCTTCAGTGTGTCACCGTAAACAAGTTACCTGACTACTCCAGGCCTTATTTTTCTCATCAGGAAACCGGAGATAATTACTGGGGTTTTGAAATCTCTAGATATCTCTTCAGAGCTTTTGTGCAAGAAAGCAGATGGAAGAGCTTCCAGATCATGTGAAAATGAATATAAACGGTCTATGCCTGTCCCCAAGACTGAGAATAGCACAGCAGTTGCTGCTGCGTAACCGTGGATCACTGGGTCCCTTGTTTTAAATCATCCAGGGGGAGCTGGAGTGACTGGGAGAGGGTTGTCACCTTCGAGGGTGATGTGGGACTCGACACAGGGGTGGTCAGTCTAGATGGGGCTGGAGAGGTGCAGGAACTGTGGGGTAGTGGGTGGCAGCTTTTGGCAGCTGGATGTTTCCTCCTTGGGTCTCATGTAATGACTGATTTGCACCCAGTTGCAGATGGGTGTTGACCTGCAACAGACTCTCAAAAGTGACCTTTTGCAGAGCTTTCTAGCCCTAAGAGACCGGGTGGGCTATTTGCAGTACAGGCTGGGACAGGGCAGTGCCCATGGTGACTGTGTGGGGGCTTGATGGGCACGGGATGCCCGCGTTCCAGATGTGTCTCTCCTTTGCCCGTCCCACACGATGCCTCAGGGAGTAGGAGCAATGACTGCTTCCAAGTTGTGTCCTTCCGGGGCCCATCGGCCTGCAGCAGAAACACCAACCCCTCAGACACAGGTCTGGCCTTAGAAAGCCAGCACTCGGCGGGCCAGTGAAGGAGTCCAGGTCATTGCTGAGCTCAGCGAAGAGACTGTCCCTTCAGAAATTCGAGAAGCCTCCAATCTAGTTTAGCCTATCAGGACTTGATTGCACAGGGCTAGCATGGGGGAGATTATAGGGGAGTGGGATGAAGGCTTGAAAGAAGGCAGGCTGATTGCTTTTCCTGCACAGGGCTGTTCCTCCATTGCAAGCCTTCTGCTCTGGTGAGAGAGGAGGGCTGTTGGGCACAGGAGAGGAAGTTAAGGGGAGAAACACCTCCCTCCACCCTCTAAACACCTAGCGTTCAAATCCAATTATTTTCGATGCACGCAGGAAAGGCAGGGGCTTTAAAACCAAACAATGAAACCAAGAGCAAATTAGATACTTACTCACCACCTAACAGAGGTGGTGTTTGTACGATTGTTTCATGAAGTGGTGAATCAAAGTCCAGCTTGGCAGGCGCCTTATACTCTGGGCCCTGCTCCTGGGTCCCTGCCTCCAGCACCCCTCCCAACACTTTTTAAGGCAGCCAGCCTGGCAGGGTTCCTTGGTCCCTTCCCACGGGCAACCTGGGTGCACGTCCATCGGCCCTATCATACTGGGTGTCGCCTGTGTCCCTCATTGGCCTGGGTTTCTTGAGGACAGGGACTGACCCTGGATTTGTCTTCCTTTAGTTTCTCTCGTGAGCTCTGCACACGATCCTGAGTACTTTCGAACTCTTGTGAAGGCCTCCCAGGGCCTTCTGTAGCCTCCCTCTCAAGCTTGTTGGTTTTTTCCTGTTTGTGTGGAGGTGAGCGTGCCTCTGCCTCCCCCCTCCGCACCCCCCCCGCATAGTCCATTGTCTGGTTCCTGCGTGGACCCCTTCCCTACCCTTCTCTGCAACCCTCATTGCTTCCTCCCTGGCCCATCGTGGAAGCCTCTACCACTGATTTTTCTTCCTTCAGTCAGTCATTAGTCCTCTTAAACATTGCCGAACCAAGTGCCTTCAGGGTTGCAGGAAGTGGGGCCAGATCTCCAACCTACACCAAACTGTCTTCTAGCAGCCACTTCTGTCCTGTTGGGTTCGCCACTTCAAACTCCTTATCTTTCTTTTCTTCTTCTCTTTTTCTTTCTTTTCTTTCTTTCATGGGAGGGGTAGAGGGAGAAAGAGAATCTTAGGCTGGGCATGGAGCCTGACATGGGGCTTGATCCCACAACTCTGAGATCATGACCTGAGCCGAAATCAAGAGTTGGATGCTTAACCAACTGCCACACAGGCAGCCCTGGAACTCCTTACTCTTTTCTTCTTCTTTTTTTTTTTTTTTTAAAGATTTTTTAATTTATTCATTTGAGAAAGAGAGAGAGCACATGAGAGCATGAGCAGGGGGGAGGGGCAGAGGGAGAAGCAGACTCCTTGCTGAACAGAGACCCTGACACAGGGCTTGATCCCAGGACCCCGGGATCGTGACCTGAACTGAAGGCAGTCATTTAACTGACTGAGCCACCCAGGCGCCCCCTCCTTACTCCTCTTAAACCTCCCCCTTCCATTGCCTGTGTGGTGATGACTGCGGTTGTCACTCAGGCCCTCCATGACCCGGCTCACCTGTACGCCTCTCAGCCAGGTCCGGCCACACTGGCTTCTACTCCATCATTTCCTGCCTCTTCCTCTGCCACCACCTGGCTTCCTGCTTGAATGCCCTCTTCCCTACTCCCCTGTCCAAACTGGGTCCTTATTTGTGATTCAGCTCAAAAGCCCTTGCCTCCAGGAATCCTCCTCTGCTCTCCTCTGGTGAACGTTTACATTCCCGTAGCATGTCCACTGCAGCCAGGGGTATGTCCGGTGTCTGTCAGAGTCTTTCTAGCTGACTTTCTGCTTAGTCCAGGGTTCGGCCGGCAGCCGACTCTGAAGAGGTGCGGCTGCATGATGGAGCCCGTGTTTCCTGCCTGAGCTAAGTCCTCCCGTCTTTGTCTTGTGGAATCCGCACAACAGCCCTTTGACGTAGATGCCATTACTAGCCATCTCTTCCAGAGGAGGCAACTGAAGCTCAGAGAGGTGAAGAACTTGCCTAGGGTCACACAGCTAGTGAGCTGCAGAGCTGGGATTGGTGCCCAGGCCTTTCTGCCATTTACCCACTATGTTAGATGTCCTGGATTAGGGGGATGGCTACAACTCCACGTGGGATGCAGAAAGCCACATGGGAGGCTGTAAACTTCTGATGATGCCACCAATTCCGAGAGAACACTAATCTGGGGGCACTGGCTGGCTCAGTTACTATAGCATGCAACTCTCAATCTCAGGGTTGTGAGTTCAAGTGCCATGGTGGACATAGAGCCTACCTAAAAAAAAAAAAAACAAACACTTATTTTTTAAATCATTGCTTCCAGGGGGTTTTAGCTAAATCCTTCGTCAAGAATAGCTCAACAGTTGGGGCTTCATCAACACTGGGGGTGGGGGTGG
>NC_048230.1:65387990-65471954 GCF_002007445.2 Ailuropoda melanoleuca | reverse complement strand
GGAGGCTGTAAACTTCTGATGATGCCACCAATTCCGAGAGAACACTAATCTGGGGGCACTGGCTGGCTCAGTTACTATAGCATGCAACTCTCAATCTCAGGGTTGTGAGTTCAAGTCCCATGGTGGACATAGAGCCTACCTAAAAAAAAAAAAAACACACACTTATTTTTTAAATCATTGCTTCCAGGGGGTTTTAGCTAAATCCTTCGTCAAGAATAGCTCAACAGTGGGGGGGGTGGGGGAAAGGCAGCCAGAGAGAGAAATTGGTCTTCGCAGACTCCTCCTAGCAGTGACTTCCCGGGAGCTGGTGTTTCATGGTCCCTCATCCTGGTAGGTGAGACTGGGATGTTGGAGAAAGACCACAGAATCTTCTCTTTGTCTCTGTGTTGCTTCTGCAAAGCCACCTGCTTTAAGGGGTCGTGACTATCAGGTGCTCTCTCGAGTCCTCTGGGGCCACAGAGCCTAATTCATCCTGTTCCAGGGGCTCCGTTCCCACAGAAGACGTGAGACCCATAAATAAATTACCTTAACATTCAGAAAAGGAGTTACTGTGGTCCTAAGAGACACAAGTTCTCCCGGTGGAAGTGAGGAGGAGGGAGACCCCCTTCCAGCCCAGGCTGCTCCTAACGGGGGCTCAGGGAGCTGTCTCCTGAGCTCCAGGCCCCGGCTCTGGCCTGGTTTTCAGGGACTTGTACTAAGCCTTCACGTTCGACACCCCCACAGCCCTGCTGGGACTTCACTGTGGGCCCCACTCTGAAAACCGCAGAGGGCATGACAAGAGGCTTGGTGCCTGGAGCGGCCTGGCACCAGCAAGAAAAGCCAGCAAGGAAAGCCAGCAGCTGGCATATGTCTCCCTGGGTCGAACTGTCTGGACAGCTCAATCTCTGGACTGGTGAAGGGAATCAACGAACAGATACTCGAGGGATCTTTTGTACCCTGCACTTCATGTAACACAGTCATTTAGTTCTGTCTACACACCTATTTTGCAGACTCAGGACCAGACCTTGGAAATGACTGTAATTTGCCTGGGGCTGCGTGGCTGAGGCAGCTGTGAACTGGAGCTGAGTGTGGAAGATTGAACAGCAGGCATGAATAGAGCCGTGCTGTTAGAGAGAAGGAAGGACAGTGGCTGCAAGCCGCTGGTCAGGAGGCTCAGCTGGGCCAAGTCCACATGTGTAGGGTATAGTGGCCTGAGTGTCTTTGGAGATGGAGTATCCATGGTTGGGGGCAAACCGATAGTGCAGAAGAAGGGAGGGAAGGGGTGCTGTAGGGCAGGGACCCTTTCCTGGCTCCAAGATGGGCTCCAGAGTCCTCACAGCGAGCTGTAAGCTGGTGTTCCCATGAGCTGACAGCTTGCTCTTCCCTCTGCTGCCTCCCTCTGTAGGTGATCGCGGTGGTGATGGATGTTTTCACGGACATCGACATCTTCAGGGACCTGCAGGAAATAAGTCGGAAACAGGGAGTTGCCGTCTACATCCTTCTGGACCAGGCTCTGCTCTCGCAGTTTCTGGATATGTGCATGGATCTGAAAGTGCATCCGGAGCAGGAGAAGGTTTGTGTTCATGCTCCCAGTCTCCCCCCGATCAGCAGTAATGGCCGAGCGTCCACGACCTACATGGGCTGTTCGGTGGGGGGGCGGACGCGGACGCCAGTACAGGAGAGGCAGCTGAGGCCATGAACAAAGCCATTCACCTGAAATCTCAGAAAGGAAACCACAGGGAAGGCAAGCTGGTGCAGCTGCTCTGGAAAACAGTATGAAGGTGCCTCAAAAAGTTAAAAATAGAGCTACCCTGTGACCCAGCAATTGCACTGCTAGGTATTTACCCCAAAGATACAAATGTCATCTGAAGGGGCACCTGCAGCCCAGCGCCCACAATAGCCAAACTGTGGGAAGAGCCCAGATATCCATCAACAGAAGAATGGATAAAGAAGGTGTGTGTATACACACACACACACACACACACACACACACAATGGAATATTACTCAGCCATCAAAAAAATGAAATCTTGCCATTTGCAACAACGTGGATGGAACTGGAGCGAAATAAGTCAATCAGAGAAAGACAACTATCATATAATTTCACTCATAGGTGTAATTTAAGAAACAAAACAGATGAACATAGGGGAAGGGAGGGAATGAAATGAGCCAGCCACGTGACCCAGCAGTAGCTGAAATAGGAGGTGGGGTGGGGGCAGGAAAATGCATGTCGGGCATGGAAAAAACACGTTCTCATCTAGCCAAACATCCAGCCTGTGCTGGCTCTTACCTAGAGCCAGGCGAGGCAGAGCAGGGCGCCCCTGTGGAACGCCGAGGCTCTCTGTCTGAAACTAAGGCCACGTGCCAGCAGCAAGAAGCCACAGAGCCACTCTGGCCACAGTTCTGACTGCGAGATTGGCTCGGCTCCATCCCCTCAGCAGAAATCTAGTGTTATCTACCGACTCGGTTGCACACTGTCGATTGTTGCCCCAGGGAAGAGTCAAAAGGAGGTCTGTACCTTTGGCTTCAGCAATTTTCTAGCGTCTTAACTTCTAGAGAAACACCATCTTCTCTGGAAGCTTCTCAGCAGGGCGCATCTGCTGGTGAATCTGTACCCTCACCCGGCTCTGCGGCTGGTTCTGAACAGGTGTCCTCTCTTGGGAACTTGGTCCCGTATTTGTGTGTAGACACTGAAAAGTGCTTTGGCCACAATCACAGAGGCCTATAGGACATTTAGATAAGCACCAAAGGGAAAGATGGACAAAACCACACCCAAATGTAACCTATAGTGATATTTTTTAGTGCTTGTTATTATATGTTGATCCTTTAAAGGTTGGATTGGGAATCAGCATCTCCTCTGGAAAGGGACACTCCCCCACCCTCCCACCCCCGCACCCCCAACATGGGGCTCGAACTCACAACCCTAATATCAAGAGTCACAGACTCTACCAACTGAGCCAGCCAGGCGCCCCCAGATACAGGGAATTCCTGAACATTCTTTGCCCAAACTGTCTGAATGTTAACATCTTATAAACCTTGGTGCAGATTTCAAAATTGAGAAGTAAATTTGATATAATACTATTATCTAATTTACAGACCTTATCAATTTCACTGATCATTCCACGAATGCCCTCATTCTTGTCCAGAATCCAACCCAGGACCATATCTTGCATTGGGTTGTCATGTCTCCTTAGCATCCTCTCATCTGGAACTCTTCCTCTCTTTGTCTTTTAGGGTCTTGATGCTTTTAATGAACACTTGCCAGTTTTCTGTAGAATTTGGGTTTGTCTGATGTTGCCTCATGGCCAAATTCAGATTATGTGTTTTGGTAAGACCGTAGAAGTGATGTTATGTCACACCGTAGTGTTTTGTTTTGGCTTTTGTTTGTATTTTGAAATAATGACAGATTCATAGAAGCTGCAAAGGTAGATGGAGGTTTCCATGTGTCCTGCACCCAGTTCCCCCCAGCGGTTACATTTTGTGTAACTTATAGTACAAATCAAAGACTGGAATTTGGGGTTGGTACAATGTGTGTCTCTAGTTCTGTGCCATTTCATCGCACGTGGTCATACCCAGCACTGCCATCACTATACAGAACGTCCCACCACCGTCAGGATACAGGACTGTTCTGTCACAATGATCTCCCTCTCGCTACCATTGTGGTCCCATCTGCTCCCCTCTCTGTGCCCTCCTCCCCATTTTTAACCCCTGGCAACCAGTAATTTGTTCCCCATCTCTATAATTTTGTCATTTAGAGAATGTTCTATAAATGGAATCATACCATTGGATATATGTTTCCAAGTGTCATTTTACAAGGAGAGTTATGCCTACATACGCACTGTGGGGCCCCAAGTGTACTGGTGCCCTTTTGGTACATTCGCTCTTATGATAGTTGTGACATTGCTGATTAAGCCCCACGTGATAGGAGTGTTTCAGCCTCAGAAGTCCCGTGTTAGAGGTTTGTCCTGATCTCCGCACTCATGGTGTGGGGTAAGTGAGGGTGGGCTGTTATTCATCACTGATGCTGTTAAATAAAAGAGTAGGAGAAACAGCAGCTTAGCTTCCTTAAGCCTTTGTTAAAATGATATTTATTACTAGCGTGTTTTCTTTGATGATTTTATCCCCCACATTTTGTTTCAAAATCATTTCTTGGATTCTGTCGTGTCATAGCCCCAACAGAACTCTTCTTTTCGAGCACATGTACACATGGACCGAGAGTCTCAAAAGTCCATGTGAGCAAAGGGCGCACAAGAAGACGGACTCCGTGAGATCGCATTCCTTGATTCGTGAGCCCTGCTGGCTTGTGTGCCCCGTATGCTGTTCCTCAAGGGGCCTGGGGACCACTCCTTTGCCAATTAGCGCGCCTGCTGGGGACTTGTAAACCAAGCCCTCTTTATCATTTGCTCACTGGACTGTGTTTCTTTCTTGTTCTCCCATTCCCCGCTGACAGCTGATGACCGTTCGGACCATTACTGGAAATACTTACTATGCAAGGTCGGGAACTAAGATAGTTGGGCAGGTTCATGAAAAGTTCACACTGATTGATGGCATTCGAGTGGCTACAGGCTCCTATAGGTAAGTCTAGCCTGCCCGTGCTTGCTACTCTAACCTTGGTAGAAGGGGCATGCTGTAAAAAGGTAAAAGCTGCTTTTTCCTCTCGATGTGAGCCTTTGTGGCCAGGCATTCTGACAGGTGTGCATCCGTGGGTGTGAGTACATCAGTCAAAGCCTCCTCCTGCAGGAGGTGGTCGGGTTTAGGGTCACCTCCCCTGCCCTATGGGCCATAAAACTCAAGTGCAGGCGTTGAAACTTGCCTGGAGACCCCCAGTGAATGAGTCCTGATTCCAGCCTGGGCCAGGCCTGCAGTGGCTGAACCAGGGGTTCCCAGTGACAGGAGCAGTCTCAAATCCTATTTCTTGGGGCCTTTGACCTCCCCCGTCCCTCGTCCCTGCTCGCTTGCAGGTAAGGGCAGTCACAGGCCTTGGCATTAGCGAAGGTCAGAGCCGAAGCTGTCACCTTATGCTTCAATCCTCCACCTTCCTTCAAGCCTTGTAACCTAGTACTTTAGTCTAAGAAGTCCGGGTTCCTGTTTCTGGCCCCACCTTTGGAGGCTCACCTTGGCACTGGCACCTTATGATAAGGTGCTGGGACGGTGAAGAGGGTGGAGATAGTGAGTGGTTAACATGAATCTCCAGAAGTTAAGATATACCAAGCCTACTTACATGGCTCTGATGGTGGTGTGTCTGTACGTTAGATTGTCTAGCGGTCTACGTGAGGTATGTCTTGAGTTTAAAAAAGAGATACTCCTTTTTGAAGACACACAAAACTCTGGGTGATGGTGGCGTGTCAGCCCTGGGTAAAGGTGGACATGGAAAGGGTTGTGGAAGCTGAGGGGGTCAGATCAAGAAACTTATGATGCCTATCTTTGCAGACAGTACTGTCGTTGCTCAGAGCAAAATTCACACTCTTCCTTGAGACCTCCTTTCATAAGACGTTTATAAATAACTGGAGGAAACTAGATTTTCATCCAAAATAGGCTTTATCACAAACTTGGTCTCAAATGGTTTTTGGCTCTTCTAAAATATAAAAAATGACATTACTCTTCATAAAAAAATATGCTACCATTGAGGATAGCTTCTGTTTGTTGAGGGCATTTCATAATCCTGGTGTTGGGTAGGTGTNAATGACATTACTCTTCATAAAAATATGCTACCATTGAGGATAGCTTCTGTTTGTTGAGGGCATTTCATAATCCTGGTGTTGGGTAGGTGTCTTGTTTGCAAGGTTGAGGGTTTTCAAAAGAATCTTTGCAGGCTTTGAAGGCAGTTCTCCAGGTAGAATTTGCACCAGCAGGGATTCTTGGTTGCCAGGGACAGTTGACACTGTGTTTTATGATCTCATTTAAAACCTCCTATTCTTTTTTTTTTTTTAAGATTTTATTTATTTATTCGACAGAGACAGAGACAGCCAGTGAGAGAGGGAACACAAGCAGGGGGAGTGGGAGAGGAAGAAGCAGACTCATAGCGGAAGAGCCTGAACGTGGGGCTCAATCCCATAACGCCGGGATCACGCCCTGAGCCGAAGGCAGACGCTTAACCGCTGTGCCACCCAGGCGCCCCTAAAACCTCCTATTCTTGATACAAACTTCATCAGTGGGGTGACTGTGAGTACAGAAACCTAGCTCGAAGTACTTTGTGCGAAAGAGAATTTCTCGAGTCCATAACTTGGAAGTGTGGAAAGATGCAGTTGGTTTTCAGCTCGTCTTGACCTGGAGGGGCATATTTTTATCAGAATATTGTCCCCTGATTCTGCTTTTCTCTAGCTGATCTTTATTTTCAGTCAGGCTTATCCCTTTGAAGGCAAAGATCCAGGCTTACTTACATGGCCATTAGTAGCCGTGTCCCAATGAGATACACTTTCTTTCTGTTTGCACCGGCTGTGCTCACCCTGTGTAGATCCTGGTGGCCAGCCTGGGTCATACGTCCACCCGTATTGTGACTGGAGAAGATGCATGAAGGAAAGCCTTTTGGCTGGGTGGCCGGGGTTCTATTACTAGGAGGAGAAGGGATGCTGGACAGGCAGGGGCACACAGCCGCGAGGGAGCTCGAATGAGCTCGGAGCAACAGTACCATCCTCGGAATGACAGCACTGTCTCCCCTGGAAAATGGCGGTGTTGGAGGACAAGAGCACCAGCACTGCTTAAGGACGGGGGTCTGGTCTGGGGTCCATCACTAGCTAGTTTCCTCACTTCTGAAATGAGGACGCTGGCCTACGTATTTTTAAAGTCCTTTCTAGTTGCTGAGGAGATGCAGGTCTTAGTGTGTTGGTAAACAGCTGGCCTTTTTACTTCTCTTAATGCATACGTATGTTACACACCGGGGTAAGGCCGGCTGCATTTACACCGCGTGGTGGGTATGCTGTCACCGGAGCTGTGCCTCCTGGAGCAGGACACCTGAGCTTTATTGTTCAGTGTGACGGTAAGTAAACAGGAAGGAGATTGTGCATCCTTACCCGCTTCTCTTTGTTTTTAATCCCTAAGTTTTACGTGGACGGATGGCAAATTAAATAGCAGTAACTTGGTCGTCCTGTCTGGCCAAGTGGTCGAACACTTCGATCTGGAGTTCCGAATCCTGTACGCACAGTCGAAGCCCATCAGCTCCAAGCTGCTGTCTGACTTCCAGATCTGTGGCAAGTTTGACCATCTAGTCGACCCGAAGCCCCTGTCTAAGGAGCTCACGTTGGGCAGCCTGCTGCGCCTGCGGCTGGCCCGGCTCTCAAGCACCCCCAAGAAGGCCGAGCTGGGGTGCGAGGTGCCCGCTGAGGGCAGGGCAGAGGCCAAGCGCGGTGATTTGGAGTCCTCTGCCGTCAGTGACGAGGGTGACTTCAGCAGCCGCGGGGACAAACCAGAGGGCGGGAGGACGACCGATGCCTCCACTCAGACGGAGCCGGGAGAGGAGGCAGCACCAGTGAGCGTGCGTGATGCGGGGACCCAGGCCAGCATCCCCATGGCGTATGCCGGGACCCAGACCGCAGTCACCACCAGGGTCGCGAGCTCCCAAACCGCGGTTCGGTCCACGTCAGCCACCACCCAGACTGATGTGGATGAGAACGTTCTCTTTTCTCAGGGCACCCAGTCTAAAGAAGGGTCACCAGTGTCCAGGGTGTCTGTGTCGAGATCTTCCAGTTTGAGGTCTTCCTCCTCTCTGTCCTCCCAGGGCTCTGTGGCGAGCTCCCTGGGCTCCCAGGGGTCCAGCAGAGCCACTGACTTTGTCCCCGCAGGACACGCCAAGTTTTGGGGCGCCCCCCACTTGGATCTGTGCTTGCGAGACTCCTTTAGGAACCTGAACCAAGAGCGCCAGTTTCACTTTGCTGGCATCAGGTCCCGGCTCAACCACATGCTGGCCATGCTCTCCAGGAAAACGTTCCTGACTGAGAACTACCTCGGTTTTCATCCCGGAAATGTGACCAGAGCGTCAGTGGATCTGCTGGTGGTGAGAGACACCGCACTGTATCCCTCCTACCCGTGACCACTCGGCGTTCAGCGCCCGTGCTCCGAGCGCCCTCCTTTACAGCTTGCTCACCCGACCTTTGGTCACCCCGATTTTCCCTGAGTTCTATACACTGCACATTATTTTATGTGCCTTTTATCTTATTTTTGTCACATATAAACCAGGTGTTGGTTTTACGGCTGAAACACTAGGGGTACAGTTTCTTTGCACGACTTTAATATTGGTAGCTCTTAAAGAGAGTGTTTAGGTGTTCTCAGGTTAATTCAGGTAAGAGAGAAAATATGTTTTGTGTTTTTCTGGGTATGTGTGCTCTTCTGTTTTAGGGATTTGAACTACTGGCTTTTATGATCAAAATCCTGTTTAGAAGAAACTTTCGTATTGTCTGTCTCTTCTTTAGGATATCTGTGTTCTTAGCATTAAATAAATATAAACAACTTTTGTGTGGTGATGGCTCGTGTATTACTTTTCCTCTCCGGCACTTTTCTCTTTAACCCTAGGAGTGTGTCACAAGTACATGCATGTAATAGCTATTTTTGCAGCGTGGTTTATTTTTATTTTATTTTTTTATAGTGTTGGAATGGGGTAGTAGATGATCTGAACTGTTAAAAGAGAAAATATCCACTTAAAAGTTAGAATACATAAAATAAGTATCAGGGTTGTGCCCTCCTTAGTGATAGGAATGTCAACGTTACTGTCTATATAGTTTGAAGGAGGGCTCTTGCCAGGAAAGGCAGGTCTTTTCATGTGCTCTGCTTGTCTTTTCTTCAAAGAAAAAGCTTGAGCTATTTAGACATGGAACTTGGTTCTCTGCTTCTCTGCCAAAGGTGGCCTTTGTGTGCCTTCCTGGATTCACCCCTGATATTAACTCTAGTGGCCCCATGGGCCTAATTTCATCAGATGGGTGTACTGACAGGGATTTAGCAATCTCATATCCTGGAGTAGGGGCAGAAGAGGACACTGACAATTATCCCAGATTCCTGATCTGGTGGCAGGCCATGCAACTGGTTTCTACACCCTGCTAATCAGGATTGGTATGGCTGTGGAATCCTGTTTTTGTCCAGTCTCGTTTGTGTGGACAGACCAAAGCAGAATGAAAGGATGGCCTCCTCCTCCTGATTTGGCCAAAGCAAGAGAGCTCTGTCGCAGGGGAGGGTGTCCTCTGCCACACAGGCACAGGCTGATGGATCATGAGCATGCCTGTGGGTTTTCATGCGTGCACTGGGCCTCCCTGATGGTCCCCGGGCTGGTTATTTGCTGGTTCATGCCTTAGTCTGGGCTGTGAAGCCGGCCAGACAACAAGTTCATGTCTGGTTGTAAACAGTTAGGGCCTAAGCCTCACACAACCATATTGTGGGTTGAAACCATTTGCAGATTTCGATCATTTCCTATGTTCTGTCTTTGACCCTTGCAACAAAGTAGGGCTGGGACAGCTTATTCCCAAAAATCGAGCAAAGAAAGAAAGAACTCAGATGAAGTAGCATATTCTAGGTCGCAAGGCTGGTAAACGGTGACACAGGCATGGAACACAGGTTTTCAGACTGTGAGTCCAGTACTGGGTCGTAGGACTGTCTGTCTGCAGGGAGTGTGGAGGCTTTACGGGGTGGACCTTGAGTAGTGGCAGTTATTCTGCTGATGAGCTGAGACTAAACACTTAATCTCACTAACGTCATTCTCCGAAGGTGTTGCCAATGCTTAGAAATTAGAACAAAAGAAATAATGGGACCCCAAGAATCTGGCACCCGAGTGTGGAAAGAATATTCCAGGGCATGGTTGGTCAAGATGACATCTGAGGACCACCGGCGTGAGAGTGAGCTGGGTCCTTGTTTACGATGTTCATTATTGGCCCTGCTCCCAGGGTAGGGGAGGGTGAGTAAGGCAGACCATTTGGTTCAAAAATGTTGGTTGCTAGGGCGCCTGGGTGGCTCAGTCGTTAAGCGTCTGCCTTCAGCTCAGGTCATGATCCTGGGGTTCTGGGATCGAGCCCCGCATTGTGCTCCCTGCTCCGCTGGGAGCCTGCTTCTTCCTCTCCCACTCCCCCTGCTTGTGTTCCCTCTCTCGTTGGCTGTTTCTCTCTCTCTGTCAAATAAATAAATAAAATCTTAAAAAAAAAATGTTGGTTGCCCCTTCCTGGGAGAGAATTATTCCCTTATGTGTCCAATGTCAGACTTAGCCACTGCAAACTCGGCCGTAAATATTTCAGTATGTATCTGTAAAAGACCAAAACAAAACAAAAACAGCTCACTTTTAAAAACAACCACGATTCCATGATCCTATCTAAACAACTTAAAAAATTTCTCAATAGCAACAAATAGTGTTGAAATTCAGTTGTCTTGTTTTCTCCCTGCTGATTCGTTTGAATCAGAGAACCATACAATTGCAAGGTCAACCCAATCAGACTGCAGGGTTGACATTCTTTTGAAACCATTAAGGAGTCAGCTGAAGAGCTGACCACCCCACCCCCATAGGCAGTTGGACTGGGAGTATTTATCTTTTACTAAGGGAACTTGAGGCGACTTACAAGAAAACCTAAGGTAGAAGCGCCTGTAAAGGAAAAGTTACATGGAAGAAGCCCGAGGGTGAAGTGGGATGAGGTGACTGCACGTGCATGCCACGATGACCAGCCTACTGGTAGACCACACAGTTCTCTTTCAGCTTCTCAGTGAGCAAGGCGGAAAGAGAAACCTGGTCAGATCCACCATTCAGTGTCCATGAGATTAAATCCAGGTTCAGGAAGAATTCTTGCTACTAAGATGGGGTAAGAATTTCTCACCAGGATCCTCCTATGAAGATGATACTATGGGGGCACCTGGCTGGCTCTGTCGGAAGAACCTGTGACTCGTGATCTTGGGTCGTGGCTTCAAGCCTCACGTTGGGTGCAGAGACTTAAATAAACTTGAAAAGAAATAAAGATGATACTGTGAGGTATTCAGACAGAAACGTCCTGATGATACACCCTATGACAGATGCTCTGAGGTGTGTCCAGACACTGAGCCCACCAGGACCATTGTCTGAAGCTATAAATGAGTTTATATTCGGACATACTCTGTGAGAAGGGACTATGTACCTTATGTTGAATATGTTCACATAAGCATCATTACGCTAGTTTCACTGGTGCCTCACGCCTAGAAAGATGCCCCAGTTTGCCCGGCAGAGTTCCAGGTTATGCCTGGGAGGGCCCCCTTTCGGGCAGAGAAGTGTCCCGTTTGGACAATAAACCATACTGTCATCCTATCTTGAAAGCCCCTGGCAGATCTGAGGCCCTCCCCAACTCATCCAATTGCCTAGATGGGCTTTGTTCCTCAGACCGACATGACAGAGACTCTCCTGGTAGCTCAGTCTCTTTCCTGGTGGATCTCCACGCCTCTGTACCCAAATCCTTGGAGCTAAGTAACACTTTTGCTTATGCTAATACATCTGTGAACTTGGCTCATTTGTGTGCAAGCCAACAAACCAGACAGGTTTACAGATGTTACAAGTTGCAGAGGGCTACACCTAGACCCAGGGGGAAATCCCAGCGTCGTGCAATTCTGCTTAGGACTACTTCTTTTCAGGCTGGTGGATAGCTAGCTCTCTCTGATCTGGCTGGAGGAGACCCAAGGGCAGTCAGGATTCTTCCTAGGAAGCCAAGGGTTCTAGCACATGAATACAGGGATGGCATAATAGACATTTGTTCTTTTTGGTTCCTTCATTCCACCTCTGCTAATTTCACTTTGAGATTTCCCTCTGAGGAACAATTCTGTTTCCAAATCTTAGTCCATGTAGTTCTGGTGAAGCTGAACACACCTGACTTGGGGTGCAGTGGGTGACCTAGGTTTAAGCCAGTCAGTACGTCATATTCCACAGCCCTGGTGATTGGTTCAGGGATGGATATGTGGTCAGTTAGATACTTTTGCAGGGATTTTTGGAAAGAGGCTTGGTGCTAAGGATGTGGTGCGTGAGCTGACATAGCCATGTGACACTCATGTCAGGGGAACGCAGAATGTTATGGTCAGAAGGGAGTCCTGATTATGTCCTCTGTGTCCCGATGCAGCTGTGTCTCAAGTCTGAACTACTCTTAGACTTTTTAAATTATATGAGCCATTTTTGCACAAGAGAGAATGCATTGGGTTTTCTATCACTTATTACATAAAAGCCTTAACTAGTACTAGGATGAAAACCCCTAAGTCCTATGTTTCCTAACCATGGTTAAGATGGTCAGACTGGAAATGTTTCAAAGTGGAAAGGAACAATTAACTACCATAGGCACAGAGAAACCTCTTTAACATATCCATGAAGCATAATTTTGAGGAATATTCTCTTTCTGAAAAACCAATTATCATTCGGAAGTGGCAAAACATACCCCCGTGTAACAAAAATGATCAAACTTTCGTGGAATTGTTGGAAATGAAGTAAATAAATTCTGGATGTCATCTTAAGAAACAAGTCTTAATTTTAGAGTAGTTATTTAAGGCCAATCTTTCCAAAAATAGTTAATTAGGAAGGATAAGATAGTCTATTAAGACCACTGCTAGTTTGTGACAATAAAACCACACCATCAGCATCTAGTTATTACTTAGGTGTTTCCTCTAATAAAAGTATGTGAAAGCAAAACAACCCATTAGGACAGTTGGGCTTTGAAAACTTTCTGAGGCAGATGAACTAATTCTCATCTAGGAGAGCCAAGCTCTAATGGTTTTAAATGGCCTATGTGGTTTACTGGCTTGGGAATTAGAAAGGCTGAATTCTAGTTTCAGTTCTGATACTAAAATTAGCTCTTTGAGTGTGACCAAGTCCTTTTAATCTCCAGGAGCCAAAGTTTTTTTCTCCCATAAAACAAAGAATTTAGGCTAGATGTTGACTAAAGTCTCCTCTAGCTTCAAGATTATGATCCAGTAATTTGAGCATGGCCAATCTACTGTCTCTTTGTAAACAAGACTTCTTCACATAAGTCAGAGTAATTTATAAAATACAGAAATAATAAAAAGTGGCATTTATTTCATTTTCCCTCGTATTCATGTATAAACCCCATTTTCTATACTTCAGCTATTACTGAAAATATGATAAAACAAGGACGGATCAGTGCCATGAAGAATTAAAACTAAGTATAAAGCATGGTGTTCCCATATACATTACTCAACAGGTACTTTTTATTGGGTTCTGAGTATGAATATGACATGATCTTTGTCCTTAAGAAGCTCCCCATGTTAACAGTAGAGGCAAATTAACTATAGGTCAACTAAATGGTACCACAAAAGTCAGCACACAGGTTCCGAGTCTAGAGGGGAAATGCTTAAGCCTGTGAATTAGGAATATTCTTAGCGCTGGCCCATATAAAGATACTGTAAAGATGAATGAAGATTTCTTGGCACAGAGGTTATCATGTATTGAGCCCTATTTTAATAATAATTTGTAATATTTTTGTATTTATAATTAAAGGGGATATTTGGAAAATGAATATATGCGTGTAAATTCCGATTTTTCCCCCCTGGTGGATTTGCTCTATTTAAGTTAACGAGAGTTAACATTGACTGAATGCTTATGTCTTACACTGTTAGGTGTTTTACATGTTATCTCATTTAACAGAACCTTTGAAGACCTCATTTTACAACTAACATTAGATGACAGCGAGGCCCGAGGAAATGGCAAAATTAGGATTCCAAATCACGTCTACTTACCTTCAAAGCTCTTGATCTTTCCACGAGTATGCCGTTTCTTATAACGAATGCAGAATTTTCATCACAGCTCTAAAAATGCATGAATTCCGAAGCCTCTTCCTTCCAATTAGGTACCTACCCATAAAATATTTCCTCTTTTTTGGATTAGTGGAATCTTTCTCTAGCTTGTTGATTGGAAGAACCATCCTCAGAGCTTCCGAAAATGCAAGTTCCCGACATGCCCCTGGAGATTCTGATTCAGGATTGGATCAGGGCTTAGAATCTGTATTTTTAACAAGCCCTGGAATCCTAAAAGCAGTCAAATCGGAGGAAACACTGGGTTAGTGCCATAGCCTAACTGACCTACCCATTTCTAAGACTCTTATTCCAACCCATTCCCCCCCCCCAAGTTTTTCAGCATTATTCTTAAGGCCCCAGAAGATTTCCACCATTTCCCATTGTTTTATTCACCGATAATAAACACTACCGTTTATTGAGCATTTATTTACTGTTCACCCTGGCCCCAACCTTGGACAGACGCCGCATTAAGGGGATGAAACTGCAGTACCGGGGCGTACAGTGGGCTCCCAATAATTATTTACTGGACCAGCAAACCCATGAGATAACTATTAACTTTTATTTGAAAATACGGCAAAGACTGAAAGAGAAACAAGTTGGGAACAGCTTGTAACATAATCAGTATTCGGCAGTTAATTTGGGATCCATTATCTCCGTGCCCTCCGCGTGCCGCTGGCAGCCACGGGACTCCCGCACCAACAATTTTCTCCCAGAGCTTGCCCTTCCGGGGGCATACGGCCGCCACCCAGCCCAGGCCATGCTGCTAGGAAGGCCACCTGGAACCCTCACACACTACACTAAGAACCTCGGAGAACGGCGCCCTTCCTCCCAATATGGCGGGGCTGGTCACGTGGGTCAGGGGGCGGCGCCGGAGCGCTCCGGGAGCCGGGCCGTAGATCACGTGGCTGGGGGGGGCCGGTAGCGGCCATGGGGGCGTGGCCGTAACTCCGCCGTAACTCCGCCGGAACCGCCTGGGCAGAGGCTCCTCGCGGGCCACGCCCCCCAGCCCCTCCGGGGGCTCACGCTCGGAGGGGTGGAGTCTCCCTGTGACCTTTCACCCCAGCATGGCTGCGCCCGTGGGACCGGTGAAGTTCTGGCGACCCGGTAAGGCCCTTGGAGAAACGCTGGGCAGATGCGGCGGCCTGACTTTGGCCTTGGCCCCGCAGCCGGCGCCCTGGGGCCTGTGGACCTGCTCGCAGGCCTGACCTCGGCGGGCTGGCCACCGCCGCCTTAGAGCTGGTGAGCTCTGCGGCTCAGGCGCCCACGGTGGTCCCACAGATTCTGGTGTCCGTCCCCTGCCTGAGCAGAAACTCTCTGTGTGACCTTGTTCGAGTCTCAGCTTCCCCGGGCCTCGTTTTCCTCACTCGTGAAGCCTGCCTTGCCTAACGCTGGGGAAACGCTGAAGCGCCCACGCGTGTCTTGTTACCGCCCTGGGGCTACGCTGGGGCGGTGCTGCTAAGGGCTTAAGAGCTCAAGCTGTGGAGTCGGATCGTCTGGGTTCGACTTTTCGCCTGTGCCCTATAGTAGCAGAGATCCTTTGGGCAAGTCACTTAATTTTTCTGAGCCGTAGCCTTCTCACCTGTGAAACGGTAGAATAACAACTATCCTGTAGGCTTGAATAACGAGCACGGCGCCTTGTCTGACCCAGACTAAGTGCTCATAAAAAAGGGAAAGCGCCTTATTTTGTTTTAGGGTAATTCTTGCCCATCTCGAGTTTCTACTAGAAAGTGACCACCCTCCTTCGTATTGGCTGTCACCCACTTTCTCTCTCAGGCAAACACGAATGTTAGTCACAAAATGCTTTGCCTGATTTGTTTTAGTTTCCTCGTTAATCAGGCTTTTATTGTGTACTTGTCGGATCCTTCTAGATTCCTTGCTTCCTCCCCTTTCATCAGTTTCTTGTGAAAAACAAAAGTTTCTTAACAGTTAACCAGCTTGCATTTTTCCACCACCTGCGCCTCTGCAGGTCTGGGTGTGCAAAGTATATTGCAGCAAAAAAATAAGATGGAGAAAGTAATACAGGGAAAGCTTTTAAAGGGTATTTTAGAGTGGTGCCCTGAGATACTAACCATGCACATACGTGATGTGGGAGATAAGCCCAAGCAAAGGATGTGTTAATGCTTTTTAAAAATCTGTGGTTTGTTCCCTAATGACAGTTTTATTCAGTATTTCAAATCATTAACCAGTTAGCCATCCTGAATTTTATTTGCAGCCAGAACTAAGATTGAATTAGGTAATGAGATACTCTCTGTTTTATTTATTCAAACCTTTAATAGCAGTCAAAGTGTTAAATAAAATAAAGGCGCGAATGAATTGTTGCTAATCAGAACAGGATACTGCTTTGGTTAAAGAACATGGGGTTACTGGAAGAGTTCTGTTCCTTTATTTAGTTCCTTTGTTGAAGGTGTGCTTATTGAACACCCAACCTTGTGATCAGGAGGGAAATGCAGATGACCAGGCTGCTGCTCTGCTCTCAAGATTTATTATTTTTTTTCTCTCTCTCTCAGTTATAATGTGAAGTTAGATGTCCTTTAGAAGAGATACTAACGTGAGGCAGGAAGAAGTGGTGGTAAGGGAGATAGGTTCTACGAGTCAGACTGTAAAGCTATCCTTGACTGCCATTTACTAACCTGCCATTTACTAACTTGGCAAAGTCACTTAAGTGTGCGGAGTCTCAGTGACCTCATCTGTAAATTGGGCATAACAACACCTACCCAAAGGATTGTTTTGAGGTTTAAATGAGAATACATGTAAAGCTCTTAGTACTAGATACATATTAACTATTATAATTACATAGAGGCATAGAAGAGAGGGAGAGATGAATATGGATAAGAAGTACTTCATACAGATAGCGATATTTTCGAGGTGAACTGTGAAGCACAAATAAGGTTTTGTTCCTTGGAGAGGTAGGAGTATGGAGCTCTGGGCAAAGGGTGCCTCAGGAATGTCCAGAAAACCAAAATAATTGAGTAGTGAGATGGTGTTAAGTGATAGGGTATATTTTGGAGTAAAGCAGGAGATAACGCTATTCTGTTTCTAGTTCATTAGTTAAAAAAAAAAGTGCTGGTCATGACCCCACTACATTCATTTCATAACCCACTAATGGGGCATCATTCAAATCGAAAAATTGAATTGAAAAAATTGAAAGTAGAGGGAATGCTGGGTGGGGGTGGTTGGGGGGTGCTGTTGTCAGCCTTGTTTTGTATGTAGAGAAATGAAGGCATTTCTGGTTTGCAGGATTACAAACTTGTTTCTCCCTTAAGTATAGAGAATGCTCTCAAGGGAAAGGCAACCACAGGCAGTCAGAATGGACCGTGGGATGTATATAGAGGGAAGGCAGTCCTGGTTTGGCTGAATGAAGTCCTTTGTAAGGAGGAGATATACTCCTTATTGATTGACAGTGGCTGTTATAAAACATCACATGACAGAGTGTACTGAGGTGGACTTGGCTGTAGGCTAGAGACAGGGAGGGGTGGGGAAGTGAAGACGACACTGGGGTGGATTAAACCCTGGTGTGGGAGGAAGAGACCTTGCAGGAACAACGCTAACATTGCTTTAAGACAGTCTGGAAAGGTTTAAAACGTGTTTTGAATAGGAGCGAATTTGCAACAAAAAGAGAGCGGTGAGGATGAGGTATTCTTTGCAGGCGTTTTCTTGGGGAAGGCTTATAAGAAGTTATTTAGGTGTGGCGATAAAAGGGAAGAAAGGAAACCTGCCTCTTTGAGCTCAGGCTTTGTTCCAGGTCCTGCTCTGTCTTTTATCTTGTTGAAAGGAAGGTCAGCATTTTGGCAAAAACAATATATCTGTGCCCCACTTACCCGATTTTTGGCAATCTTAGACTTCTGGAACACAACTGTGTTCCTAGAAATAAATGGAAAAGGAATTTGAGATCTGTGACAATGACTCTAAACTTAGCTCTAGGGGGTCTAGGGACCACTAGCATTTTGCATCCCGATACATTACATTCTGGTGTGTTTTTCAGGAGAGGGAGTCCATAGCCTTTATTAGATTGTCAAAGGGATTTGGGACCTCCAAAAAATGTCAGAATAAATCACAATCACTGGGCTAAAGGTGCTGTTCATAAAGCCCCCTTGCTTTCACATGGCATCAGACTCTGAGTTCAGAAGTCCTGAGAGATGATAATCACCCCTGTAGTGCCCCCAGCAGAAGGCTGTGTGGCCCGTGTTTGAACTTCACAAAAGCATTACACCCCAGTGCTCAACAGCTCTAGCTTTTGAAAATAGCTTCCTTGTGTCGCCTTGAGTTCCAAACCATGTGTCACTTATTACCCTTAGCTCTGTCCAAGGGCTCCACAAACAAATTGGCATGAAAAGTTCTGAAAGCTGATCATAAAAATTGAACCCATGTTCCTCTTAAGGCATTTTCTTTCAAAGGCTAAAATCCGTGGTACCTTGAAGAGTTTTGCATGATGGGTTACTGCCTCCGTATTCTTCACTGCGCTGAGCACCAGTTTGTCATTATTCTTACCAAGCAGCTGTTATGGAAAGCTGTTGTTTATTCGGCTCAGCGCAGTGGTTTCTTGGAATGGTACTTCACACCCAAGCACTCCAGTTCTGTGATTCCAAATGGGGGCTGCCGTCTCCTGCATCCCGCTCCACTGGCCGTGGTTGGTTGGATCAGGCTGGGTATTGGACCTAAGCTGGGGGAAGAGGAGCCTTCCCCCGCTCCCGACCACACACACAGGGGACTCCCAAACCCCCTTGCTGAGTCTTTTACTTTCTCCTTAGCACGTATTACCACTGCCTGCATGGAGGAGGAGTAAAAGGAACAAGTAAGCCCCACGAGGGTAGGGCGTAGCATCTGGAGTGTTGCCTGTGGTTTATCTCACCCTTCAGTCCTTGTTGGGTGAGTGACTGGATGGTGGGGAGTTGTGAGCCTGAACAGCCTTGATTCCAGCTCTACTGAGGAGCCAGACTTAGGGACCAAGAGGAGCTGGTTGAGAGGTGCTGGGATGAGAAAAGGAGCAAGCCACGGCAGCATCTGTGTCCCCGGGCCTTGCTGCCGTCCTGCAGCAGCAGCACTCCTGTGCCTCAGCCAGTTCCCACTGGGTTTCTGTCACTTGTATGAGTGGTAATTAATATAATGTGTCGGGGCCAGACCTGAAAACTTTGTCGTCTGGGGTACAGTTTACGTGTGGCCAGTTGGGAGCCCGCTGGGATGCTGCTCTCTGCTCTTGATGCTGTGGTGAGGGAAGAGTTTTGTATTCTCCTAGATCCTTTCCTCGATGCTTTCCTGAAGTTAAAGCTTAGTATCTCCTAGTAGTTTGAGGTACAATGCGTGGCTTGTGTTGTACCTTTGCCTTCGAATTTGTAACGTCTGCATATTTTTCTGTCCATTGGTTGCATCAGAGAATCTGAGAAAAACATTTCTGTTACAGGTACAGAGGGACCAGGTGTGAGCATCTCTGAAGAGAGACAGAGCCTAGCTGAAAACTCAGCCGCCACCGTTGTCTACAATCCCTACGCCGCGCTTTCTATAGAGCAGCAGAGGCAGAAGCTGCCAGTGTTCAAGGTACTCCGAATAAGCATGCGCGGTCGGGCGGCCTGAAGCAGTGTGCGGTGGCCGCAGACTTGGTACCGAAGTCAGTCATGGCCTCTTAGCGATTCCGTAGGACACAGTGAGCTCGGAGCTGCCCTTATCCGAGAGGATGAACTTGAGAATATGTGTGTGTTACTTAACCACAGGAATCTTGAAAGTCCTTAACATTTTCTTTAGTTAGATGTTGTTACAAATTGAAAAACTGGAAGAGGTGGAATGACATTCTTTTCCCCCCTCTTTGCTTTCAATTACGGACAGACTCAGACATACAGGAGAGTAGAGAAAACAGCACAATGAACTATGCCTCCAGCTTCAACAGATTACTAGTGTATGGCCAATGTTAGCTTTCTTTTTAAAGGTGAATTTCTTTAAACGAGACTAATTGGAGATCTGAGGAGGATTCTGTGGAAGACGTTAACTCCCACTGACGCAGTGACGAGGTTTGGGTGGTTATTCTGTACTGTGTGCACATCCAGCACTTGCTTTTATTGGTCTCACGAAATGGACGTATGTTCCTCTCACAAGAGACCAAAGCATAAACTAGAATTCAGAATACGTTTGTTTGTCACCGTAGTTCTCCAGTGCAAACATGGTCCATGGGCTCACTTTCTCTGTATTGCCAAGACCACATGGGAAGCCAGATTGTAATCAGGAAGTGGGTTCTAGGCCAAAGGCCATTTAGATAGAGTTGAAGAATGTTTCTTTCATATAGCCCCCGATGAAGGGTGATGCGCTTTCCCAGCCTCACGTGATGCCCCTGGAATGCCCCGAGTAGGTGTGGCCACCAGCACCCGTGGCTCTCTCTTCTTCTCCTGGACGGTGCTGGGGAAAGCTGCCAAGTTCTCACTGTAACGGAGTCACTTTGTCTAGACTGTGCTAATAATTCCTCTTCTATTAATATGTGCTTTCTCCAAATGGATTCGAAATGAATCTTTCTTAATTTAGCCAAGTCACCTTGATGAGAGTTTTATGTGACCCGCAACATTTTAGTCACTCACTGACGTTTCGGGGTTTCTCCCTCCGGTGATTAACCTCATGCAGTATGTGTGAGTGTAAGCTGGTTTGCCCCTCAGGACATAAGATTATGGTTCACTGTTGCTGCCTCACTGTTGAGGGACCCAGTGTGAGGGCTGGGGAAGTATCAAGATTCTGGAGCCAGACTTTAGAGCTCAAACCCAAGCCTCGTTGTTTTTGTGCTGTGTGACCTTGCTTCACCATGTGAGCCTCTGCGTTGTTATCTGTAATATGGGGCCAATAGCACCTGCCTCATAGTATCATTACGAGGCCCAGATGAGATAATCCACGTAGAGCATTTAGCAAGGTACCTGATACATCATAAGTGTTCAAGTACAAAGATACTGTTCACCAAGTACTTACTTTTGGCCTTTTCTTGACTGTTCTTCATCCTCCAACTCAACATACAAGATATGATAAATGAAACGAATGAAAAAGTAATCAAGGTTTAACATATTGATGGAAATTAAAATGGTATGGGTTATTGGTAAAAACCAAAACAGAATTAAAGCATATTGGCTTTCATGAGATGTTAAAGATAAATCTGGAAGACGAAAAGGGTGAAAGTGACCCATTCACCAACCCCTCCCCTATTTAAAACCAAAAGTAGCTTTAAAAAAAACCAGAAATTGAGACTAGAGGGGCAATACATTTCAAGTCACTCCCTTTTCCCTGCTGCCATTACAAGGCAGCTTTCTCCTCGACTGCCTCCCGTAGGCTGACGGTCTTGCTGTGGTCTGCACACTGCTATGCAGGATGGTCCTCTCATTCCCTTACATGCTGCCTCCCTGAAGCTCAGTCCCCTCCTCCACACCAGCCCTTCTCCATTTCCCTGCTTGCGCCCATGGGCACTACTGTCATTTTCGCGGTCTCCGGACTGGAAATCTTGTCATGTCTCTCTCGAATGTCACAGGTTGGACCTTCTCCATGTGCAGCCCTTCGTATCTAGTATGTGAGGTGTGAGTTACTGCCTTCAGTTTTCTCCTGTTCAGTCTCGTCTGGTGTAGCACTGACAGCCCAGCCAGCCCCCCAGGGAAGGTCCAGACCCTCGCTCTGAATGCACGGCTTTCCGCAGGGAAGCCTGGACTACCTGTCTCATAACTCATTTCCAAACCATACCTGGAGCCTTTTGTGGGCTTTTGATGATGCCCTTGGATAGAGTTTGTATTGTTTGCTTGTTTCCATCTTCTTTCTTTTGCTTATGTTATTTCCCTTTCCTGGAATGCCTTGTCTGTTTCCGTCTATTCAGATTATCTTTCAAGTTTTCCTTGACTGTCTACCATCCATCCATCTATCCATCCACCCACCCGTTGGTTGGATCTACCATTCACAAAATACCTGCAAAGATCCCAGACCTTTCACCTTTCCCTTCCCAAAACGAAAGAAAGCACCAAGTCCAGGCAACTGACAGAAAAGTGTCTAGACACTAGTGCTGACCACCGGCAGCAGGATCTGCTGGCGGGGTGGGGGGGTGGGGCTTGAGAAACGCAGATTCCTGGGCCCTATCTGACACCTACTGAATCAGAAACCCTGGGAATAGGGCTAGGAATCTTCATTTCTGACAAATAGCCTAAGAGGGTTTCACACTAGGATGTGAGAACTGTATACTTAGCCCCCAAATAGCACCAGATTCAAAAACCCAGAGCAGCCAATACCTTAGTGAGGCAGTTCGGCAGCACATTCACTCTCCCAGTCCTCACGGCGTTGTCGGTGCCCCCTCAGGTATTTATGGAATACCTTCATGACTTTCCAGACCATTAGGTGCATGTCTCAGCAAATGTGGGTACAAAATACAGTCTGAAGCGAAGGAGATAGGATGTTGGAGTGATCTCTCGAGTTTTCTGCTCACAGTGAATGGGTAAAGGAAGGCTCAGTTGAGATATAGGTGTAACCTATGGGTGCTTTATTATGAACTTGGATTTAGAGGTAGAGGTGAAAGCATATTCTTTTTGTCTTTTTTTCCCCCAGTTAAAAATTGAAAGAATTTGTAATTAGATAATACGTAATTTGTAAGAAATGTAAAGGTCTCCTTCACACTCTTGCTCCCTGCCTACCCTGTTCTGCTCGTGGAGACGGTACAATGACCAGTTTTTTGTTTTGTTTTATTTTCTGCAAAGATAGCTTGTACATAGCATATATGTATCCTTTCTTTAAAAACACATGGTAGTATATTATTTACACTGTGTTGCACCTTGAGTTCCTCTCCTCTTAACATATCTTGTTGACCATTCCATATCAGTACAAATAGACCTTTGTTCTTTTTTTTTAATTCAATTAATTAACATAGTTTATTATTAGTTTCAGAGGTGGAGTTCAGTGATTCATCAGTCTTATATAATACCCAGTGCTCATTACATCACGTGCTCTTCTTAATGTCCATCACCCAGTCACCCCATCCCTTTGCACCCCCCCCCAGCAACCCTCAGTTTGTTTCCTGTAGACATTTGTTCTTTTTAACACCTGCATATATTCCATTGTTGGAGTGTTTCATAACTGATTTAACCCTGTTGATGAACATTTAGACTGAATTTTTGGCTATTATAAACAACACTTCAGTGAGTATGCTTGTTCATATGTATTCTTAGTATGTCTGTAGTAACTTCTTATAAGTAAAAATCTTGAATTAAAGGTATATGAATTGTATATTTTGGTAAGTTATTGGTCTCAATTGCACTTGTTTCAGTTTATACGGACACAAACACTGTCTGTGAGTTGGAAATATATTTTGATAGTTCTTTTTACAATTTATTTTCCTGGGGCGCCTGGGTGGCTCAGTCGTTAAGCGTCTGCCTTCGGCTCAGGGCGTGATCCCGGTGTTCTGGGATCGAGCCCCACATCAGGCTCCTCCACGGGGAGCCTGCTTCTTCCTCTCCCACTCCCCCCGCTTGTGTTCCCTCTCTCACTGGCTGTCTCTCTCTGTGTCAAATAAATAAATAAAATCTGTAAAAAAAATAAAATAAAATAAAATTTACTTTCCTTTGGCAAACAGCTCATTTCATAATGTTTAAATATCTTTGTTTAGGTCTTTTGAGAAAACGTATGCCTCTTTACAATGTATGGTTCTCTTTTTCAGCTTAGGAATCATATATTATACTTGGTAGAAAACTATCAGACAGTGGTGATTGTCGGAGAGACGGGATGTGGGAAAAGCACGCAGATCCCACAAGTAAGTATATACTTAAATGTGTCTTTGCACTTACATTTGGCTGGAAGGGTTTTGTAACTTGAGAACTCACTTTACTATAACTTGCTTTTTAAAGATGTTCTGTCAGAAAATATTCAACCCAACTAGATATTTTTTATTCAACTTTTGGCTCTTGTGATTGATTAGCGTTGAAGTAACAGTCGTCTTTGATTTATAATTCGAAAATAATGATTGAATAGCCCTACTCTGAGAGGAACAGTAGGGACTGCTTCGAAGAGGTATTATGCCTGGCTTTTGTCCTCACGTAGTTACAATTGAAGAGGAGGGTGAAATGAATGAATACTGCTCTAGTTGTAAATAAAAATGGACTACCAAAGAATTACATGGTACCGTGGAAGGAGCCCCCGTTATAAGGCAAACCCCTGTTTGGTGTGGACAGAAGTGGACAGAAGGGTCGGGAAAGGCCTTGTACAAAAAAATGACATTTGAAGTAGACTTTGAACGACCAGTGGGAGCTGGCCAGGAAGATGTTCTCATCCAGGGAATGTTGTGGTCAGAGATACTGGGGTGTGAGAAGTGTCTGGGACTCAGCAATTGCTGGGAAAGACAGGATGAGGTCAGAGTGTGTCTTATGAGCCTTGACTTGAAGGGCGTAAAATGATATGTAAGTGGTCAAGGATGAGAGTCATTGCAGGTTTTTCTTTCCTTTTTAATGTAGATTTTTATTGAAGTATAAAATGTATATCACAAAGTACTTATATTTGTACAGCTTGATAAACTTTCACAAGTGAATACATATGTGTTGCCAGCACCCAGATCAAGAAACGGAACAGAACATTACCAGAGCCCCAGAAGTCCCCTTGTGTCCCCTTCTGGTCTCCTGCCCTCTCTTCCTGCTTCCTGTGCAACACACAAGGGTGTCTCTCATTCTGGCTTCTAACACCATAGATTAATTCTATTTTTGAACTTGTAGGAAGAGTTAATATAGCTTCTTTTGCCCAACCCAATAATGGATTTGGGCTGTGGCCCAGGCACAGGTATTTCTTAAAAGATCCCCAGTGATTAATGTGTAGTTAGGGAAGGGTAAGGAGAGGGGAACGGACAGCAGTAGAGAAAGGACAGCACAGCATGTGGTGGCCTGGAGGGAAACATGTGCAGATGGTATCAAGACCCTAGCAAATTACTTGCTTCTTACAGACAGACACAGAACAGTGGCCATGTTGAATTACTGAGAGATTATCATTACCATCGTCATCATCATTATCAAGCAAGTGATAAGTAAGTGCTTTGTAAAGTGGTCACTTTGCATATATTAATCTGTTTAGTCCTCAGTGACGCTGCACAGCATGTCCTTTTACAGTTGAAGACATTAGAGAGCAGTGATGTAGACGAGGGAACATAGAACAGGGTGAAAGATGGGCCACATGAGGTGAGATGGTCTCAGTTTTTTTAGGAGTAAGTCTGTTTGGTTATTTAGTCAGCTCAACATAACTGTTATGTTAACAAAGAACTTGAAAATCTCAGTGGCTTAAGAACACAAAGGTTTATTTCTACCTCCTATTATGTGGTCTTCTTGGGTTGATGACCCAGGATGGCTCCTCCACGTCACTGGGACCCAGGATGAGGCCCAGCTCTTATGTGGGGCTTGGGGCGAATGGCAGGATTAGGAGATGGCTCAAGTTTTAGTACTTGTGACTGGAAGTGGGACTTCTGCTCACATTTTTTTTGGACAAGGCAGGTTTCATGGCCAGGCCTGGTAGCGGTGGGGTGGCAGTGTGTGGAATCCTCCCACTGCGGTGGGTGGCAGATATTTGGATCTGTGATATGGTACAGCAAAACAATCTGGTCGTTTTCCCCAGCAAGGCTTAGCTGCCAGGGAACAGAGAGCGCCCGCTGAGGGGGGTGTCCGGGAAAAGAATGGCCTGGGGGCAAAAGAGCAGGGTCTGAAGATCCAGCCTGGGCAATGTGGCAGCGAACAAAGGTAATTTTTTTTTTTTAATTTTGGAGGAATATTTAATAGATTCACATGGTTTAAAATTCAAGAGATGTGAAAGGATGTAAAAAGAGAAAGATCTGTCTTCTGCCCTGTCTTCTGATGCTCATTTCCTTTATGCAGATATAACTGATGTCGTTAGTTCCTCAGAGATTGTCTTAACTTCATTTACAAGAAGTGTGTGTGTGTATCTCCTCTTTTTAAAACACAAATAGGTAGCATCTGTGCATGCTTTAATGTACTGTTTTTTTCCCCCACTTAATGTATCATTTTTCAGTTGCATAGATTGCACGTAATTTATTTTACCAATTCCCAGTTGATAAGGATTTAGGTTGTTTCCAGTTTTGTATTATCACAGAGATGCAGTGAGTCAATTTGCATATAATTTTGCACATGTATGGGTATACTTACAGAATAAATACAGTAGTTATGGAGTTGCTGGATCAGAGAGCATATACATTTGAATTTAATTGCTTTTAAGAAACTGTTTCCTGGGGCGCCTGGGTAGCGCAGTCGTTAAGCGTCTGCCTTCGGCTCAGGGCGTGATCCCGGTGTTCCGGGATCGAGTCCCGCATCGGGCTCCTCTGCTGGGAGCCTGCTTCTTCCTCTCCCACTCCCCCTGCTTGTGTTCCCTCTCTGGCTGGCTGGCTGGCTCTCTGTCAAATAAATAAATAAAATCTTTAAAAAAAAAAAAAGAAACTGTTTCCTTATAAGCACTGTGTTTTTTGAATACTTTCACATGGTACAAAATTCAAAAAGCACAGGAGAATAATGGTGAAGCGTGAATCTCCTGAGCTTTGCTGATGAAATAGACTGGGTCGTTGTGATAGTTGACTGTATCATTGGTCTGAATACTGGCCACCCCTCTTGTGGAAGGATCGTCCCTCTTTCCTCACCACGCAGTTTTTCTTCTCTGAGACCAGCACAACTTCTTGTGATGCTAATTTGAGTTACGGCCTAGGAATATTGGACAGGCTGAGGAGCTGAAGGTCACGGCAAGAATGTGGAGCAGGTTTTTCTCAACGCACCATCTTGCTGGATTTATGTAATATCTTTCCTTGGAAAAGTACCGCATGCTGAAGCACCAAACACCAGTTTTGAAATTTCACAAACTATTTGTGGAACCCGGATGATATTTTTTTCCCAGAGCTCTGTCAAAACAATGGACTATGAAAACAAGCTCTTTGCTACAATTTTTATTAGTGCTGTTTTTGATGGAGTGCTTCCTTACCCCACTCCTTAATGAGAGCACCAGATTTGGTGACCCTTAAAAAGACTGAAGATGGAATTCAGCGTGACATCCACTGCCTTTTGATAGCAACACTATTCCTGCTTTTGCAGCATCTTTAAATTTCCATCTGTCAGCAGTCGTAAGCATGCAGGAGTCTGAATCACAGGTGTATCGAGGAGACTGGCTTCACGGGCAGGTTGTTTATTATTATGGAAATTATTTTTCTGTTGCTTACCACTGTTGCTAAGAGATTGACTACAAGTATGTGTGTTTTATTTTGGATGGTGCAGTTGTGTGGTTATGTGGCAGGGCTGTGGTTTGCCGAGCTTAAATCCCAGCTCTTAGATTTTTATCCAGGTCCTTGGACAGGTTATAGGATCTCTTTGTTTGCTTATCTCTAAATTGTTGATGATGCGCTTACCTTCCTCATAGATTTGTTGTGAGGATTAAATGGGCTAATGCATGCAGCCTTGCTCAGCACGGTTCCTGGCACCTAATAACGTAGTCTGTGAATCTCAGCTATTAGTTCTTGTGGTTCTGTTTTTGCTTTTGTGTTGATTGGTGTGGTTGGTAGTGTTTTGTGTATTTAATACAAGAGAGAAAAACTTTACGGTTTTTATAACAAAAACCTACATTATCTAAAACGTGTTGTTCCTTACAGTCATTTTTTAAAACTATTATTTCTAGCTAATTTTGGACTAACAGAACAGTTGCAAAAATAACACAGAATTCCCTTAAACCTCTCCCACCACTTCCTTTGGTGTGGTAATCAAAAGCAGGCATCACCACTGGTACAGCGCAGCAGCTGGGCTACAGGTCTTTCGCATCTCTTCAGTGTTCTCACCCGTGTCCTTTTCTAGTTCCGAGATCCAGGACCTCACGTTGCTGTGAGTTGTTACGTCTCCCCAGGCTTCTCTAGGCTGGGAGAGTTTCCTCAGTCTCTCCTCCTCATCCTTCAGGACCGTGACATTTTGGAAGAGTGCTGGGCATTTATATGCTAGAAGACCTCTCAGTTTGGATTTGTGTGATGTTTTCTCATGGTTAGAATGAGCTGGTGCATTTTGGGAAAGAATACCACAGAAATGGTGTGTCCTCCTCAGTGCATCGTTGCCACGGGGTTTGAGGTGCTCATGTCTGACACGTCAAGGTTAACCTTGGTTCAGGTGCCACGTTTTTGCCTCTAAAGTTACTGTCTTGCCCTTTGTTGGTAGTTGGTAAATATCTTAGGGGGAGATGTTTTCAGACTGCAGATACTCTCCTTCCCGTCAAGCTTTTGCCTCCTAATTTTAGCATCCCTCAGCGGATCTTGTCTGCAGCACTTACTCCGAGGTTTGCTTGATGCTTTTCTCTTTCCCTTTTTCCTTCATTAAATGGCATCTTCTCTAAGGAAGAACTGTTCTTTCTGCCTCATTTACTTACTTATTCAGTTATTTATGTACATCAGTGTGGATTCATGGATTTATCTTTTGTTCCGTGGCTTAAATTCCAGTACTGTCTTCTTTAGTTTGTTACCTTGATCATTAGGAGCTCCTTTAGTTAGGCCCTATGTTCTTTCCTAAACCCTCCATCCTTTTTTTGAATCTTTCCTTACTTTCTAGTACTACAGGGCATTTCAGGCTTGTCTTATATTTTCCCTGCACTGGGATCAAGCACTTCTCCAAGGAGGCCTGGTTCTTTTACTGGTGAATGGTGTTTAGAAATCAAGAATTGGGCGCTAGGGTGCTCATTGCTACTGAGGTGTCATTGCTATAAGTCTTGGTGGGCAGATTTAGAAATACATATATGACTACTAATCCCCACACATAAACACATCTGTATATCTGTATCAATCTGTACATGTATTAAAAACCATGAATTTATGCTGATACTTCTGATTGTAATCCAACACCATAGGGCTCATTATAGCCTGTCCTTGTTTGTAAATTTCTCCTACAGTGAGAAACTCAGTCCTCGTTTTTACAATATGTTAACTTATTTGTTGAATTCTAATATAAACATAAAATAGTTTTAGAATTACTAACCCATACGCCCATTTGGTTATTTACCAACATTTACTAACTAGATCACGGTTCTCTGTCTTTGGCTTTCCAGCATCCAGTCCAGACATTGTTTTCTAGTTACTTAGGTTATGTCCTCTCCACTGCCTTCGGTGTGATCCCATAACTCATTTGTACTACAGAAAGGGCCATTTGTTAGTGTTTGTATTTCCTCCTAGTTTCCCTTCACATACATCTTGGTTGGTTTTGTTTATGTTTTGGGCACTTGAAGAGCAGTGTGAAGCATGACTGGCTCTAAGAGTCGGAGCTCCCCAGAAACATCTACTTGGAGCATTGTCATTCCCTCTTCACCCCCTGCTGCTCTGTTTTCATTTCTCCTCCTTTCCTCCCAGTCCTCCATAGACAGCCATTCTCTTTAGTTTCTTCTGTTGTTTCTTTTGAACAAATGAGCAGATGAATGTAGTAGCATTTTTAATTTTTTTCCTACTGTAAAATATACATTGTGAAACAGTTTGGACATTATAAAAATATGTAACTCTGATAATAGCTGTTATCCATGTTGAATTTTAAAAATGTATACGATCAAATAAATATATAACAAATGAATATATAAAGCAAATAAATACATAAATAAATCAGATAAATATATACCATTGAATTTTATGTGTACTGATACGTAATGGCATATATACATATGTACAAAATCTAGTTATATTTATTTAATCTGACTAAAATGTTTTGTGTGGTCGATACTTACATTGAGATGTCTCTGTGTTTACTTTAAAATTTTTTGTTCTATAGATTTAGCACTGCTCCGTGTGGCCCATGGATAGTTGTTTATTCCTTCAGGCAGCTCTGGTACTGAAATGTGTAAGACTGGGGAGTCAGAATGTTGAACTTGGGCCTTGGTTCTTTTGATTATCAGCTCTGGTGTGAATGTAAGCAAGTTACTTAATATTGCCAAACCTCGGATCCCTCATTTGCAAAATAATTTCTAAAACGTCTGCTGGGATAAAAACCAGCTGTTACTAATTTTCTCAGTGATTTTAAGACAATACAGGGTTATCTTGGGAGAAATTGTTTGTGGAGAAGTGGAGTCCGATGCATACTTAGGTGTGTTTTTATTTGCAGTACCTTGCAGAAGCCGGCTGGACCGCGGAAGGAAGAGTGGTGGGAGTGACCCAGCCTCGAAGAGTGGCTGCTGTTACGGTGAGTTTCTTTCCATATTGCAAAAACTCCATCTGTGTCTTCTGTTTCAGTGACTTATTTTTTTCTTGTTTCCTCAAATCCCCAAATGAATATGGTGTGGCTCCTTGAGTGTTTAATTCTTCAGTTGAAAAAGAACTACGACCTGCTTATTTTTGTAAAATTGACACCTGCACATTAGAAATTTTTAAGTAGTAATAAAGTACAGAGGAAGTCAAAACAAAGAAAAAATAAATAAAAATGTCACCACCCAGCGAAAACCTTGTGAGCATTTGTGAACATCATTCCAAGCTTTGCCGTTATGTTCACATGAAGCTGAGTGGTGCATTGGATGGATAGAAGTAATTCTACAGAAATGGGATGCCAGCTATGCATTTGCTTTTGTTAAATTTCACAAAAGGGGAAACTGAAGTGAAACAGGAGTAGTTACTGAACTTTGGAGAAATATGTGTTCACCACATGAGAATGTATGGAAGCTTAAAAACTAGGAAACAAGATTATGGAAAGCTTTATGATGTTACTTGTTTTTGAAACTGTTACAGGTAGTTTCCTGTTACAAAAGGCAGTTATTCTTTCTGCATTTCTTCCTCTGTTTGTTATAGATGCAGTGCTATGACTTTCATTTCAAGGGTATAAGTGCATGTTCTTTTCTGTAATCATAACTCCCGCAGCTGATTAACTTTAATTCTAGTTTAAATAGATGCAGTGTTCATCACTAATTCTCTACCATGGTTTTGCTAACCTTGAATGGTTCATTTTGCCGTAGCCTGAGAATGTTTGGTTGTGGTGTTTGTTATGAAACTCTGGCTTTGCCCTCTCTTTCCCTGGGAGCTGTGCAGACGTTGTGCGCCGCCCTTTGACACGGAGGATCACTGTGCAGAAGTCTGAGTTCCAGCGGGCTCTCTCACCACTTCCTTCCTGGCTCCCTTTTCCTGCTTGGATGCTTGTAAGCTTGTTCTTGTGCCAAGTATCTCGATGCTGATTGTTCAGTCTCATTTTTTCTTAAATATGGAAGAACTTTGAGTCTTCAGGTTTAAATCTTGGGTTTTCTTCTGTTATATCTTCTCATATATGTTCTTCTTTTTTCTAAGGGCATCAGTTGAGTGTGTATTAAATCTCCTTTGTCTGTTTTGAGTATTTATCACCATCTCTGGAATCATCTGCTCTTTTCCAGTTTCTTTTGTGAGGTGTCTCTAAGCCTGTTCACAATGTTCATGATTGTTTTTAGTCAAAGGTATCCTGTTTTGGTTCCTTTATATGTCTACCTGGGTCTCATGATCGCTTCTTCGAATCACTTTTTTTTTCTTTAAAAGAGAAGTGAATATGTAGAATGGGAGGAGATATTACAATACATTACAGATTGAAAAGCTGATAATATGACAAACATTTAAAAAAATCCGGAAGAGTAACATAACAAACGGGGACATGTAGAAAGAATAAGTGTGCCTTTGCTGTTTTGTAACAGGAAACTACCTGTAACAATTTCAAATGTGCCTGACACATTGCTTTTCTTTTCTTTTCTTTTCTTTTCTTTTTTTTTTTTTTTAAAGAGAGAGTGCATGAGACGGGTGGTGAAGGGGGTGGTGGTGGAGAGAATCTTAAACAGTCTCCATTTTCAGTGCAGAGCCCAGTGTGGGGCTCAATCTCATGACCCTGAAATCATGACCTGAGCCTAAATCAAGAGTTGGATGCTTAACCTACTGAGTCACCCATGCACCACCTGCCTGACACATTTCTGTAAATCTTTTTCCCCTGCAGTTGTTGGCTACATTCTCATGGGTCACCTCTTCACGTGAGAATGATTTTCTGTTCTTTTCTTATGGAGGAAGTAGAGCAATATTTTAGTGTTTCCCTAACATAGTTGATTCAGATTTGCTTTTTATTATTGCCACTGTGGAAACGTTTCTTTAACTTTATAACTGGCTGTTTGTAGCATTGTATAAATTTGGGGATTGTTCTCAAATTTGAGAAAAGCCTCTCACGTGTCTGTCATATCTGAGCTATGAGTTTTGGGGGACCTCCGCAGACTGGCTTCTGACCTGTCCTTTTCAGACCTTGTGTCTCCTTGACTGTCCTTTGACTTTGTCTTTCTGTCTTAAGCTGTTTTTAGCTCAAGCTTATGGTTTCTTTGAAACTGGATTCCTTTAACTGAATTCTGCTGTTTCTTTGGAAAATATATTTTTTAAAGTTTCTTTTTAAACTGCTTTTTTGCTTGTTTTCCTGTCTTTCTTTCCTTCTTGGTCAGCTTTAATGCAGTGGACTGGCGTTTGGACTTTGATCGAAATTACTTACCTTTGAGTTGAACCACTGATGGCTGCAGAGCTGTGAGGTGGTGCTGGTCGGGCTCGTGCAAGGCCGCCCACCAAATCTCTTTTCCTCTTTTGCTGGGACGGGTTGAGGGTGAGGGTCTGGAGGTGCACTCCTTAGTGATTGCAGAGGTCTGTAATGGTGCACGATGAAATGCTGTGGGCTGTCTGATTTAGGACTTGATACTTGCTGCCTGCCTCTCCTTCAGTTCTTTCTCCCTTGTGGTTGTTTGCTCTCAAAATGGGTCTCTGGAAACATTTCCTGTGTCTTCTGTGCCTGAACACCCTGCTGCTTCTTGTCTTCCTAAAGTAGGCGTTGTCTGCCCTGCCTGGTAGGGAGGTGACATCCACAGCAAGAGAGCCAGTAGTGCGCTGGCGTTGTGGGGAGGCCGGAGCCTCTCTTCTGGACTCAGACCTCACAGTATTTGGCAGCCGTGCTTCCTAGTTTATTGTCTGGGCTTGTGGCTGTTTCCTTCTTTCATCGAAGATGTAGGGTTTGGTTGCTAATATTTTTACTTCTTTTGGTGTTTTAAATCAGCTCTCAGAGGAGATGAGGGGTGCCTTTATTTTGTCATCCTTACCTGGACAAGGAATTAATTCTGTTGCCTTGAGTTACTTTTGCCCAGTACTAAGTTTTCATTATTGTGTTATCCTTTTCCCCAGAGTTCACTTTCTAATTGTCTTCAAGGTGGAAATTACTGATAGATATTTTCTGAGTCTTGTGTGTGTTAAGTAAATATAGAGATACCAGTTGGGAAACTATACTGCAGTGTTTAGACTTAACCTTTTATGTTACTGAAAGATGACTCAGTTACTTAGAAATTAAAGCAGTTTTTCCTGTTTGTAGTTGGGAATCTTTGCTCTTAATCACTTTGCATTTAGCTCCAAATGTGTAGCTATGGATAATTTCCATGAAACCCCATGCCTTCTCTTGAAAGAGCAAAGAGTGTATAAATTAACGGTGGAGTATTAATAGAGCTGTCAAGTTTGAAATGGTACATCTCAGTACTTTGTGTGCAGACTAAACTCGGAAAACAGTCTCAGAGCCTAAGAACAGATGGCATGAACCATTGCTTGATCTCTGTGAGACTAACGAGCATGTTCACTGGGCTCATAGGGTCTGGGTTTGTCTCCCAGACCAAGCCCTGCCTTGACCTGTGACTCAGGACAAGCTCTAAACCTGTCTTATTTCAGTTTCTTTTTTTGTAAAAATGAGGGTATCTTACCCAACTCATGGGCTATGTGCATATTTAGTGAGATACAGTTTATGAAAACTTGGAGCCTAGAACCTGCAGGTGGTAAGGGCTCAGTGAGGGGATTTTCTTTCTCTCTGGGCCTCCCTTTCCCTGTATTTCTTTGCCTCAGTCAAATAGATAGTATTTATCCAGGCCAATTGATGAAGTTACGGGAGTAAAACCTAAATAATAGAGGTAAAAATCTGTTAGAAAGCCGATAGAATATGACCTTTCAAATGTCCAGTGGTGTGATCATACATGAAAGAATAAAATAAAAGAGTTTAAAATAAAATATGTTTAATAGCAAATGTATACAAACAGTGAAATAATAAGAATAAATACGTTTGACTTTTTACCTTCTAGAACCATAAAATGATTATATTTTTACAGAGAGGGTTGGTCCATTTATACTCATTGTTACAATCCTGTTTTCCCATTAACTCCTCATAGCTCTACGTACACATTTTGTCTGTACCATTTTCTGAGATTTGTAGTATAATGATCTGTAGAGTTGAAATTGAAACAATAAGGAAATTTTCCCGGTGAAATCCTGGTTGGCAGGACATAGAACTGGCAGAGGTAGGGCAACAATGTAGGATGGATTTCTGATCTCCTCAGGAGCTTTCAAAGACCACGTGCTGTGGACCAGCTGCAGAATGATTGGTTCTGCTTTGGCCTGCCAGGTCTGGAATTCCAAGTCGTTAGGCAGAGCCCCTCTAATCCTCACCTGCTTTTCAGTTTCTTAAACACCTATGGTCAGGGAACGCCTGGTGTAGCGGAACGTGCCTCAGGGCACCTCCTGTGCCAGCCTACGTTCCAGGCTCAGGACTCACAGAGTCCGTGGAGAGGTGGCCTCACCTGCAGACGGAGGGCACTAACTGCCTGCCTCACATGGGGGGCGCTGTGCCAGGTCCCCAGGAAGCCTCTCATACGGTTTTCCTTTAGTTCTTTTCAGTTAGGCAGTTTATATAATGAATGTTCAACTCTTTAGTTTCTTCTTATTGCTCTTCCACGTCGATTTATTTATCATTTTAAATATTTTCTATTAGAATTTGATAACCTCTGAAGAGCCTTCTAGGGGTAGTAGGAGATCTTGCTGTTGGGTTTTTGTTTTGTCTTTCCTGTGCTCACCTTTTATTTGTCATATATTGGTCAGTGAAAAATATATCTGTGGTTCGTGGTCTTCATACTATGTTATGTATTTGTTTTCTGCTTTTACACTATTATGTTAGCTTGGATTCTTCATTTACCTTCTCATCCGCTTTTCTCCCTCTTTTCATTGCTTTCATTTTCTTAACCTGCATTCTTGTCTTTATTTCCCCTTTTAATGCTTTTGGTAGCTGGGGCACTGTTGCAAATTGTTTTAGGTAATCTGGCGCAGGAAATGTTCTTCTGCCTCGAAAGAGAAGGTGACCTTGGCCCAGTGTGGAATTTGGTCTTTCCTATTCTCCGCCTTCGTGGTCCAGTAGAAGGTACTTTATTTCGAGGCACAGAGATGTGAAAATGTTTCCCCAGCTAAGAAAGCTTTACTGCGGTGAATCTTGTCATTTCTTCCACTTTTTGCTTCGACTGCCAGGAAATGCTGAGCTGATTTGTGGCTCAGCTGAAAAATTTAGGCATATCTGTGTTTTAAAATTTTCTCATTGGCTTTGATCTTTTGCATTTTATCTGCCATTTCTGTGGTCCTGATCTGTAACATCTTTATGTGATTCCATTTGTGTTGCTTATTGTTATACGATACATTATAAGTTAATTATAAGTTGCCCCAAGTCGGTTGTAGGAGTGAGACACAAAGTGAATAAATCGCTTGTTCTCTGATGACCTGCCCCTTTTCTTCTCATTCTCTGCTGTGTTCACATACTTATTTAAAAAAAAATACTAGCTTTTGGGGCGCCTGGGTGGCACAGCGGTTAAGCGTCTGCCTTTGGCTCAGGGCGTGATCCCGGCGTTGTGGGATCGAGCCCCACGTCAGGCTCCTCTGCTATGAGCCTGCTTCTTCCTCTCCCACTCCCCCTGCTTGTGTTCCCTCTCTCGCTGGTTGTCTCTATCTCTGTCAAATAAATAAATAAAATCTTTAAAAAAAAAATACTAGCTTTTCTGTAGTATGTGCTCTGTGCAGTAATTTCTATGTCTCTATTTTCAGCATGATCTTTCTTCCCAAAGGTTGCAGGGAGAGTAGCCGAGGAAAGGGGTGCAGTGCTGGGCCACGAGGTGGGTTACTGCATCCGCTTTGACGACTGCACCGACCCGCTGGCCACGAGAATCAAGGTGAAGTGCTCACACTGCTTTTGCTGCTGCAAACCAGGAAGAAGATTATTTGGGGGGGAATTAAAAACATGTAAAATCGCTGCTGACTGGGACCCTGATCCTAGGGCAGAAAGTGTATGAAATCACCCTGTTCTCAGGGAGTTTAGTCTGTGTGGAGGTGTGGAGCTGTCTCAGAGAGTCCTTGAATCATGGCCCAGAAGGGACCTCGGAAGGAAGGTTGAGCGCTTGGTTCTACAGATGAAGAGCTTGAGGTCCCGGAGGTTGAATGACTTGCTTGACGTATGTGCCCGTTGGTGATAGAGCCAAGACTCAAGGCTGCCCTTTCTTATATGTGTTTTATTGTTTTTCCACCAATCCACATAGCTGTCAGAATACAGAAACTTGCCTGTAAAAGACTGAAAAACAGGGACAAGGCAGTCTAAATTGATAAAGTCTAGAATTCACAAATATTGTTTTCACAAGTTCGGACTTTCTCACGTTTGCGTGATGCTGGATTTTACTTGCGTGTTCTCTGACCTAGTTGCTGCCGCTGACCTAGTGAGTATCTGCAGGTATCAGTGTTCCATCAGCAGAACACCTGCTCTGCAGCCCAGGGCTGGAGTCGTGTGGGTCAGACGATACCGCACAACAGTGGGATGGAAATTGCTTAATGGGAATCTCAGTTTCCTCTCGGTTGCCACAGAGGAAAGTTGAAAATGATCAGATGAACCAGATAAGGTAGTGATTTATAAGAATAGGGATCTTATTTTCTAAATTTTTGTATTTTGTTACCTTTGAGATCCATTTTGCTGGGTAAAGAGAATATTCTCCTGTACCATCAACTGTATTTAAAGTAGGTAATTTTTAGTGGGTTATGTAACCAAATGGTTGTTTTTGAATCTTTCACGAAAAGCTTTTGTATTCCATTTGGTCATCGTTGTAGGCGCTCTGCTCTTAACTGGCGCCTGTCATTCGTGGCAGGTCGTCCTCACTGCTGTGTGTATGTGGCAACTGGTACCAGGCCCAAGAAAAATGGGATGGAAACATATCCTGTTCTTAAAAATGAAACAAAAAATAAAAACGCTAAGCTACAGCGTGCAGGGAGATGGTTAACCTTGTTCAAGAACTGAGTTAATTTTGGGCGGCAGTAATAACATGTTACTGCGTTTCTGAAGCATTTTATAAACATTCATTAATCCTAAATAATAATAGCTGATACTCTTTTTTTTTTTTTGAAGATTTATTTATTTTAGAGGCGGAGCAACAGAGGGAGAGGGAGAGAGACAGAATCTTAAGCAGGCTCCATGCCCAGCGTGGGGCCTGACAAGGGGCTTGATCCCATGACCCAGAGATCATGACCTGAGCCGAAATCAAGAGTCGGCTGCTTAACTGACTGTGCCACCCAGGCCCCTCCCGATACTCTTGAACACTGTGTGCCAGGTCCTGTGCTGAACACTTTACCTGTACTGTCTCTTAAGTCCCACAATAACCCTCTGAGGTAGATAATTTTATTGTTTCCATTTTACAAGTGAGAACTCAGGCTCAGAGAGGATAGGTAACTTGCCCAAGGCTCACACAGCTAGTAAGTAAGAGGCAGAATGAGGATCTGGGCTCCCAGCCCACTGACACCAGGCCTCTGTTCTTAACCACAGCCCTGTCCAGCCTCTCTAAGGGAATAGCAGTCGACGCTGAGGGTAGTAACCTCAAGAGCTGCTGGTCTGCTATCTTTGGGACATTTTAAGAGCAACGATGTCAGACTCGTGGCCTTCCTTTGTGCAGACAGGATTTGTCTTCACTGCCCATTCGTCCACAGTGCCAGTAGTGCAGGCCCAGAGGAAACAGGGCTGAACCAATGTTCAGATAGTAAATGCTGGTGGCATTCTGCTGGAAGATTTGCAGGCTGAGGACCCCGTGATTGAAGTCTTGTTTGTGACCAGTGCTGTTGCTTGATTCCTAAAGCGTTGGGGCATTTCCTCATGGTCCTTTGTGGGAATTGTTTTGTACACACACTGGGGAAGGGGTTGTATGCATTTAGTTACACTTTTTTGAAAAGATCATTAATGTACAGTAAATGAATTATTTCTAAAACTTTGTGTTTTTGTTTTTTAGTTCCTGACTGATGGAATGCTGGTCAGGGAAATGATGGTTGATCCATTATTAACAAGATATAGGTAAATATGTTTTTCCTGTGGTAACTTTCGTGAAGTTTTGAAAGCCCCCAAGTAGATTGAGAAGCAATTGTTTTCATATCTGGGACTTAACGACCGCCTTCAGCTGCCCCAAAGCTTTTCTCTTTACCTGGCTGTTGGACCTCTGATGCTTTCTCAGAATTAACTAACAGCAAAAAATGGGCACATTAAAATCCCTCCCTGTCATTATTTGAATAATCTGTTGACTTGTCTTACTTATCTTGCCTCTGTTATGTCCCACGATTGATGGTGACTGCAGATCACAGCACAGAAGTGTTTTGTGTCATGTGATATGCAGAGTCCAGATAGTTATTTACACTGTCTCCCTCTTTGTGCGTCTTTGTCCCTTACTCTTGGCATTGACATTGTCCTACACAGCCTCTGTGGTATTCTGGGGAAGGACGTTACATTTGAGTCTCAGGTACACACGCGACACAGCTGTGATCACGCGTCTCTGTGCTGTTCTCTGAAGCTTAACAGTCTTCAGGTGGTGGGGCCTTGTTCCGATTTTTATGTGCTCTGGGGGGGTATGTGTTATATCGTAATTTAAAAATCAGGTATTAGGGTCCTCTTAGAATCCACTGTGGGTTATAAAACTCCTAAAAGGTAGCAATAAATATACGGCTTTCTTCACCAAGATATGTTGATGTCACCATTTTTATTAGCTTTAATAGTTCCCTCCTTGTCAAGGGAGTTACTTAGCTCAGCTTTTGATACAAGTTGATCTCATGGGGACTGGACACACACAAGTCCCTTTGATGATCTGGGCGGGATTACGTGGATGGTTTGTTCGATGCTCACCAAGTCTTCCCTTTGCTTCTTAGTGCTATCATGCTCGATGAAGCCCACGAGAGGACCTTATACACAGACATTGCCATTGGCCTGCTGAAAAAGGTGTGACTTCGCTGCCAGACTTTTGTTTTTGTGTTTTCATTTTGTTTTATTGCTTGATTAGGAAGGTAATTGTAGCAGTTTGGAAAATCCAATCAAATATGAAGGAAAAGAATTAAAATGATGCATAATTCTACCCATTCAGAGAAAAATCACTGGTGGAATGTTGGTATATTTCTTCTTTTTGTGTGTCTGTGTGTGTATGTGAATCTGTTTTTTGGCATAATAGGGATTGGACTGTGTGCACGAATTTGTATCTTACATGTTTTTCTTAATACTATATCAAAATCATTTTTCTGTGCCATTAAACATTCCTTGAAGACATTGTATTTAATAATGTCTATGCAATCATATGATTCTACCATAAAGTATTTGATTCTTCCCTTATAGTTAAGCATTTATATGGCTTCCAGATTTGAAGTATTTTAAATAATATTGCAGTGTGGGGTGCCTGGGTGACTTGGTTGGTTAAACATCTGCCTTCGGCTCAGGTCATGATCTCAGGGTCCTGGGATGGAGCCCTGCATCGGCTTCTTCCTCTCCTCCCCACCTGTGCTCTCTGTCACTCTCTGTCTCTCTCTCTCAAATAAATAATTAAAAAAAATCTTAAGTATTGCAGTGAGAACCTTTATAACGAAATCTGTTGCATTTCTGTTTTGCTTTTTTTTTTTTATATATATTTTTTATTTTTTATTCAGACATACTGCAGAGTAAGAGAAGGGTTTAATGACCCCTCTGTGCCCATTATCTGGATTCAGCTATCACAACTCATGGCCAGCCTTATTTCAGCCTTACCTTTCCTCCCTTCCTGTATTTTCTGATTGGTTCCTTTGGACATATTCCCAATCACAGGAGTCTAGAAAGAGGGGGTAGACCAAGGTGATTAAAAGCATGGACTCCGGGTCAGACTGCCTGGGTTCAGGTTCTGCCTGCTGAGTTTACTCTTCTCTAAAATGGGGATAATAGAAGTCTCTACGCTTCCTTCTGGGCAGCCGCTAGCCACCTGCGGCAGTTAGGCTTCAGTTAATTAAGATAGAATAAAATTGAAAATACAGTCACATTGGCTAAACTTCAAGAGCTCTGTAACCACATGCGGCTAGTGGCTCGTGCGTTGGACAGGACCTCTCCATCATTGGAGGGGGCTCTCTTGGACAGAGCTGTTCTAGATCATCGTTTATTGTGAGGCTTAAATAAGATCACGTAAAATTCTTCGGATGGTGCCTGGCCCGAGTCACAAATAGACTATGAAGGCCCACCTGTGTTCAAATTAGAGCAAGGTGCTCACACGGGGAGGCGGCCCCCCGCTAGGTGAGGGGAGGGTGTTCTGGACTTCCAACGCCCTCAGCCTTCTCAGCCGGACATCTCTGTGCAGCGCGTGTACGCACGGCCGTGGGCAGAGACCCGGGAACAGCACATCACTCAGTACATGGTAGTTATCATTGTTCTTGTTTTCGTGATGTCATTTTTTGGGAAAAGGTTTCTGCTTTTGATACTTACGACGGATTATCCCACCTGCTTATTATTCTCTGGGGAGCAGTATAATAAGAGGCTTATTTCACTGAATCTTTGCCAGCCCTGAGTATTAGCCTTAAATAAATCTTTGCCAGTTCGATAAATGAAAAAGTAATGTCATGCTATTATATATTTTTGCTATACTTTATATGATCGTTTCTTCTCTGCCTGTTAATCATTTCTTTGAGTAACCGTTAAGATCTTTTGTCCGTATTTCTGTCTCAGTGTTACCCTTTATTGTTTACTTTTAATGTACTTTTTCATACTTCAACTGGTTACACATAGATTCTGACTATCCAGAGACCCAAATATCAGGAAGAAATGGTTTTACTTCTGGTAAATTCTAATTCAGTTCCTAAAGCTCCTTTAAACTTTCTATAAACATTTTTTTTTATCTTTTTATTTTGGAAAATTTTGCTATTGAAACAATTGGAAAGAACAGTATAACGAACCACCTTTTCACCTATGACTTTAATAGTTACCAACCTGTGGTCAGTCTTGTTTCTATAAGCCCTCCTTGACTCCCCAAAAATACACGCTGATTTATTCTGAAGTATATTGCAGGTACCAAAAGATAGCATCTGAACGTATAGCACTGTTTCATTGTTTCCTAATGCCTTCTTTTTTAGATTCAGAGAAAGCGAGGGGATCTTCGACTGATTGTAGCTTCAGCCACTCTGGATGCAGAGGTATGAGCATTTCCCACCTCCCCCTGTTGTCCCCTCTGAGCACTGGAATTGCTGGACGTGTCCTTGGGAAGTTATCTTTAGTGAGAGCTTATCTTTGACAGAATGGCCTACCTTCCTTATGGGGCCATCTGATGTCCTGGATTCCATATGATCGGAGGATACTCCTTTTTAGCTTGTGGGTGGAAATTTGCCTATAATTAATTGAGTTCATAATTACCTACTTGTCTTGTTTCTCTACATACTGTGTTTCTCCCCACACAGCAGTTTCCTTTTATTACTTTTTTTCAGTATGAGGATGTATTTCTGAAATTTATTTATGACTGTAGCATTTAGGTTTAGACTTTTTTTGTGTGTAATTGAAGTTTTCCCTATATGTGTAGTAATTTACATTATAATTTTTATGGCTCAGTTTATACTATTTTTCCTTCCTTACCAGTTAATATTTTAGTTCAAACAGCAGTTAAACTCAAATAATTTTGACCACTAGTTATATATAAATATATGTATGTACATATATAAATATAAATATGAATATGTGAATATATATACGTACATGCTCAGCGAGGTGCTGGCTACAGGTGATTTATAACCCTCCCTGACTTCTCGGGAAGCAGACACATAAATAAATATTTACAGATCAGTATGTCAAGGTGCTGAGACAGCTAGGGAGGGGCCTGCTTAAGTCTACCTGGCTGGAGGATGTCCAGAAGCTTTCATAGAGGTCAGACATCCCATTTGGGTTCAAAAGCTGCACAGAAGTCTGCCGGATGGGCCATGGGTGGGGAAGGGTGTCTTATATACGTGGAACCTCACAGGCGTGAAACCATGTGTCTGAGGGGCTGGGAGGCAAGTGAAGGTTGGAGTCTTACTTTGCTGTAGGGCCTGCGGGGGATGGTTTCTGTCCCCCAGTTGCCTCTCTTGTCACCTCTGTGACTTCTTCTCCGTCAGTCTCTCCCATGCTCCTTACGCTCCAGCCTCACCTTGCTGTTCCTCAGAAGAACCCAAGTATGCTTCTACTCCGGGGGCTCCCTCTCTCTAGACCATTCTTACGCCACACATTCTCATGGCTTTTCCCTCATTTCAGTCCAGTCTTGACCATGTATTAGCGAGGCCTTTCCTGACTACCCTGATGGAAACAGCGCCCTGCTGCTCTCCATCGTCTTGCTCTGCTCAGTTTTTCTGTCGAGCACTTACTTAGCATTACATGCATAGCCAAGTGTTTGTTTATTGTGTGTCTTCCATTTGTAAAGTATAAGCTCCGTGAAGATGGGGACTTTGAATGTCTTAACCCATTATTTTATCCCTTTCACCTAAAACAGTGTCTGGCACAGGGTAGATGCTTTAGGTTCAGTGAGTTTTGATAGAATGGGAAGCAATGGGTGATTAAAATGGAGGTGTTGGTAGGCATCGGGTGATGGAAGGCCTTACAGGCCAAGCAGAGGAGGAAGGATCTACCCTACGCCCGGTTGGGAGCCCTGGGATGGTGTGAGGTGTGGCAGTGACTTGATCATATTTGAGTTCTAGAAAGACCGCTGTGTAGAAGAGGCAAGAGTAGTTGTGCAGATACCAGTCAGCAGGCCAGTTCTGTCTCCAGCCGAGAGAGGAAATGGGCCTGGCTCCTGGCTCCTGGTTTCCCTGGGCTTCAGGGTTGCAGAGCAGCTTGGAGAGAGAAAAAACTCAGTGTGGCTAAGAGGGGTGTCTGCGCGTGTAGCCTGGCTGGTTTCTCGGACCTTCTCACAGGCTGTAGGAGTGTGTTGTCTTCAGTCTGCACGTGATAGCCTTTGGATCAAAGCTCTTTGTTGCCCTCTTGAATTACTTCTCACCCCCCTGAGCCATGGCACCCACCGGAACGCTGGTTTGAGGGCTCCACCCAGCCTCACCTCCTGCCATCGCCTCCATGCCCACGTGGCACAGAACGTCTTCCTCTGTTTTACTTTTTTTTTACCTTCGTCACCCCCCTTCTCCCTTTTAAAAACGAACAGTTTTTACTTTGTTTGAAAATTATCATGTCCGAGTCTTTTCTTAGAACCGTTAATATCGTATTGCTTCCAATATCCTTTCATTGCGTTTTGGTGTGGCACAGAGATTTTAAAAAAGAACTTCTTTCTGTTCCGCCTACAATAGTTGGTATAGATAGACTTTCTGGAATTAGGTTTGTTTTGTTTTTTTGTTTTTTCGTTTTCAGAGATTTTATTTATTTGTCAAAGAGAGAACACAAGCAGGGGGAGCAGCAGGCAGAGGGAGAGGGAGAAGCAGGCTCCCCGCTGAGCAAGGAGCTGCATGCAGGACTTGATCCCAGGACTCTGGGATCATGACCTGAGCTGATAGCAGGTGCTTAACTGACTGAGCCACCCAGGCACCCTTAATTATTAAGTATTAATTGACCATTGTATCACAAGCTATTGTTTTTCTTTTATTTGGTTCCATCCACATGGCAGGAAATAGGGTTGCTGACAACTCCTACAGTTTTTTTTTTGTCATTGGTCCAGCTTCTTGGAGAGAGACTAATTTCTCTTTCCAGAGTCCTAGAGAAGAAACTGGGGGTCAGCTGGGGTCAGGTACCCACTTGGGACCAATCTGCATGGAGCAAGGGCTGTTGGCCCAGGGTGTGTGTGTTGTGTAGACATGGCTGCGGGGAGCCCTCTCTTGTGGGTCAGGTCTGAGCAGCTACCAGCGAAGGAAACTGGTGAGCTGGGTGGACGGCCCAGCAGATGTCCACGTCATTTACATTCTGTTTCATAGACTGTCATCTTGCTCTTTGTCATTTTATGTTCCTTGCCGTGTGTCTGTGTCGGTGTGAGCCCACCTGTTTAAAACCTGACTCGCACTCTCCTTTTCCCGGTGAAATGAACTCCCCTTCACCTCACTCCTGCTGCTCCTTCACTGTCCCACCAGGCGTACGCTGTTGATGCTAGATTTATTTGCTCTGTAGCCTGTAATTGTCCGTATGAGCGTATTTTATGTTTCCAGGTAAAGATAAAAGATAAATATCTTAAGCATAAAGATCTCAGTAAATGCTGAATTTTATTTCTTGAAAGAGTAACTACCGATCTGTTCTGTTCACCACATCTTCAGGAATGAGGCGTAGCCGTCCTCCCTGTTCTGCCTACCTTCTTGGTAACATTCAGCTCTGTTCACTAAGTCGTTCTTAAAATCTTTCTCTATCAGCAGCTTCTGGATACCTGCCATCTCCCCTCCCTCCTGCCTCCTGAGGCTTCTCCCTCAGACTCCTTTGCCAGCTGCTCTTCCTCCTCGAGGCTGCCCACCTCGATGGCCCCCGGTTCAGCCACCGCTTTGTGCTTATGGCTGTCCTGACTGTGTTCCTGTGCTCTGGCCGGAGTTGTTGGCAGCTGGCCGGTCGTTAGCCAGCTAAACTCAGAGACCTGTGAGTCCTGCTGCCCTGTGACTGTTGGCTTCTCTATGGCAGTCTCTCTCTTATGGCTTCCTTTGCTTTAGGAAGTGTTTTCCATGACTAAGAAGTAACCCCATCCTTCCCAGAGTGCACGTGCATGTGCTCTCACTCAGCCATTGCCAGGCCCCGTCACTCAATCTTGCGTGCTTTGCTTTCACCCGGCCCCTGCCCAGTGTTCGCCTTCATTCTCCTCTGAGCTATTCCAGTTTGTTCCTGAATTAGCTTGCCTCCAGTTGCTTATTGCCCCTGCCCTCCTCCAAAACAGCCACCAGAGCCAGGCATCTGCAACATAGTCTCATGATGTCATGCCTGTGCTCGCTGCCTTGTCTTGCCCAGCAAATGAAGTGCCCATGAAGCGTGACACTTGGGCCCCTTCAGAGTGATAATACGATCACTTACTGAGGACACGTTCCAGGCCAGACCGGCACCGACTGCAGTCGCACCCAGGGTGGATGGCAGTTTGTCCTTTTGTAGATGGGAGGACTAACTCAGAACGGGGCTGTCCTGCCCTAGACCCTGGGCTCTCTCCATTGTCAGTGGCCCCTTTATGTCTTAGTCTGCACTCTGCTGTCATCCTGGGAAGGGTTGTCCCTTCTCCTTCCCAGCCAGTAGGAGTCGTCCTCCCCCATTCAGGCTTTGCCAGGGGTACTGCTGCCTCCCTGAAGCCTTCCCTGGAAGCCGCTCAGCATTGACCTTTCATTCTCTCTGAGTAACTTGGGGCTTTTTTCTGGTCATGGTCGTTCTGCCTCGGCTTGTGTTATGATTGGTTCTTGACGTGCCTGTCCCCCCTGGATTATTCACTCTCGGGGTGTGGGGGCGCTGTCTCTTCTCACTTGTTTGTGCATCACCTGTAGCGTGCCTGTGCTGTGCACCCCATGCGAGACTGGGGGCTGAAGTCATTGAACTGAATTGAGCCAAAAGGGAAGTGAAGAATGTTGCCACAGGGTTCTTCATAGCACAGCATGGTTCTTTTGTTGGCATGAAGCACTTTTACATCGGTGCTTAGTCTTCTCAGATACAACTTTGAGGTCAGCATATCGCATCCCATTATTCTGTAGTTTAGTCCAGTCAACTCTTGTAGAAGTGCTCCTTTGTGTCCATTCACTGTGTTCGATGCAGTCCTCAGTGCTCCCTGGGCTCCCGGTGTCCAGGAGCAGGCATTGGCATGGTTTGTAAAGATACACGGGGAAGTGAAGGAGGCAGGACGTGGGGTTACATAGCCAGACCTCCTAGGATAATAGAAAGCGATGCCCAGCCAGGCCTCAGGGGCACTGGAATATCTTTTGTGGGACTCAGATGACATACTCCACCCACCAGGATTTCCATGTCCCTCTGCCATTGACAGAGCTGCTTCCCCTCTGGCACTCACTCCCCTGCCAGCTTCTCTGTGTATCTGGGGTCACATTCCCTGACAGGGAATGTGGTATCTCCCTGCCCCATCTTTGGCCAGAGCTCTCGTGCCAGGCCTCCCTATAGACTGCCAGTCTGGTGGTCAAGTGCCATGGAAGAAGACGTGGCCACCTTTACTGGAGAAGCTGCCAGGAGCTGCTTCTCTTCTCAGGGTACTGTGGGAGTGCCGGAGAAGTGTATAGTGGATGACCTACCCCATACAAGGGGTTGTGTTAACTCCTATAGGGCATGGGAGATGGAGAAGACGCTGTCCCTGCCTATAGTCTGCGGAGCTTGTAGTAAATATATATGTATCTCTGTAATATTAGTATTATACCTAGTGTTCCTAGAAATACAAGTTTTCTTTATAAATTGATAACCTTATGTGATCAGATATGTGCTTTTCAGATTAAAACTACACATCAACCTGATATACTCTGTATTTAATTCTAATCACACCTTTTGACCCAATTTTCTATTGAATAAAATCCAGGGGATAAAAATAAGATGTAATACTACAGCTACACATTGACCCAGATGCATTAGTGAATAATACAGTTTTGAAATCTAACCTTTATTATTTTTTTTTTATCAAACCTTAGTAAAGAGTCTGGCATTGAAATGTGATTCCTCAAAATTGCAATAATAAAAATAGGAGTTTTAGTAGTTATTTTGCAACCCATAGTCTGAGTTGTACATATCCAGTTTCTACTACCCATCCCCTGCTCTGCCAGTTTTATATTATTTTCTTTCTTTCGGTGAGTTACTGTGAAATTTTTTTTTTTGTTGAGAGAAATGAAGTATTCTCTTTTTTTTTTCTTAATAGAAATTTCGAGATTTCTTTAATCAGAATGAAACCAGTGACCCAACGAGGGATACCTGTGTGATCCTTACAGTAGAAGGGCGAACATTTCCAGTGGATATCTTTTATCTACAAAGGTTTGATGGTACTTGAATTTGTGTGTGTGTGTGTGTGTGTGTGTGTATTCACCTGAATAGTCAGGGAACTTTCACCTGTTTTATTTAGGTTTTCATTTTTTCAGATTCCAACCAGAAGGTAAATTACAATTGGAAACCAGCAAGCACTAAGTTTTACTCCAAAGGAGTAGGTTTGTTCAGATTTACTCCATAGAAGTATGCAACCCTTAAGGATACTTGCATTTTTAATGATGGTGATTAGCAAACTGGGCCTGAGTTATGGAATGAGAAGCCACTGGCTCTGCCTGCAGCCCCAAGGGCAATATACCAGCTTGCTGAGTGGAGCATGTTTTGTGTCTCCTGTCATTGATAGGATGTTCTGGAACCCTGCTCAGTATCACCACTGAATGCAGTTGAAACTCTTGACACTGATGTGCAAATTTCTATGAGTCTGTGGTCAGTAGCTCAGTTGTAAAGAGCAAAGTGGTAATAAGATTACAGGAAGGAGGCTTGATAGTCTTCAGAACTGGGGTTTACAAGACTGCCTGCCTGTGAGGGCAGCACTGATGATTTGAATCGTTTGGTTCTTAGCTCTCTGCATCTTAGCAAGGAGGCCTGGTTGATATGAGTGGGAGGAGCCCCCTTAGATAAGAAGAGACCATCCTAATTTCTCCACCTAGTCACTGGAGAAAGAACAGGAGATGGTACAGTGGTTGATAAATCCAGAGAGTTGTGGGTGTGACTTCGGGAGTTTTTCTCGCTGGATAGCATATCCATCAGCTCTGAACAACCTACTCAGACAGGCTGCTAGTGGTCAGGAGGGAAAGGGGAAAGAGTGTGGGATTTAGCACTGGGACCGCAGCCCCCTATTTTCATTGACCAGGCATCTTCGCATGCTAGAGATAGCACATTTGTTTGCATGGGTTTTTATTTCTTTGCAAATAAAGCTAAGAATCATGGTATACATATAATTATGGATTACTTTTGAATGCTGCCTTTAAAAAAAAGAAAAAAAGGGAGTGAATGTTTATTTTATTCATCATATACTGTTTACCTGCCAGGCAGGCCCAAACTAACTTTCATGAAGCTTTGCTGCCAGATTATTAGGGTAATTAATCTATAATTAACAAGCATGTCCTAGTGATGAACTTATCTCATACATCTTTTCAGTCCTGTTCCAGATTATATCAAATCAACTGTAGAAACTGTGATGAAAATTCACCAGACAGAAGGAGATGGAGACATATTAGCATTTCTGACTGGACAGGTAATTCCACTGGAATTTTCTCTGATGAGCAGACACGTTAAGGCAGCACCAGAATTAAACAGGGGCCTGTTCCTTCACTTAGCCATTCATTTCATGTTTTATTGTATCTTGTGTTTACTTAATTGCATAAAAAATTGTTTGGATTGATGTCATTCATCTGCTGACCAAGTTGTCAGGGAATCATTAGTTCCCACCTGTTCTATCTGTAGAGGGTTCAGTATATTTTAAATTTATTAGTTGAGTCCAAAGTAAATGATGTAGTCAGTGGGCTGTTTTGTTTACCACAATGAAATATTGTGTTAGGTACATTTTGTGTGCGTGTGTGTTGCTCCTGTAAGCCTCTTTCCCAGTGGTACCGCTCATCCTGGAGGTGGTAGGTGGGCACATCTCTGGAAGGACAGCTGAACAAGCCCAAGAGCACTGTTCAGAACCGTCCTCCAGCCGTAATCTTTTCCACCATCAGCACTTTCCACGGTACCGTAATCTCTTCTGGGGAAAGCTTCTAGCGATTTCATATGTTACGGCTTGTCCACATGTATGACATGCTTTGTTTGCCACAGTACATGAAAGCCAAGTAAGATAGGCTTTGGTTTTGTTTATCGGGAGCTCTTCTCTTCACTTCAGATAGTATAGATTTCAGTAATGAATCTGACACTTGCAGATTTTCACCCCATAGGCACTGCTGTTCAGTAGCATTTGATTAAAAACCACCCCTGAGCAGGGTGTGGTCACCCTAGAAATCATGAATCCGTCCATAATTAAAACTCCGATCCCGACTTTCATTTTCTTTCAAGTCTGATAAAATGACATGCTTCAGATTGATCTCGGTTTCTTTGGTTCCTGGTTGGATGTCTTTAGGAAGAGGTGGAAACCGTCGTGTCTATGCTGATCGAGCAGGCTCGGGCGCTAGGTCGAACTGGGATGAAGAGACACCTCCGGGTTCTCCCCATGTACGCAGGACTACCTTCCTTTGAGCAAATGAAAGTGTTTGAAAGGGTGTCCCGCAGCGTCAGAAAGGTGAGACTGACCCGGTGACCAGGGGCGTTTGCAGCCAGCTGTGGTCATGTTGGTGCCCCTTCCCTATGCACTGGGAAATATTTTTTTTTTAATTGAAGTGAAACTTGCTTAACAGGAAGGTTTCTTTAAGACTTTTAGGTCTGTGTTTCTGTGCAGTAGATGTGAAAGCACACAATAAATAGTATGTTGTAGAGATTTCTCAACCTGCCTCACAGAAGGGTCATTCTGACAGTAATTATCAGAGCAAGTGACTTCTCTTTGCCTCTTTTCTGTCTGCTCGGTATTTCCCCACGGCACGATACTAGCTTGGCTTAAGTGACTGTCCAGGTGAATTGTGATCAGTCAGGAACAATAGATAAGTTACTACAAATGGTTTCTAAACCATTTGTTTTAGGCATCAGCTAGCCTATAGAGCCAAATTTTAATCAATTAATTCAAGGTGTGGCTTAAAAATATTTAGCCTTCAAATTGGGGTGGGGAAGGGTGTGGTGAGAAGCCCTGGTTGGAAGGTACCAGCAGGCAGCCAGTCTGCATCCTGCTCATCACCCCCAGAGCCTTACTTGGCTTTCCTTCCCATTTGATGAGGAAGGCATAGAACGGGCCCGAAGCTGGCTTATTGTAGCTGTTTATCAGCAGGTGGCAGAGAGGACAGCAGGGGAGGGATGGTCTGAGGGTCCACTCCCAATTCAGACCACTCGGAAGAAGGTGTGCAGCCTCATGGCCATTGGGATGGAGCAACTCAAGTTGGCCCTGCCAAATGTGAGCTGTGGCCAACCAGTCAGGAGGCCTGGACTCCGTGCCTGCGTTACTCGGCGCCTGGCGAAGTTACTCACCCTCGAGCCCAGTTTTTTCAGCTGTGAAACATAAATAAGAACCTTTGGATTGGTGGTTCTCTGGTATAAAATCTTAAGTGTCTACTAGATAAAAATGGTAGGAAGATTTTTATAAGATGATAGATGTACAAGTGCCTTTAGTTCTAAGTGCTATCTATCTATATGTGTTCCTCGCTTCTTGAAACCTTGCAGGGGCAGTGCCCGGTGGACTTGAAATAAAATGTAAACACCTCACAGTGGCCCAGAGACAGCACGTGGTCTGGCCCTTGCTGTCCTCCAGCCTCATCTCGTCCTTCCTCTGGATTCTGCCCTCCCTGGCTGTTTTTCCTTTCTGTGAACTATTTCTTCTGCCTGGATCTCTAGAGCATTGCCTGCCTCTTATTACTCAGGCCTCAGCTCAAAATCTTCTTTTAGAGAAGCTTTCCCTGGCCATCCAAAGTAACACAGCCCACTATTATAACGTAATACATAGGGAACGCTTCAAATACTGTATAATGTATTACTGCTCTGTTGCATTTTGTTCATGGGTTGGTCACGCTGAGGTTATCTGCTTGTTTATGGTCACTGCTTCTCCACCCAGACACTCACACTGGACTGTAGGTTCTGGGAGAGCAGGGGCCTTGTCTTCCTTATTCACCATCCCCAGTACTTTGAACAGTGCCTGCAGAGCACAGACCTTCAGAAGATAGTTTAAATGTGAGTGAATTAATGAATAAAGATGTTCAAGGTGGTGATTTTCTTTAGTTGTGCAGAAGGCAAAAACTAACATTTGTTGAGTATTTATTATGGGCCAAGCACCAGGCTATAATTGCTTTATGGATATTTCGTGTTTGATGCCTCCCACAATCGAGGAGCGGGGGTGAATATTCTGTAGATGAGGGACTGTGCAGGAATTTAAGCAATCCAGAGTCACACCTTGGAGAATTCAGATCCAGGGCACACTGACCCTAAAACTCCTGTTCTTTCCAGTATGTTAAACTGCCTCTTACAGCTTCTACACTGTTGGAAATATTTTAATAAGTCTTTCAGGATTTTGAGTAGTTTCTTAAAAGTGAAAAGAACCAAGTAACTTGTCTTTTTTCTTTTCTTGCTGTGGGGACTTAGGTGATAGTGGCCACCAATGTGGCTGAAACCTCCGTTACAATCAGCGGGGTTGTGTATGTGATTGACTGCGGCTTCGTGAAACTCCGAGCCTACAATCCCAGGACGGCCATTGAGTGCTTGGTGGTGGTCCCAGTGTCCCAGGCGTCAGCCAACCAGCGCGCAGGACGTGGTGGCCGCAGCCGCTCGGGAAAATGTTACCGCCTTTATACAGGTTAGTGTGGTGTTCTGTCAGGGCTTTTGACTTTCTCATAGTAGCCTGAGCAGTGGAGAGTATCACAGATGTTTCCCCCCGTGGGCAGAACTTCACATAAAATCCAGACCCCCTCACCAGGCCCTATGTCCCTTGGCCCCTGTTGCTTTCTTCAGTCTAAATGGAGCACTTCTTCGCTACTGCTCCCATTGGCCGAGGCTGGCCCATGAGTCCCTCTGTTCCAGCCTAATGTCTGGGCATAGACCTCCCTGTAGCCTGGGCCACGTGTCTCGGGTCCTGTCTTTCTTACCTTTCCCCTCAGCTTAACGCGCTGCTTTCTTGTTCTGAGAGGAACAAGAATCCTGACTCCTGGGGGGCCTTGCAGTGGGTTCCATCTTTGCCTCTGGTTCAGAGCATCTTTGCGGAGTGAAAATGGCAGACTCTGTGCTGAGACCACTGAGAGAAAGCAGATAGTTTTTCAGTTCCTGGTCTGTGCCAGGCACTGTGCTAGGCTGTGAAGGAGCAAGATAAAATTATGATAAAGACGGTCTCAGCCCTTCAGGAACTGTCTCTCCAGCTTGAAGGCAGCTTTGCCTTCAACAGTGATGTGTCCAGAGCTTCTCTTTCTCTCTCTCTGTGCCTCTCTTTGGTGGGTGATGGCCCCAAGATCACTCCTCAGTTGTCCAGACTTAATTTTCACATCATTTTTAATCCTCTCCTCTGTTCAACATCCATCTATGCTCACTTCCCACATCCGGAGGTTTTGTCATTTGTCTCTTCTTTACTTCTGGTAACCATCACCCTTGTTCAGTCCTTGATGTTATTCTTTCTTGTAGGGAATGTTTACAGAGCCATAGGGCAACCATTGTGCAGGGGTTTGGACATCTCGGGCTAGGTGTGATGTGGTCGGTGGGCATATGGCTGACAGCCAGGTGGTGGAGATAGCCCCGCAAACAGATTGGCATGTTACGGTATGTTAGGGTCCCCATTCCGGAATGAGCCTTGGAAGCAGAGAGCAGGGAGTTATCCCACTGGGGAGGACTTCACAACTGAGCAATTTGTGCCTGATCTTCCTGGCCACCAAGTGCACCCTGAGGTTCTCCAGGGGAAGGGATAGCCCCAGGCAGAGGGAATGGAATGTCTATGTACTTGGTGGGGAGGAAGCAGATAAGGGGAGTGTCCATGGGAGGGGGGAGGCAGAGCCCAAGGCCAGGGTGGTATGGGTCTTCCACCACCAAAGGCTCTAAGGAGGAAAGATGGGGGAGGAAAGATGGGAGAGGAAAGAGAGAACCGAGGTTAAAGTGCATCCGGAAATTTAGAAGAGAAAGTTTCAGGATACTTAAAAACAAATGTATTGAGGTGGAATTCATATCACATAAAGTTAATCATTTTAAATCAAACCATTCAGTGGGATTTAATTATATCCACAGTGTGCATCACTGTCTCTGTCTAGTTTCAGAATATTTCCCTCACTCCATACCCCTTAAACAGTTTCTCTGCGCTCGTCCCTGCCTCCTGGCAACCACTCCTCTGTTCTGTCTCCATGGGTTTATCCGTTTGGGATATTTTGTATAAATGGGATCATACAACATGTGTCTTGTGTGTCTGGCTTCTTTCATTTAGCATAATGAATGCCAAATGTTCTTCTGGTTCGTATCTGTTGTATTAGTACTTCATTCTTTTTTTTTTTTTTTTAATTTTTTTTAGAGAGGGAGAGGGAGGATGGTGGAGGCAGAGGGAGAAGGAGAGAGAGAATCTCAAACAGGCTCCATGCCCAGCGCAGAGCCCAAGATGGGGCTCGATCTCACAACCCTGAGGTCATGACCTGAGCTAAAATCAAGAGTTGGACGCTCAACTGACTGAGTCACCCAGGCGCCGCAGTACTTTGTTCTCTTTTATGCTGAATAATATTCCATGGCTGGATATACCACAACTAGTTGATCTGCACATCAGTTGATTATTTCTACCTTTTGGGTTTCGTGAATAACTGCTCCTATGAAAATGTGTGTTTTGAGTGCCTATTTTTAATTCTTTTGAGCATATACCTGGGAGTGGAGTTGTGTCGTCGTACAGTAATTCTATGTTGAACTTTTTGAGGAACTCAGGCTATTTTTAAAGAGGAAGTGGCCAGCATTATCTCATGCTCCAAAGAAATTAAGTCACAGAATGCAGACTAAAGATAGGCAGGTCGATTCGGTTGAAAGGTCGCTGTCCTCCTTAGCAGGAGCAGTTAAGTGGAGAGGGGCTGGGGAGGGCCCACGTGACAGTAGTGGGGTGTACTAGCATCCAACCTCTAGGCTTTCTTGGCTGACTGGTTTCCAGATGAGCTTTCACAGAGTGTGGTCCTGAGCAGGGTGTTATCTGCTCAGACTCCGAACTGTTTCCCAGAACCGTCCAGGACATTTCCTGGCTTATGTTCTCCCACTATCCACATACCTGCCCTGCACTGCATCCCAGCTGCCCTCTGCTCTTCCTGAACGTACTTTCTGTTTTCCCACATCCACATCTCTTATCTTTGATACCTTTCCTTGGGCTGTTTCCTCTGCCCAACAGATTCCCCTTTATCCTTCAAATCCTCTCTCAAATGACAGCTCCCTCATGAAGTGACCTCACGTGCCTGTTTGTAATGATTGTTCCTCATTCCCTGAGCCTCCATTCTCCTTCAGGAGGACTGTCCTCTCCTTCAGGAGGACCCAGACTTGGAGGTGACTGTTTCTGGTCTTGGTCCCGGCCCTCTCATATCACTGAAGCTTCTGGAAGCTGCCCCTGCCACTCCTGACACAGGGCATCACACTCGGTCTTCAGTAGAGTTTAATTGAAGGTCATTGACTCTTGGGCCCCACTGCTTCCTGTGAATGGCTTCTCAGCAAGGTTGTCCTCGTATCTGAGAACTTCGTTTCTCCCTCCGTCAGCAGTATGCTGGGAAATGTGTTTATCCTACCAAAAGGCTATCCCCAAAATGTTCTTGAAACTCCAAGGGAGTATCCCATCTGGAACTTCCTGCTGTTGCCTGTTCTTTAGCACCTCCCAGTTAGACCCGTGCCTGTGGCCATTTGTATCGGTCCATCCACAGAACATTGGTTGTCTGTTTACTCACAACCTTCTTGAAAAAATTCTTCAGTGATAGTGCTGAGTTCTTCATGACACCTTTTGTTGTTGTTTTCTTTCTTTAGTTAACGAAAGCCTTATGATCTACATGGAGCTTGGGCCAGCCTCGTCTTAAGGAGGGTGTGCACAGTTAAACTGTTGACTGACGTGAGAGGGATTTTGTGGGTGGAGCATTCTCTGTATAATCCATAAGCTTTCTGAATAGATACCAAAGTGATTTAATCCCTTCCTCCTTCGCCCCCCGCCCCCCAACCGCCCTGTTTGTCAGGCTTTTATGAAAAGGCCTCTGAAGTCTCTTCCTCCCTGCCCCCTCTCCTGCCCCTCCCATCTTGGCACCGCTTTGCCTTGTGGTGCTTTTTCCTGTTGGAGGTCAGCTTTTGTTCCTCATGGGGCACGTAAGCATTCGTTCATCTGTTTGGGGCAGCATTAGTTTCTGAGTGTGATGCGTGCCTGGCTTGTTGGTTTTAAAAGTTAGCTTTGGGCCATTTTTGCTCTTTGTAAGATTTGGTCATTTCTTACATTCTGGTTACCATTTTGGTGATTTACTTCGAGATTGTTCTTTGCTTATAGGTACAGTTCTTGCCTTCTAGACTTACTGTAGCCCCACGCAGAGGTGGTGGTGCCGGGTGCCAGTTGTGATCCAGCACATACCTGTGGCTTTGGTTTCGTGTTCTGCTGACAAAAGCACGTTAAAAAAGCATCCTGAAGTAAAAGAACAGACTTTTATAAAGATAACATAAAGATGTATTATTTATAAAGATATAAACTGCTGAGGTCTTTTTTAAATAGAATGGTCTTTTCTAAATATGAAACAACTCTGTGTCATGATATCATGATGGATCTGATCCTAGAATCTTTGAGCCTCTTGTTAGAGAAGGAAAACTGTCCCATAGGCATAATGATTGCATTTGATTGTGGCATTTGACCCTAAACAGTTCTGATTTCTTATCCTCAGAGGAAGCCTTTGACAAGCTGCCTCAATGCACAATCCCTGAGATGCAGCGTAGCAATTTGGCGCCTGTCATCCTACAGCTGAAAGCGCTAGGGATCGACAACGTCCTCAGGTTCCACTTCATGTCGGTAAGTCCTGCCTTCTGTCTGGAATGCCCACGGGTGAATGTTGGGACATTAGATAGCATGCATCACTTTTTTAAAAATTTTTTTTAAATTTCCACTTAGCTCGTGTGTTGTGTGCCTGCTTTGCACCGGGCCCCATGCAGGGTATGGGGGAGCAGGGCCAGACAGGGCAGATGCAATTCCTGTTCTTGCCTGCTGGCTGTGGGGGGGGTGACAAGTAAGTGGGTAATTGCCATGTGTGGGTCCAGTGCTCTGAAAGACAAAGAAAGGGCCCCCAGCCCGGTTAGTCTTGTGCCAAGTAAGACCTGAAACCCAAGTAGGATTTCACCAGGTCAGGGTGGGGGGAGATCTGGGACAGCAGAGCGTGTGGAGGCCTATGTGAGGGAGTATCACAGCTGGGGGAGCCAGGAGGACTGTGGTAGAGCTGCAGGGGCCGTCCTCGTGGCTGATCGCCCTTCTGCTTATTTTCTGAGGCTGGTTTCCGGGAGTGGAATTATTGGGTCCAACAGCCACAGTCGTTTTGTACATCCTTGATGTGTGGCCACATTGCTGTAAGCCCCAGCAGCGCACGCTGCCCCATGCATTGTGCCTCGGTCATGCTGCATTACTTTCTTTTAGAGGTTTGCTAATTTGATTGATGTCAGGAGGGAGAAAGGGAGGGAGGACAAATGTCTGTATGATTTCTCAAAAGACAGTTTAAAAAAAAACCCATTTATTGTCCACTTTATATTTCTTCTGAATTGTTAAGCCATTTATCTGTTAGAATCAGTGTTATTGTGATTTTTAAGAGTCCTTTAATTATTAAAGACATTAACCTCTGTCTGTAGTATTTCTTGCAAATGGTTTTTCTAGTTATTTGTATTTTACTGGTTTTTTTTTTAATAATTTTTTTTTTTAATGTGCAGACATTATAAGTATTTCCACGGTAAAATCTATCTTTGTCTCTGTGATTTCTTCTGTTATTTCTGTCCTTATGAAGCACTTCCGCACCTCTAGGTCAGTTAGTAAACATTCAATCATATTTTCTTCTTGAATTTTTATGATTTGAAGACGAGCGTTTTAACTCTTGTTCTGTCCCAACTGCATAGTTATGTGGTGTGACAAGCCTGGATTCTCAGGTAATAAAGTCCCTCATGTCATATATGTCATGATGGACTAGGTGAATGAGGGAATAGAAAATATCAGTCTCTCTCTCAAAGAAAACAACTGTGTGTTTATCACGAGTATGGAAAAAATATACTCTTTGATTATTGGTGTATGCAAGAAATTATGGAGAGGATAAACAGTATATGCAAATTAAAAGCTTAAGAAAAGCCTCCCATCTAAGATGAAAGGAAAACGTATAATGGCAAAAATGACATATCAGCATCTCGAAAACTGCAGTTTTTTAAGCAGCATTTGGAATGAATATCCACTGAAGATACAGTAAACTAACACTGGAACGTGTTTGGCTTCTCTAGAAGAGAAGTAAGTGCAAATTGAAATAGCTGTAAGCTACCACTTCCCATTAGTTAAGTGACCAAACAGGAAGAAAAAGGAGAAAGTCCAAAGCTGACCCAGGTTGGGAAAGCGGTTTCGTACTCCTCTTCAGTCCTGGAGGGCTTTCTGACATTATTTTATGAGCTTTAGAAATGCCTGGTATTTCTTCTCAGGGAAATTTCTCCTGAAAAAATAATTCAAAAGAAGAAAAGGATGTACATAGCATGATCATGTTTATAGTATCATTGTATATTAAATTTTTAAATAGAATAATGAAAATCACAAACTTTTGGACAACTGGAGAATGAGGAAAATACATACACATTCATCTCCATGTATTCCCTTCCAATTATTTTCTCCTGAAACTGTGGTTTTTGTTCTGTTTTGTTTTTTTACAGTTGAAATCATGGGCCACATATAATTTTGTTTATTTAGCAGTGTTAGTTAAAGTAGCGAAGAACTGGAAACAACTCAGTTGCCCAGGAGGAAGACAGTTGTGTATTTTACGGAGTATGACCTTGTTGGAATATTTTGCCGCCATCCCAAGTAATCACTGTGAAGTTTCTCTGGGTTAAAAAAAACAAAAAACAAAAGACAGTGAAGACAGAAGACCATACAGAAAAACAAACTAAAATTATCCATATGTGGTCCTTGCAACTATGTTAACGTGTTAGCATATAGTCCCAAATCAGATGAGGCCAGAGAGAAATACTAGTCAGTGTGTTTAGGTGAAAATCCTGGAGATGTGATTTGGATCCAGATAATCAGACTGAAGATCACAGTAGCAGCTTTGCTTAAATTAAGTTCAGATTGCCTAGTGTTTTCTCTTTTCAGAAATTCGGATTCCATGTATGTCAGAGCCCCCTGTGGACGAGGCCTGACGCCGGGCTCTGGGTGGTGCACTGTTACCCACCAGGGCTGCTGGAGTAGAAGGTTGATACTATGAAGGAAAAAATCAGAAGTGTCTGTTGAGAGTGTAGGAAAACAGGGAGGTTGTTCAAAGTAGGGACCCATCACTTCTGGTGGAGGGGAGCATGAGGGAGGGCTCCAAGGGTCTGTGTTTAATCAAGCTGAGATTGAAGACCAAGTAGTAGTAAGGATGCTGAGAAGGAGAGGAAGGGTGTTTCCAGGGCACCAATATGAATACAAGCACGGAGGCTGGGATGTATGGGGCACATAAGAGGGAGGAGTGGATTTGAGCAGGAAATAGTCACATTTTATGTCTGTTACCTGAAGAAATTAATTTAGGAGGATTTTTATGTTTTTACAGCCCCCCCCAGCACAGTCGATGGTTCAAGCGTTGGAGTTACTCTATGCTCTGGGAGGTACGCCTGTCTCTTACGTGTTCTCTGGTCTGCTTACTAATAGATGGTATTGGTTAGGCTGTATTCACGTTAGGGCTCTTAGTATCTTCAGGGATGGGACTGGTTCTCCCCATATATATAATCCTCTTAACAACCCTTAAGCTTCATGGAAATAAAAAGGTGGGACCATAATTAGATTAATAATACATGAATTCCAGTTAGGACAATGAATTTATAAAGCATGTGGGTATATCAAGAGCTACTAATAATCATCATTAGAGCCACACTCCTAAAAGACATCTAGAAGATTCCCTACCAGTATTTCAGATGTTTCCTCTCCAGGCCTGTTTCTCAGTCCCTCCACCCCATCTTGAAACCTCTGGCTCAGTGTTCTCTCCCTGCTTTCCCTCATTGCATTCCTGGAGTTCCCTGTGGAGAACTGGGTCGATGACCAGCCCATGGAATTCTTTGGGGGCAAGGAAACACCATGCTTTGGAACACCTCTATTCTCTTGTTTAAAAATGGAGTGTTTACTTTTAAGATAGAGAACATGGTAGCCTTGAATTCACCTGCTCAGGAAGTACCTGTCTTCTGTGAGTGTTGCCCCAAGTGAGCATAATGTCTGGTTTGGTAGTAAGTTTCGGTGGTGGTTTTGTCCTCTGAGATAGTTTTGTTTGTTTGTTTTTAACATCTTTGTTGAGGTATAATTCACATACCATACAATTACCCATTTAAAATATACGGTTCAGGGGTTTTTAGTATATTCACAGGGTTGTGCGACCATCACCCCAAGTTTAGAACATTTAGAAGAGTTTCACCACCTTAGAAAGAAACCCTGTACCCATGAGTGCTCGCTCCCCACTCCCTTTCCCCTCCTCCCAACCCCAGGCAACTACTGATCTAATCTCTGTCTCTGTAGACTTGCCTATCCTGGACATCTCACGTATATAGAGTCATATAATCTGTGGTCTTTTGTGATTGTCTTCTTTCATTCAACACGATGTTTTCAAGGTTCATCTGTGTGGTAGCATGTGTTGATACTTCATTCCTTTTTATTGCTGAATAATACCGCATTGCATGGATTGGATATGCCACATAATATCCTTATCCATTGAGCAGTTGATGAACATTTGGGTTGTTCCCCTTTTTGGCTAATACAAATAATGCTGCTGTAAACATTTATGTGCTAGTTCTTGGTAGACATTCCTACCAGTCGGGTATGAGGGTTCCACTTGCTTCCCACGATAGCAAGTTGCCAGCACTTGATATCTGTCTTCTGTGTTACGGGATCCTAGTGGTAATGAAGTGGTAGCTCGTGGATCTGATTTGCATTTCTCGATGACTAACGGTGTTAAGCACTTTTTCGTGTGCCTATTGGCCACGTGTCGATCCTCTCTGGAGAAATGTCTATTCAAGTCTTTTGCCCATTTTTACTTGGGGTGCTGTCTTTTTATTATTGAGTTGGAGGAGTTCTTTATGTGTTCTGGGTATAAGTTTCTTATCAGATCTGTGATGTGTAAATACTTCTCCCATTCTGTGGGTTGGCCTTTTATCTTTCTTGATGGTATCGTTTGTAGTGCAAAAGTTTTATGTTTTCATGTAGTTCAGTGTATGTATTTCTTCTTTCGTTGCTTGTACTTTTGGTGTCTTACCTAAGAAACCGTTGCCCAACCCTTGGGCATGGAGCTCTCTCTTGGGTTTTCTTTGAAAAGTGTTTATAGTTAATAGCTTCTACATGTAGTAAGGCTGTGCTCCATTTTTGAGTTAATTTTTTAATACGTGGTCCATCTTCGTTCATTCCTTTTGTGATGCTTCCCTGCAAAAGAATAGCCAATTACTGATGTAAAAGATCGTCAGTGATTTAAAAGGCCTTTAGGTGGGGCTGCGTCAAGTCAGCCCAGAGTGAGTGTGTGCCGGAATAGATTCCCATCCCTTTTCTTAGGGATGTAATAGGACCCTGAAAGCAAGGTTTCCTGGGATAATCTGTAACAAATATGAGAGAACATTGACAAACATGGAAGTTTTTCATTTGGATTGATTTGCCTCTAATCCAACAGAATGAAAGTTAAAATATTTTATATTTCTTTACTGCCTAAGTAAGCTGGAGAAGGCAGGGGGAACTACCCAACTTAGTTTACAGTTTTACAAGCTGAATTATCACCTTTCAAGAGATGATTATATGGGAACAGAAGAGAAATTACCTTTCCTGTCTTATTCTGAGCTCTGCAGCATGTATTTTAATGACACACCTTGGGAATAGTCTGAATGTCGATAAGACGATAGTCAGTATCTCCGGAATCCCATACCTGAATATTGGCTAGTGGCACAGCGGCAAGGAGGGATGTGGGGAATTGAGTCCATCCAGTTCAGGTAAACTGCCCAGCAGGCAGCTGGATGAACGGTTGTGGTGTTGGCATCAGGAGAGATCTGGGCAGACATTTAGATTTACGGTCGCTGGCCTTGTGATTGCTCTCATAGTGTGGGAAGGCAGAGGGCTCAGGATGGCCTCCTGGGACATCTGCACTTGCACTTGGAAGGAGCGGTCTCTGGGGTGGGTGAGGGGAGTGGGGAGCGAGAGCAGGCTGCAGGGCTGTTTCCTTGGAATGAAGTCCTTGAGTAGAAGCTATTAGAAGTATCAGTTTTTCGAAATTGGCTGTCCAGGAGCTCAGAGGGGGTCTTTTCTTCTTTCAGTGTAACAGCACTCTGATGTAAGATTGAGTTTGGCAGCATGATTCATCTTTTGGACACCTTTTCCTAGCGTACCTCATCGTTTATCCTCCTGATAACCGTACATCTTCCAACACAATGGGACACGCCTTCTGATTTCTGTTGTTCTTATGGCAGGTCTGGACAAAGACTGTCGCCTAACTGAACCGCTTGGCATGAGAATTGCAGAGTTTCCTTTGAATCCCATGTTTGCAAAAATGCTGCTTGAATCAGGTAGGTGCAGAGCAATAGTTCTCATCGATTCTGTCAGAGGATTAGTTCTTTGAATTTTGTGCACCCTGCGGAAGAGGGCACGATATATTCCGAGTAGTGAAGGAGCTTTCCTCTAGCGCTGATTTGGGGCCTGTTGTTAACTGGGGATTCTGTGTCAGTCACCATTAACTAATTCAGTAAACACTTTGTTTGTTTTCCTGGGGGCCTAGAATGGATGCCTGATTTTTTTTTAAACAGGGAAGTTTTTTCTTTTTTTTAATTATGGTAAAAAATACATAAAATGTACCATTTTAACATTTTTTAAGTGTATGGTTCTGAGGCATTAAGTACACTTACGTTGTCAGTCAGCCCTTACCACCATCCATTTCCAGAACTTCTTTATCTTTTCAAACTGAAACTCTGTCCCCATTAAACACCAACTCCCCATTCCCTCCTGCCCCCAGCCCTGCAGCCACCCTCCTACTCTGTCTTCATGCATTTGATGATTCTGGGAACCTCCCTTCAGCAGAATCCTACAATATTTACCCTTTTGTGACAGATTCATTTCCCTGGACGTACTGTCTGCTAAGGTTCATTCGTGTCATAGCCTATGTTAGAGCGCCCCTTTTTAAGGCTGACCAGTATTTCACTGTGTGTGTGGACCGTTCACCTGTCGACGGACACTTGCGTTGCTTCCACCTTCCGGCTGTCGTGAGTAAGGCTGCTCTGAACCTTGGCATACAAACGTCTGTTGGAGTCCCTGCTTTCACTTCTTTTGCGTATTTGCTTCCAGTGGAATTGCTGGATCATCCAATAATTCTATGTTTAATTTTTCAAGGCCTCACCATACTATTGTCCACAGAGACTGCACCCCTTTGTACTCTCGCCACCAGCACACAAGGGGCCCAACTTCCCTGACACCTTCAGATGTTTGCAAGGATAGGAGTAAGGGGTGAAAGTTCATAAGTTAGAGGTCAAGTCAGAATCATCTAGAGAATATAGTTTATGTGTTTCTCCCCCCACCCCACCCCTCCCAGAAAAGGAAATAAGATTTTTTTCTTGCTTTTGGCTAACTTTTATGTTCACTAGCAATTTACAGAGCTGTATTTCAGACTAAGTGTGGTGAGAGTTAGCTTTAGTTTTGAAACACCCAGATGACCTCAGGCTTACGTTGAGAAAGAGGACTCAAGTTTGGGGGGAGGGGAGCGTGTCGGCCATGAGGCAGGAAGCTGTGGGGAGGAGGATGGACACTGCATTTCGCTGTCACTGTCCAGTGCCCCGGAGCACCGACAGCTGCAGACCCTGTTCCCCAGTGCGAGCAGCCGGTGCCCACAGAGTGCTTCCCTGGTCTGGGCGTGCCTTTGGCCTTGCCAGCTCAGATGAGCCCCGTCAGGAGAGAGGCCACCCCAGAGAAGGGCCCAGGAAGACAGAGACTGCAGAAGGGACACAACCAACAAACTCCCTGCCCCCCCTTTCCCTCTCGGATTTTGGCCAGGACTCTAGCTGTTTTGATGGGAGTAGGAAACAGGTGTGGAGTGAACTGCCCTTAGTGACGCGGCTCCTCTGGCCCCACCGTGGTGCAGCGAGAGTCCTCGATGTCCCAGCTGCTGCGTGCAGAGCAGCCCCTTTCTCAGAGTCCTCCTGGGCCTCCGTTCATCTGGGCCTCATATGGGACATCACATTCAGCAGGGTAAAGTGTTGCTATGTTACGAACTTGAACAATCAAACAATATAAATATATGACTTTAGTTTGTAGTGTGGTGTAAAGAGAATAACAAAATGTCTTTCACCTCTCATTGACAGTACCTGTTTGAAATCAAACGTGCTTTTTGTTTTATAGGAAATTTTGGCTGTTCTCAGGAAATTCTAAGCATTGCAGCCATGATGCAAATCCAGAATATCTTTGTGGTCCCCTCAAACCAGAAGTCTCAGGCAGTAAGTCTAGCCTTTTCCCCAAGCCATTCATACCAGTCTTTTTCACTGTGGGCTCCCCTTGTTGAAACTCTCTGGGAACCACTGACGACAGGGCCATGCAGATGGGATGCACTTGCATTCTGAGTGTTCGCTGTGTGCCTGACATTGTACCAGACATTTTATGTGCGTCCTGTTCCCTAGTGTCTTCCCCGTAACCCTGGGAGGTAAACACTCTTCTCATCATTTTTAGAGATGGAGGCACAGAAAGGTTAGGTAACTCATTTGTGATTGCACAGCCATGGGGCAATTGCCTTTCACAGTCCGGAGTGCCTGGTCTTTTTTTTTTTTTTTTTTTAAAGCTTTTATTTATTTATGTGACAGAGAGCCAGTGAGAGAGGGAACACAGCAGGGGAGTGGGAGAGGAAGAAGCAGGCTCCTAGCCGAGGAGCCCGATGTGGGACTTGATCCCGGAACACTGGGATCACGCCCTGAGCGGAAGGCAGACGCTTAACGACTGCGCTACCCAGGCGCCCCTGGAGTGCCTGGTCTTAACAGTGACCTGCTGACCTTCCCATAAGGGAACTGGCCTTCAGGCTCCTCTGGGAGCGACCCGGGTGGCACGCTAGTGACGTAAGGAGTCGTGCCCTGGCATGGCAGGAGAAAATTCTAGAGATACTGAGTGTATTTGTGTGCTTATGTAGGTATCGTTATGTGCAGCTGCTTGAACTCATGGGAGAGCAGGGTGGTGTTGCCCCCGATCTTACAGAAAGGAGAACTGAGGGATGGGGTCTGAAAGGATTGTGCAGCTGGTGGTAGCCTCCGAATACAGAGTGTCTACCGCATGCTGGACAGCTGGCCCCCTGCCCTCCCGGAGCTTACATTCCCCCGGGGGCTGCGGGGGGCTGCGGGGGGCGGTTCTTCTGAAAGAGATGGTATTGACGGGATAGAGGAGGAGAGAGACAAGAGCATTAACGTTTCTCTGATACCTCTGGCAGGCGTTACAGTGTATCATCTTCATCCCACAGCAGTCGTGGAAGGTTTAATATCCCGAGTTTTACACATAAGGAAGTTGAGGCCGAGAAAGGGTCCATTACCAGTCTGAGATTTTCAGGAGGTGGCGGTTGCCAGAGCTGGTGCAGACCAGGTCTTTCTGACTCTGCAAGGCATGAGCTGTTCTGCGTGTCATGTTACCGCCCAGTGCCAGAGGCTCATAGGAGTCGGCTTCTAGATGTTGCTCTATTCCTTCCAGATTCGAGTGCACCGGAAATTTGCTGTGGAGGAGGGTGACCATCTCACCATGCTCAACGTGTACGAAGCATTTATCAAGGTAAGTACAGCTCCCACTCAAAAGGCCCCTCAGCCCACTCAAGGTGGTCTAGGAGTGAGGCTTCCAGAAGGTCCGTTTATAAAGGAATGGCCAAGAGACCTCAGTATTTTTCTATTAGATGATTGTCAATGCTTCCAATCCATGGGTGTGGCCCCTGTCTGGGTCTTTGGTGTGATTTTGCCTGGAAGAACACAGGAGTTGCTCCTGGCTGTCCCCTGCCTGGAGATGTGACCTGCTAGCCCCGCACTGACGGTGCACCCCCCCCCAACCGTCTCACACCCACCGGTGCTGCCGGCCGGCACTAGCAGACATCTGAATAACAAGTCCTATTCTATTTTCTGCCAAATAAGTGAGGTCAAGAGTGTGTGGTGTTGAGTTGAATCTTCAAAGCGGTCTCTGTGAGTTTGAGACTGTCAGCCGCCACTCATCCAGTGGGGCCTGGCCGTGAGAGGGACGTGTGGGGAGGACTCGGTCTAGTCACATGCCCTACCCTGTTTAGCCATAGGCAGTGTTAATTTTTATTGTGTTTTTCTGTAATAGTCTAAACGTTTTATAAAACTAAGCAAATAACACAGCTTAAAATTCTCACTAAAAATTGCTGAAAAGAGAGCTCTAAAGATGATGAAAACTCTAAGAAACCTCTTATGTAAAGGAAAGGGTGGGAGGGGGAAATTAGATATGTCAGATTTTCAGAATCTTGTATTTGTTTCTGAAGTACTTTATCAGAAGAGGAGAAATACTAAATTTTTGTTTCACCCGAGATCTAAGGGAGATTATTCAGTTAGTGAACAGTCTTCAGAAAAGCCTGATCTCTTACTGACGTCATGAATTATGAGCTACGGCAGTTAAAATTTATTTGTGTGAGCGCAGAGTGCCATCCTCACCCTGAAGCTTGCTCTGCCGGCGGAAGGCCGGTGCACGTCTACACCGCATCCGTGTATAGTCGCCGTCTTGGAAAGTCTCCTGTGGATGACATTTTCTTATTTAAAACGCTTTCCTTTCTGGCTTAGAGTAGAATTTCAGAAGTACATCCCCACAGCACTAATTGAACCTGACATAATGGTCCTACTTAAGAATGTAGAATAAAATTAAGTGCTGTTGATAGAAAAATCATATGTTGGGGATAAATAGTAGTAATTTGCAAATTATTTCTAAATTGGCAAGTGTCTTTGCTTGCCTGTAGTCTTCTGGAATGATGGACTCAAAGAAAGTTGATTTACAAAGACCCATAGGGAAGTGGTTCTTTCTGATAACTCGCCACTCGAGTGTGTGTTTCAGATTGAAAATAACTGCTTGTCAGTAAGTGCTCCTTTGCCCTTTGGCACAGGGAACGAGGTGGAAGAGCGGTCCGACGGTGCGCGTGGCGGTCAGCATCTGTTCAGGGAGAGGGGGCAGAAAGGGGCCCATTAGGACAGGAAGATCTTGTCCCACTGAGTAAGCGAGCGGGGGAGGAGGAAACAGTGCGCCTCACGGTGTAGCCGTGGGTGAGAACCTGTCGCCTTTCTCTCACTCCCCCTCTGTCTGGGTTGCCCTGTAGCACAATAAAAACTCTCAGTGGTGTCAGGAACATTTCCTGAATTACAAGGGTCTTGTCAGAGCGGCGACAGTGCGAGAGCAGTTGAAGAAGCTTCTTGTCAAGTTTCAAGTGCCCAAGAAATCTAGCGAAGGTAAGAGCAAACCCCCACACCCAGCGATGCCCAGTTCATGCTGTTCACTCGTGTTCCCAGGCGGTCCTTGTGAGGCTGGTGCGAGGCGGCACGGTGTGCTCCGTATCTCCCCCGGGCTCACACGGAATTGCCCGTGTCGGTGAAAAGCTGAGCATGTAAAAGTATCATGCTTTTCCCAGGAGGTCTGTTTGTATTTCTGAGGGCTATTCTTTTTTTTTTTTTTCAATGTTTTTTTATTATATTATGTTAGTCACCATACAGTATATCCCCGGTTTCCGATGTAAAGTTCGATGATTCATTAGTTGTGTATAACACCCAGTGCACCATGCAACACGTGCCCTCCTTACTACCCATCACCAGACTATCCCATTCCCCCACCCCCCTCCCCTCTGAAGCCCTCAGTTTGTTTCTCAGTCCATAGTCTCTCATGCTTCATTCCCCCTTCTGATTACCCCCCCTTTCTTTATCCCTTTCTTCCCCTACCGATCTTCCTAGTTCTTATGTTCCATAGATGAGAGAAATCATATGATAATTGTCTTTCTCTGCTTGACTTATTTCACTTAGCATTATCTCCTCCAGTGCCGTCCATGTNTGTTGCAGCAAATGTTGAGAATTTGTTCTTTCTGATAGCTGAGTAATATTCCATTGTATATATGGACCACAATTTCTTAATCCAGTCATCTGTTCGAGGGCTATTCTTAGTGAAGAAAAAAAAAAAAAAAAGACAAGCCCTGACAAGACTTCGGGATCATTAGCATTCACATCATTGCATGTTATGTAGTTAATTTCCCCATGTAGGCTTTGTAAGAAAAGTTGCTTTAAAAGTGGACAGTATTTAGGGCTATTCTATATAAATTACATTTTATGTTCAAATGCAGGCGTTACTCCGCAAGTCCGTGCGTTGAGCCTCAGCAGTCCCTAGGCTAAGACAGGAGTGCTGCATCAGACGCGGTCTCTGGCTCCTGGCCATGACTGTGACTACCATTAATTGAGGACACACTCTTACACCATAACAGAGGTTCTACCAATATTCCCTCACTTAATCGCCCACCCTGTGAGGTGTGGGTGATACTATCCATGAGTCCTAAAGTCCTGGGGAGAAATTCAGTAGAGTTGAGGACAACACAGCTGGTTCAGCTGAGCCGGATCTGTGTGGCTCATAACCAGTGCTTTTGAGGGGGTGACTCGTCTGCTCATTCACTCGGCCGTTGCCCAGTGAGTGCCAGCCACGCACCAGGCGCCCTGCCGCCCTCGGCACCGCGAGTACCTGCTAGCATTCCGTGAGTGCTGGGAGCAGGCCGGCGATGTGTCGAGTGTTTCCACATGTGAGTTCATTTAATGCTCACGCCGATCCAGTGAATGCATGCCGCTCGTGTCCCTGTTTATAGATGAGATCAGTGGGCGAAGAGGCAAAGAGAAACTTGCTGAACGTCACACACGGAGTGTGTGCTGGAATCAGAACTCGAATTCGGGCAGTTTCGTTCTTGCCGTTTCAGCCTTATTTTTGCCTCTACCCTAACAGCAAATGATTACAAAATGGCCAAGACATTCTGACTCTCAGAAAACAGTGAAGTGAAGGGAGAGATTGATGCAGGTAGACAGAGTGCTACAGTGGGAGGTCTTCAGTTCTCTTCGAAGTTAGAGGAGTAGACCCGTCAGTACCCGAGGCAAACAGAGGTGGCAGATATAATAGGAACACAGGGAGGAAGGACTCCAGCGGGGCAGGGCCTGGGAGGTTACACAGCAGGCCTCGAGGAGTGGCCAGGTCCAGTCCAGCAGCCTGGTTGCACTAGCAGGCATGGGGCAGGAAGGCTGTGGAGATGGACTTGGGGTGAGGGCCATATTAGATGCTCAGAATATTGATGAACGAAGAAGCTCACGGGAGAGGGGAGAGTTGAAACCGGGTTGATTGGGTAAAGTTGGTGTCATTGATAGAAACGGGAATCTTCCAGAGGCAGCTAATTGGGGAGAAGCTGATCTAGTGCTTGTCACCTGACAGATGACAACCTTCCTTCTCCATCTGTGTTTCTTAACCTGTTTTTCATTATCAACCTCTCGCTCAGGAGAAAAGTGACATTAAATTTAAATTCTTCCTAACTTAACGAGAGAAATTAAATATGAAGGAAAATTCTATTTTGTAAGGCAGGCTTGAGCCTTGGTGTGCCACAGCCATTGCAGTATCTAAGATATCCCCCCTTCCCTGCCCTGAAGAACCAATTTTCATCCCTTTGGAAGCCATGTCCCCCTAATAAGAATGTATGTTCTACGTAGAAGTTTCTTTTGAGTAGCAATTAGAGAGAAGAGACTGAATCTTGGATCAGATCATGGTTAAAAATGCAGATTTGAGATTTATCAGTTCTTTGCTGAGAAACAATAGAGAAAATCATGGAAACAATAAATTATGTACAAATTTAAAATTTCTAGATGTTAAAAAGCAAATAGTGAAAATATTTTTAGCAGACATAAGAGATGAAAAATTAAAAACTTTATCATAGAATGAGTTCATTTAACATGCTTAGGAAAAAATACTAGTTTCCAAGTTGATATGTGGACAAAGGAACAGAAAACTCACAAAAGAAGAAATACAGATAGTAATTGATAAATGTATAATAAAAGAAGGGGTACCTTTTTGCCAAAACATTGCCAGTAAGAATGCGGTGAAACTGACATTCTCATGCTCTGTTGATGGCTTTGTAAATGATACCGCCTTTTGGGAACTTATTTACCAACATTCTGTATTTCATTGGATCTAAGATGCCATCATTTGTAAGGCACACCGCTATTTTATGTACCACTAAGAAGAAAGTACTGCCAGTTGTAATTAAAAAATGCAGTCCTGATTTCATTGAGTTAAAGGGGGGAAAAGAGTGAGTCTTAGACTTGATGAAATGCGGTGTGTCATAAGCCGCATACATGACATTATTCTTTGCATAATCACTTGGAATATATCCTGTGGAAGTCGTCTAATAAATGGTTGGGCTCTATCCTTGGAAGATGTTTACTGTAGCAATACAGACACCAATTAAAATGGGACATTTGAAAAATTGTGAAGAATTACATGCTGTAGCTTATAACCACAGAAATAACGTTGTAATGTTGTGTCTTACGGAAGAAACATTAAGATTTTCTCCTAAAAAGGAGTTTTTGGGGTCATTGGTCAGCCTGTGGTGTGCTCTCGGGTCCTGGTGTCCAGCCTTGCTCCTATCACCCTGTGGCCTGGTGGGGTTGGAGTATCCCAAGTGAAAGAAACAATCTAGCATGGTTCCTTCAATGGCCGTAGATGGTGCCAGGGCAGGCGTCCAGCGCTGGAAGGCATGGGGCTGGGGCTGGGGCTGGTTCAGGGGAGGTTTGCGAGGCGGCTCGAAGCAGCCTGGGCTGGGGCCTCACATCACAGGCCTGAGCATGCAGAGCATAGGGCAGGCAAGGGACTTACCCATCACTCTGTTTGCTGCCTTGTGCAGGTGATCCAGATCCAGTCCTGAGGTGCATTGTTTCGGGATTCTTTGCAAATGCAGCAAGGTTTCATTCTACTGGAGCTTATAGGTAACGTGATACTTTGTGGAGTCATTTGTTAGAGGAGAAATCTTAAAAATGATCCAAACCCCATAAAAAGCTGGTGTGCCAGGGAAGTACAGACATTAAGTTAAATAGGTTTTCTTTATCTCCTGCCTCCTTCCAAAGATGAGTTGAGGTTAACTACGTAGCTTTCAGCCTAGTATCTTTACTTGATGGAAATGATTCTGAAATATTCAGCTTATCTGTGTGTTGTGGAAGGATGGTAATTACAAGCCTGGAGGCTGGAAATATTTCCATTCTAATAACAGAATAACAGAACTAACAGAAAGGACTGTTAGAGATGATCTTTCCTGACAGCCTCGGCCGTCGGCAGTTCATTGTTTCTAGAGACCTGTGGGACGTTGTGGCCATAGTTGCTGTCTTTGGATGTTGGCAAGTGTTTCTTCATGTGCCGGATGTGCCTCCTGCCACAGACCACAGCCCGTTTCTTCCAGTTCCACTTCCTGGGCAGAAGATCACTGGTCACGAATGCCCTCCTAATAACCTCAGGACCTCGGCTCATTCTGGCCCAGAGCGTCACCCCAGCCTGTCTAAAAGTGCATCTGTTCTTTCATACGGGAGCCATCCCAAAGCTTCCTCCCCAGCTCTTCTTCACATTTCCTTCATATGTGATATTGTCATTAGCCTTTTCCGCTCAGAGAATACGACATTCCTGTTTTCTGAGGGGAAGTCGGCTTCATGGTCAGTCAGTCCCTCTGAGGCGGAAGTTAAGTCGATCAGCTCAGGCCACCTGGTAGCACAGCCAGGACCCTGGGGTGCTGATGTTATCACAGAGCTGGAGATGAGCTCAGTCATGGTGCTCGAAGCGCTTCCCTGACACACAGGCCCCTGGACCCCACAGAAACACCCCATAATTAGGGCTTGGGCAGCAGCCTCCTAATCTGTTGATGCTCTTTTGTGATCTGACCTTACCGATAGTTGTGTGGTCGGTAATTATTTTTTTAATTAAATTGAATCAAATCTGAGTTGAAATTTGAAATATTATCTCAGACAAATGGATAGTCCAATACTGAGTTTTCTTTTTCCCCATTACTATGTCCCCCATAGCCTTTATCTTTACTATTTAACTTTGTTTAATAGAAAAGTTTATACAGGTAACCATATGTATTATTTCTGTCCCTAAGAAAATTGTTTTGAGAGAGAATATACAGAAGATAAACAGAAACATGGGCAGAGCAGTATATTTTCCATGTTTTTCCTGAATAGCCACATGCTGTTTTTTGTATGACTTGTTTTTGACTTCTCGGGTGGCAGTGGGCGAGGGGTCAACCAGGGCACTAGAGAAGATGGAGAGAATAGTTTGTTCGAGGGAAGTACCATCTCCATGCATTTTTTAAAAATTTTTTTTAAAGATTTTATTTATTTATGTGACAGAGAGACAGCCAGTGAGAGAGGGACCACAGCAGGGGAGTGGGAGAGGAAGAAGCAGGCTCCCAGCAGAGGAGCCCGATGTGGGACTCGATCCTAGTACGCTGGGATCACGCCCTGAGCCGAAGGCAGACGCCCAACGCCTGCGCTACCCAGGCGCCCCCATCTCCATGCATTTTTATATAATATGAAACACATCTGTGGGGGAGTCCCGCTCAAAGTATTTCAGACTGACTTCAGATAACATTCTTCTGTTTGCAAGGACTATCCGTGACGACCATGAATTACATATCCACCCTGCCTCGGTCCTCTACGCAGAGAAGCCGCCTCGCTGGTAAGCCACCGCCTACTTCTGAGCCTTGTGACTGCTCGGAAGTCAGGGCCTGGTTCTTGTTCGTCCCTGGGTCCCCAGGTCCGGCATGGCACCTGCCATACATGTTTGTTGACTTCGTTATGCAAGTCATCTACAGAAGTTCTGCTCTTATCAAAGATTTCCTTACACAAATGGTGATATTCCTCTCCTCACTCGTGTACTCAGCAAGCTTTCATCTTCAGCACAGACTAGGTGCTAAACCCTACACTGGGCACAACGATGTGGATTGGGGTTCTGTCACAGTCCTGATGGAGACACAAAGTCAGACAGATTCCAGCAGCTCAGGAGAAGGGCCTGGTGTGTGTGGGGGATGTAAAGCACTGAGGTTGGCACCTCACGTGCCATGGAGAGTCAGGGTGGGCTTCGTGGAGGAGGTGACATTTGCTCTGGGGCCTGCAGACAGGAGTTTTCCGGCAGAAAAGGATGTGAAGGGAATACACGCTTGAGGCAGGAGCAGAAGCGAAGCCACGGGAAGGTGAGGGACCCTCCTGTCTGGGAAGTGGGGAGTCACTGGTGCGTCGGGCCCAGGCTACCCCGAGGCGGTCTGTGAGATGGAGTGAGTTTGGGACCATGCCTGCGAAGGAAGAGACGCACACAAGTTAAGAGGAGGCAGTTAGACCTTTTAATAGCACTTTAGTAGGTTAAGTTTTTGTCTGCCCACTTTGATAATAAAAAATTGGAGCCTGTCTTTTGTATGTCTTCTTAAAAGCTCATTTTTCTAGTAATTCGTTTGTATTGTGTTTTAGAAAAATATTGCTCTCACAGTGGATTGGAAAATTTAAAAACAACACCTGGTTCTTCCCCACAGATGAGTGGAGAAGGCAGAGGAGAGAGCGGGCCTGGGGAGGGCAGATAATGGTAGAAGAATGAGCGGGCAGAAAGGCCCACCGTGAGGTCTTTGGCGCCCTGGAGTAGTGGTTTCCAAAGTGCTGTCTCCAGGCGAGCGTCAGCATCACCCGGAAGCCCGTTAGAAATGCAGATGTCCAGGCCACACCCAGCCCTTCTGAATCAGAAACTGGGAGTGCGGTCCAGCAGCCCTCCAGGTAGTTCTGATGGGCGGTAAAGCTTGAGACCCTTTCCCCGAGACCAAGGAATTAGACTTCATCCTGTAACCTGTGCAGATCCAGAAGCTGCTTAGCCGGGACAAGACTTGGTTAGTCAGTTCTGGGTTTCGAAATCTTGCCCGATGTCCATCAGCATGAAGGGTGACTGCAAAAGGGAAGCAAACCTTGGTTCTAGAGTCTTTCCCAAGGGTTTGCTGACTTTGGGGTGACTAATTTGGGAGTTGCTTAATTTGGGAGACTTCTTTTTCCTGCTTCATTCCCAAGGAGCCCTGAAGGGCAAAGAGAGCGTGGCTGAATAGAGCCAGTCCTGAAGCAGCCCCATCATCCTAGGGTGGCGAAGGGAGCACGCTTCCCCTCCGGCCTCTGCAGAGGGCCCCTCCCTCTCCCTGGGCCCGACCTTCAGCAGCTGATCATTTGCCGGCTTCCAGGAGCGCACAGTGGCAGTGTGGCCGGGTGTTTGTAGTTGTTAGGCGAGCCCTGCGTCAGCACTTCGGAGAAGCTGATGTCTGTCTGATACATGCACTCGGAAATCTGGGGATTTGAAGTTTTCTTCTAGGCTCTTTGGTGTCTTTTATCTCAGCCTCAGGCACGGCCCCCACCCCTTCTTTTCCACTGTAAATAGTGGTATAATTTTTGTACAGTGAGCGTATTGACAGCTGTGTATACCGGGTAACCCACACTCCAAGTAAGATATAGAATATTTCCATCTCTCTAAAAAGTTCCCTTGTGTCTCTTTACAGTTAATTTCCATCCCTTTTCAGAATCAGGCAAGACTTCACTTCCCTTTCTCCGTTTTCTGATAAAGTCAGTGCTCTGTTGAGAGTTCTGCAGACTGAGAATCCGGAAGGGTCCTGCACTGAGCAGTGAGATGTTCTGGAAGTCATGTCAGACTGAGTCTCTCCTATAAAGTGGACACACTGTTGCCCACCACTCAGCTCATGAGGCTGAGGTGCCTTTGTTTAGTGTAGCCCCTGGCGCACACAGTAGGTCCCTGGAAAAGGGGGGAACCCGCCTGCTCTGCTTGCTGCGGTTCTGGGTTTAGGAGATTCCTGTTTAGGAGATTCCTGTTTTCTCCTGCTTTCAGGGTTATCTACAATGAAGTTGTACAGACGTCCAAGTATTACATGAGAGACGTGACTGCTGTCGAATCCGCTTGGCTGCTGGAGCTGGCTCCCCACTTCTATCAACAAGGAACGGTAGGGGTGAATGGAGACTATCCCTCAAAACACCTATGAGCTGCCTTTTTGTATGTTTAAGTACACATCGATTCTCCAGTTTCATGCCCTAAATTTGTTCCCCCCAATAGTGCGTGGGGTAGAAAGGCCACTCCCATATCTCTGCCCCATTCTGGGTGGAAGCACTATACTGTTCACTCATAGTGAAGTGCATTTAGAAATACATCCCTCCAACTTAACAAGACAAAAAAGAGAATGTATTTTCGGCTCTTCCTCTCCCCCTCCGCTTTTCTTTCTTCAAAAGAAATTCCATCACACTTTGGACCATGTTCACAAGGAGTGGCACAAATACTGTCTGATGAAGATTGCCCCACAGAGAACATAAACTGGTGTGCAAGCTTACACTCAAGGTGGTTTGCACGCGGTGGTGCTGCTGGGCGTTGGCATTCCTGCGTGTGCTCTGCTGCCAGGGCAGGCCCTCATGTGGGACCAGCAGCGTAGTGAGCCTCGTAGAGGAGATGCGTAGTTTTGTTTTCTGTATTTTCACACACAAAAAATCGTCTATTCATTTGGAGGGTGGGGAAGGCCATATATTCTTCTAACAAGATCTGTAATTGAGTGCTGGTTATATTTGGAAGGCTGGCATGAAAACAGGTAAATCAGGGTTCACGAACTTCCATCGACTCATTCTGTTTGGTCTGCGTCATGTTTTTAATTGGAGTGTTTAGTGCAATCACTTTTTTTTTTTAAGATTTTATTTATTTATTTGACAGAGATAGAGACAGCCAGCGAGAGAGGGAACACAAGCAGGGGGAGTGGGAGAGGAAGAAGCAGGCTCATAGGCGGAGGAGCCTGACATGGGGCTCGATCCCACAACGCCGGGATCACGCCCTGAGCCGAAGGCAGACGCTTAACGGCTGTGCCACCCAGGCGCCCCTAGTGCAATCACTCTTAATGCTATTTTTGATACGGTTAGATTGAAGTCTGCCGCGTTGCTGGTTGTATTCTGTAGTCTGAATAAGTTCTTTTTTCTTTTTTTACTGCCTGTGGTCTTTGTTGCTCAATGCCTGAAAACAGTGGTTTCAGATACTTTGTTCAGTTTTACCACTGTTTATCCCAGAAAGGAAAGTCCAGACCTTTTACTTCATCAGGGCTGTAGCCAGACTGCAGTGTATTCAACCCAAAACTTAGATTAATGAGTGCATTTAAAAATTGGGAGACTTCAGAGTATATACGGATTTCAGGTTCTCCTCCTAAAAGAAATGGTACGTCTGCCGGTGCTAGGGGCACCTGGTTGGCTCAGTTCATTAAGCGGCTGCCTTTGGCTCAGATCCTGATCTCAGGGTCCTGGGATCGAGTCCCACGTCGGGCTCCCTGCTCAGTGGGGAGTTTGCTTGTTCTTCTGCCCCTCCCCCTGCTCCTGCTCTCTCTCTCTCTCTCAAATAAATAAGCAAATAAAATCTTTTTAAAAAAAGAAAGAAAGAAAACCTGCTGGAGCTCAGCCAGTGTTACTGCTTGGCATCAATCAGCAGGGGCTGAGGAATGGCTGCTCGCTGTGAATGATGCGGTCCAGGTGCTGCAGTCCTGATTCACTTGTTTGCTTCACTTGCTCGACTCCTGGAAACATTTGAGTTGTGACCCCGTAAATGGAAGGCTCTTCTCGTCCCGCCAATGTCAGGGGAAATTGTCCTTTTAAAACCTTTTTAAAGTATTTAAATCGTATCCGATTGAATGAAAACTATTTCAAGCCTGTCTAGTTCTTCGCGTATCCTCATACAGATGCTTCCGCTAGAAACCAGATGAGCGGCAGGCACCAGGACACATTCAGAGTGTGTTGTCTGTGCTGCGTTGGGCCGACAAGAACACACCTCAAATGAGAGAGAGTCTTTCCCCCAAAACCTCTCAGGTGGGAAGCAGCAGACTTCAGAAGTCCAGGAGGAGTGAGGAGAACCGCTGGCTGGAAGCAGAGAACAGTTCAGTGGAATGCTGGTGGTTCAAGTTGGAGGATCCGAGCATTCAAGGCAGGGAGTGAACCCGAAGTTGTCTCACATCCATTAAGACCCTTAGAGAACAGGATTAACCTAGAAGCTGAGTCATTTTCCCTTCTCATCTCAAAACTACAGTTCAGGCCCACCAAGTTAGAGCAAGTAGCCCCAGAAGTTGGAAGAAAATGACAATCCCAGATGTCTGCATTGGTCTCTTCTCTTTAGATGCTTCTTGTCCCGTTCATTGATCCATTCTGATCACTGCCTATGATCAGAGTATTTTTGAAGATGCCTGGGTCTTACGAGTCATCTGGTGCCTCAGCTTCATTGTATGGACGAGGGCCCCAAAACCCCCCAAGAACCTTGGCCCCTTCTTACCTAATCAGTCCAAGGGTAGTTGTACTGTTAACTTGTCCGGAATGAATGGATTTCCCCAAGAGCCCTGCAGGTCTCCGCTGGCCGCCCATGTATGGTAGACGGTCCTTTGTTGAACACGCGGCCTCCCCCCCCACCCACAGAGGGTCCCTGGCTCTGTTCCTGGCACCTTTGGTGACTTTCCATTGCTATTGTTTTCAGAGTGTCACTCTCGCCCTGTATGGAGGCCTGAAATGGTCCAGAGTCGGCTGTGTTTATACTCTGCATTCTTCTCAGAAACGAACACCAAAAATGGTCCTGTGCACAGGCACGATGACATCAGCCCCATTCCCAAGTGAGGGCTGGGAGTGTCTAACAGTAGCTGGAGGGGTCCTCTCAGGTAAAGTGCAGGGAGGAGAGAAATGATGGAAATGCAACAAGACCCCCAGGAACAGGGTGGCCTGCTCAGAGAGTTGCCTTCCAGTCTTCAATTTTGTGTCCTGCTTCTCAGAGGTGTCCTTGGGATCTAGGAAGAACCCTCTTAACCAGGGCCTTTGCAAGAACCTGTCCTGGTCCTTTCTCCAGCACACTTGGTTAGAAGGGCACTTCCTGCAGCTCACTGAGACCTCTGTCCCATTCACTCCATCAGCGGGTACAGGTACTGGACGGTGTGTTAGGTCTCCTGCACACCGCATTCTTTCAGGGCCCATGGTTCCCCGTCAGCAGTGGCCTTGCTGTCATGTGTCAGCCCATGTGGGTGTGCGGGTGTTGGTTGGGTGCTGAGCATGTTGGGGACCAGCAGTCAGGTTGGGAGTTCCTCATGTGAAGATCCCACTGTGTGTTAGGGTATCTCTTGGTTGTTTGCTTATGATGATTGAGGGGGCACTAGGGATACGTCAGTTGGTGAACAGAGGTCCTTTATTAAAAGCTTCTGTTTACATACTCAGCCTTAAACACGTGCTTTAGGGTTTACAGCACTTCTGGCTTTATCTTAGAATATAAGGTATAATTGTATCTCTAAATCCTATTATCTGATGCCTGTGATTATGATGTTATGCATCTTGTGTTCTTTATACTGGTGGGGAGTGATGTTTCTGGAAGGAAAGGGTGGCGCTAGGAGGTGTTCTTTTCCTTGTGTGTCTTCCGTCATGAGCGCTTGCAGGTCCTTGAGGGCCAGGGCCCTGAGCACACGTACCTGCATGTGGAGGTGCTTGGTGAAATGATGGATCTCCTTGTTCCTATGGGGAGGGTACCTTTCCTTGAGCATTTGCAAGAAATTCATAGAAACGTGAGGTGACATCCAGCCCGAGCCCAGTCCCCTGAGCACAGGGGTTTGGCTGTGGTGCTGTCCTGGGGGCTGTGGCAGAGGGAGAGTGTGTCCCATTGACACCTTCCCACAGAGCCCTGGGTGACCAAGGTCGGCCATGGCAGGCTGGGCCTTGGGCTACTGGGCCTTGCTGAAGGCCATCACCTTTGTTGGTTCCTTGGGCTTTTCCCCTCCACACTGGTTTCTGAGGGGCACGGCATGTACCGAGAATGTGCAAACCAGAGGGTAGCACTGGTGTGGTTGTTGATATGGGGGTCCTGTTGATTACAGTCTCTCAGTCTGAGTGATCCCTAATGATGATAGTTTCTCTTCTCTTGCAGCACCTGTCCCTCAAAGCCAAAAGGGCCAAGGTCCAGGACCAGTGAGCGGAGCTCGGCTGCCGCCGCAGGGGTCTTGGCGCCCTCTCCTCAACGCTGTGGCCCCCCAGCCCTGGGCGGCGAGCTGGCCTCAGCTCACGTGGAGTCTTCTGCTGCTCTGAAGTGGGCCGCAGCCCGTTCGTTAGCCCCTTCCTTCCCTCCCCTCGGCATCTGCGTTCCTTGCTGGGATCCCGGGGGAATCCGTGCATGGGCAGGCACCCTGCTGCGCTGCACCCAGGCAGAGCGGGAGTAGGCAAGGCTGTGCTCTTTGCTCACGCAGCACTCACACAGTGCCCCCGCCGACCCAGCATGCCACTTCCGACAGGTGCACGGTTGTGGCCCAGCTTCGTGAGGCACGGGGAGGAAAGCTGCCCACGGCGGGCTGGAGTGCTGTGCGGGGTGCTTGGGGGGTGTGCTGGGCCGCCCTTGCTTTCCCTGGCGGGGCCACGGCTATGCTGCCAGGTGTGAACAACCGTGAGTCTGTGGACGGATGAGACCACACTGCAGTTCTGCCAGAATCTCTGAGGGGCATGGCTGGCGGGCACAGGGGCTCCAACCAAGCAGCTTCTGTTTTCCCTCCGTGTCATGACTCTGTCTGTGTGTGGCAGGTGGCCGGCAGACAGGACTCGTGTGCGCTGTTCTTTGTTAGCAAAGGATTTCTGTCTCTCACAAGTGGGCTTAGCTTTCTCTTCGCGTATGACACTGCGTCCCGCCGCCGCCACTAGCAGAGCACTGGTGAGCTCATCCGCTCACACCCTGGCGGAAACCCTCTGTCGCAGGAATTCACAACAGTTTAGAGGCTCTAAGCTTCTGTAGCTCAGGAACATAACTTGTATATTTGTTTTTTGTTTCTTTGCTTGGGTTTGACGAGAACCCAGGGCGGCCCTCCCAGCAGGCACTGGTTCCATCGTCGCCCCAGGGCTTCTTCGCCGGGATGACGTTTGCATTTAGCACATGCCCGATGCGGGGTTTCTCCCCTTACTGTTTTGGTGACCTTTATTTCAAAAACTCGTGGCTTGAAACTTTATTTTTGTACAGATCTTAGTTTGGATGTGCCACTTTTGGCACCAAACATGTATGTCATTTTTATTTCCATTTTGTAAACATGTAAATAATAGTGACAACTTGTTAATAATAGTAAACCTTTGTACCTCAAGTAAATGTGTTCCCTCCCGCCCGTGGTACGTGGTCTGTATTTAAGATGGTCCAGTGAGTTCTTCTGCAAGAGGGCCTGACGTTAGCTAAGAAACTCATGCTCCGGCTTCTCTGTGGACGTGGGAAGCTCATACCGCAAGATCAGCGCGACCGTACGCCCTCAGGAGCTCATGGGAGCAAACCAGGGGATGTTGTTTAAATAAAGTGCTACAGAGGTGCTAATTTTTGCCAGTTTCTGATTGGGATCTATCCGTAGAGAGGTCAGAAACACTTATTTTTATAAAGTCTCAATTTAGAACCAGGGCCGATCGTGACAAGCTGCTGTGGGAGGAGGAGAGGATACAGGATCCACACCCTCTGCGGAGAGACTGGAGTGCAAAAGGGGAGCGCAGACAAATGGTGCCGGCGAGGGGGTGTGCGCAGACGGGAGGGAGCACGGTGTCACCTCTGCCCGAGTGCCGGGCTCCCGGCACATCTGCCCCTGGGCCTCCACCTCTTGCGGGGCAGCTGTTCCTTCACCGTCAGAGGCTGCAGCCCCAGAGTCCTGGCCTGGCGGAGCCCCCTTCCCTGCGTGCGAGCAAGCACACAGCCTTGTCAGCCAGCCGTGTCCCAGCCTGGTTCCACGCGGCCCGATTGCCCGGCTACCCGAGGCAGTCCCTGCGGAGCTCCGCCAGAACCAGGTCCCTCAGGCTCCTTGTCGGTTTTCAGGTGTTTTTAGTGCAATTCAGACAGCATGGCAGTGCCTTCGTTTGAAGCCAGGTGCTCCGGTGGGAGGGTGGAGGGGAGCCCGTGCTGGAAGCACGGTGGAGGGGGTGGTGTCCTGTAGGCCTGAAATGGAGCTTTCTTTGCTGGTAGCTCTTTCCTGTAGCTGGTCTCCCAAGAGTGGGCTGGTGCTGTCACAGGGGCCCTGGCCCAGCGCCGCTCACTCTGGCTGTCAGCAAATGGTTGGGCACCCGGGCTGTCTGCTGGTGACACGTGACTGCACAGGCAGACGAGAACCACCCAGTGGGAGGGACCGCAGAGGCCAAGGTGGCGGTTGGAGGCCAGGGCGGCATCCAGAAGAGGCTTCCCCACAGCAAGACCCTTTCCTTGTGAATGTGGGTCATGTTCACATTCTGCCCTGTCTGTCTCGTCCCAGCTGAATGTTACCCTTTGGCTATGAACTTGGCGGGATGCATGGGCCCCAGCTCTGTGCTGTCTCCTGAGGTCCCACGTCAGCACTGCCTGTGACCGGTGCTGCTTTCTCTCAGTCTGGGGTCCCCTGGTCTTCTGGCCTGTTCTCTGCTGCATTTTGTAGGGCCCAGTGTCAGTGGGCTGGTCAGTGAGTTCATGGGGTTGTGTGGGGCGGGGGGCAGGTGGGCACCACAGTTTTCCTGACTGCCCTTCTAAGGTGAGGAACATGCAGTAGTGAGCTTTTTGGAAAGCTTAAGTTAATCTGTCAATCCTTTAGTTGTTGTTTTTTGTTTTTTTTCTGGTGCTAATGTTCTTTCTTTTGGAAAACGGTGATGATAATTAGATGGTACTTTGGAAATGTTTTCCTTGGAAAAATAAAATTCCAACAATCCTACATCAGTCTCCTCATTAAAAACTAATTCAAAACTAAAATGAAAACTGGTTGACGAAATCCCAGAAGCCGCGAGCGCTCGGGTTGTGGGCCCTGTAGACCGTGGGCCTTCTGGTGACAGGAACACCGCGCAGCACAGCTCCATTGGAGTGCATCAGCCTTGCCAAGCAACTGACTTTCTAGTGAACTCTGCGGCTGGGAGACTGCCTGCCTTTACATAATTGGAAGGATTCAAGTTAGCGGGATTCAGCCCCCACATCCCTTACCTCACCTTTAGATAAGATCAGATATTTTCCACTCTCCAGTGACTCATCTGGATTTTTCCTCAGCCTTCCAACTCGTGCTGAAACAGGATGGTGGAACTCTGGATTCCCTGTCGGTTTAATCTTTCTGTCATTGAACCTGGAAATAGCCAATCCAGCTGTTTCACACACAGCCGGCCACTTGGGGTGAGTAGCTGGAGTGTGCACGGCAGGGCTCGTCCCCATGTCCTCATGGCTATTGCTTTCTCCAGCAAGCCAGGGTGACGTCCCACTGGCTGGTAAATCACGGAGCTGTCACCTTGTGCACTCTTGGGTGGTATGAGCTTGTTCAAACAGGCCGTCTCCCTGCTCGCAGAAGAGATCCCAGTGTGGCACTTTTCCTTGGCCCTGGGGCATATGTGGCCTCGGCCCCCACGGAAGGCAGCGAGCAAGCCAGGGAGACTGGAACGTTCACGAGGGAGTCAGTGTGGTGGCGAGGGCCCAGTGGTGGTGCCCCAGGATCTCCAGAGCTGGGCAAAGGCTCGGCACAGCTCCGCCCTGGGCTGGTCCACTGACCGTGGCCCTGACAGTGGCTCTGAATATGGAGGTCCAGGCCAGGCTCCTCACTGGCCCCAGACTCATGGGACAAACACTTATATAATCTGAGAGTAGCTTAGTCTTCCTGCCTCCTGCCCTCACCTCTGGTCCCCAGGGGCCCTGCAGGCAGGATTGGCTGAGGACTGACCAGGCTGTCTTCAGCTGGCCTGTTTCAGCCTTTGCTTTCCTTACCCTTCTTTCTGTTTTGAAGTCCAGTGAGGTGTGCGTGGTATCTGCTGATACTGTGTTTACTCTTAGCTCTTGGTGCTTCCTTCCTACTTGTACATATGCTTTGTCCTTTTCATCTCTATCTCTCTGGCTTCTGCATTTTTTCCCTTTTCCCCCTGAAATTGGAAAAAGAATACAGATGTGTTGGATCTGTTTCATTTCTATACTCATTTTAAAAAAGTGTTTTTACCTTAACCTTGATTTTAACTTGTTCATCTTTTTTATGCTTTACTGATTTGTTTCTAGCTTTTATTTTGTAGTTTCAGGTACAAAAATAGATCTCAGTTAAGTTTTTGGTTTTGTCCTGTAAATATTTTCTTCCATTATTTTTCTCATTTTAATATTACTTGTTTTAAACTCACCTGGACAGTTTGCTTCCCACTTCATTACCTCTCCATGACCCACCTTCTGTTATCTCTTAGTCTGGTTCATTTGTTTTCGTGGTTGGCAAGAGGCCTAACCGTAGGTGTGGGAGCTGAGAGGAGATGTGTGCAGTGGTTGAAACCAGCAAAGGATTAACTGCCAAGAATATACGAGGAGCTCCTACAAATCAACAATAAAAAGACAACCCCCGTAGAAAAAAATGGGAAAGGGGATGAACAATTTATAGAAGCAGACCCCTGAGTCTACCAAGTCTGTGGAGAGCTGTTCAAACTCAATCATCAGAGGAACAAAAACTAAAGCAACAATTAGAGAGTGCTTTGCACCCATCAGCGTCAGATCAGCCAAAGCGCAAAGATGGGTAATGCCAAGTGTCGGCAGAGATGTGGGCACTTGGTGCAGTGTCGTTGTGGCTGTCATGGAGATCCACCAGGCACTGCTCATTAAATGAAGTCTGCATGCCCCATAGTCCAGAAAGTACATGTCTGGGTAAAAGTTCCCAACAAAATGATCGCCTGGGTCCGCAAGCAGGCACGTGTAAGGGCGCTCCTGCAGTGTGACTGTGGTGGGAGAGGCAGCAGTGGTGGGGGTGTGGAGATGAGTCACATCCGTCACCGGGGGAGTGGTCAGGGGAAGGTCCGCGGCTGACACCCACGGCAGAGTACTGCAGAGCCGTTTCCAGCCACAGACAACACACAAACATGGACTTTAAAGATGGCTGAGTGAAGAAAGTAAGACGTAGATGTGACGGTATCATTTACAGACACTGAAGATAATGCGGACAAGAAACAAGCCAACGTTTGCCAAAGTGTGTACAGATGTGCATTAGAGTGTTGCCTGTGGGGGGTGGGGGGAGGGTGGGAGTGAGGAATGGGGGTGAAAGAAAATTAACAAATGGAACAGGACAGGATGGAAGGGGGAGCCTCAGGTGTTCATCTTCCAGAGACCCGGATCTGAGGGCATGTAGCCTTTTGTGTTCAAGGTCTGAGCAGGTTTACCTGTGGCCCAGATAGGCAGGGGTTATGAGGTTGGCCACACTTCAGCGTGTTGATCTCGCCGAGCCTGCTGTGGGCCTCCCAGCGTCTATCCCTGCAGGAGCCGCTTCGGTCCCGGATGTGATGCTCTGAGGAATACCATGGGCGGTCCTGATGCTTACGGTCCTCGTCACAGTGCGTTTCTACTCCAATATATATTCTCGTTGTGATGCCCATTTAACTGATACTCCGCATCCCTCACGGTGGGGCTGACTGGCAATCCGAAGGCCAGCAGGGGCAGCAGGCCTCAGAGTGGGGCGGGGGCATGCAGCCCCGTGGTCCCTTTTAGTTAGCGGCAAACGAATTTGCTGCAAAAGCCCTCCCCAGACTTATGCATGGACAGACTACTGGAATGAGTGATAGCTCGTGTGATTTATCTGGGCAAAGTTCATCCATGTCTGCAAGACAGGAACTTGTAGGAAAGATTGTGTCATTGGGAGGCTATCCTGCCGGTTAGCATCCTTAAGTTGAAATGTACGCTTTCAACCCACAGGGACTGTCGTCCCTTCATTGCAGCTCTTGGCATTCTGGTTCCAGAGCCTTCCTGCTCTCAGAGCTGGCCTGGATCATTATGAGGCTAAAAAGAACACGATATGCCAAGGCTTTGAAAATCCCTTGATGATCTTTTATCATCCAAGGAGTGTGTAAACTTCAGCTGTGTTTGCTGCCCTGAAGTGTGGCTCCTCTTATCTGACTGTTGGCTTGCTTGTCGTTTAGAACCAGTTTAATTAGCACTGGTGTCAGGTTTTCCAAGAATTGCCTTGTAGGGGGTGGGGGGAGAAATCTGGGCCAGGTTAGGGAGGCAACATGCAAATTCGAAGAGGCCACCAGGGATCTTATTAAATTTAAGTCTCACTCTAAGCTCTTTATGGCTTGGGGAACGGGTGTTATAAATCATCCTGGCTTGGGCTGCAGACTCAGAAGGAGGGCAGATTCTGGAACAGTGACCTGTCCCAGCAGTGAGTGGGGTCATGGAGACCCAACTTCTAGAGAAATGGGGCAGTTCTCCTGTTCCCAGATTTATAAATCAAGGTCAGCTCTCCCGAACCGTAACAGTGCCTGGCCCAGTTCTGAGTGAGTCCAGGTGGAGTACAATTTTTACATTTGGTTTTTGCCAATTGATGAGTACATCATTCCAGCCAGAATTGGGATTAAAGGCCCTGCCTCCCAGTGGGCTCTCCTGCCTGCTCTCGTGTCTCCCGCACAGGTGGGATCGGACAGCCCCTGGGTGCGGGAATGACTCTCGCAGGCCACAAGGACATGCACCAGTGACAGCACCGCTGAAAGTCTCCTGAGTGGTGGGGGTGAGCGCCCTGAAATCTGAGTCACAAGATCCTGATTTTTTAAAA
>NC_048230.1:65376445-65387758 GCF_002007445.2 Ailuropoda melanoleuca | reverse complement strand
GAGGAGCCCGATACGGGACTCAATCCCTTAACGCCGGGATCACGCCCTGAGCTGAAGGCAGACGCTTAACCGCTGTGCCACCCAGGCGCCCCACAAGATCCTGATTTAAAAAGCAACGACCAAAAACCTTTATTGAAATATAATTTACAAATGATCAGTGCACTCATTTCAGTTGGATAGTTCAGTGAGTTTTGACAAATATATGTACCACAAATGACCACCTAAATCGAGTATAGAACATTTCCACCCAAAAACCTTCCTCATGATCTCTGATCTTCTGTCATCAACTCTACCCCACCGCAGCCCCTAGCCTCAGGCATCGCTATTCTGCTTTCTGTCACTACGAATGACTTGCTTTTTCTAGAATTTCGTATCAGTGGAGTCATTTGCATCTGGAGCAGACCAGGTTTAAGCCCCAGCCCCACAAAAATAACTAGGGGACCCTTGGCAAGATGCAGTCCCCTCTTCACCTCAGTTTCCTTTTCTGGAAATTGAGGATAATAGTAACTTACAGCATTCACTCAGTCACGTGTGCACTGGCTCTGGGCTTAGCTCCATGGTGGTGGTGGGTCCAGGGCCCCTCGGTGACAGGGCCTCTGCTCTTCAGTCCCACTGTGTCCCAGAGGGCCCCCTGCTGCCCCATCCTGCCACACCTGTCCTAGCCTCCCATGATCTCAGGTCCTGCACTCCCTTCAAGGAGGACTGTAATTATTTAAATGAGAGATACGAAGACACCCCAGGAAGACTGGGATGAAGTGATGAGCCCCCCCCCCAGATGGGCAGAGGCGGCCAGGGCCCAAGCAGAGGAAAGGGCTATGTCTGGAGGTGTCCACAGAGGCCTGGACTGGGGCTTCTCTGGCCTTGGGGACACTGGGGCTTCCCCGGGAGAGAGAGTGAGCAAAGGCATGTCTGCAGGACATTTCCGGGTGAGTGATAGCACCCGGGACAGGTACACCAGGAGCAAACCTACATGATAAGACACACACTCACATCTGACACACCTAGGACATCTTTCAGATCAGGCAACCGGACACACGCAGGCAGACGCCAACATTCGAATATGTATTCATCATCTTCTGCATCCCAGGTTCTGGGAGGTGCGGCCCTGAACACAGCCAAGCCCCTGCTCCCTCAAGCTCTCATTGCTAGAAGATCCCGCATTTAGACTGCACCCCATCCTTAGCCAGGGTGTGGAGGGTCCTCAGTGTGGCCCTGAGTTCCATCAGGGACAATCAGTCCTGCTCATCTGCTCAGCTTCTGCTGCCTCAGAATGGGGCTGCACCGCCCTCTGCTGGCCATACGGTGGCAGTGATTCCCCAGACCGGCGGCGGTCCCTGCCTGGCAATGGGCTGAAGGCAAGGGTGAAGGCGCTTTTGGTCCCTTGCTTTGGGCAACCTGGCATAGCAAATATGGAGGGGTAGGGACAGTGTAAAAAACTCTTCGTTTGTTCCCTGAGTGTGTGTTATTTCCTGCATTTCCCACCTTCCCCTTCCCTCTTAAGTACTGTAGCCAGGGCACAGGGGTGTGAGAGCACCTGGCTCTGGGGGACCCAAACAGACCAGGTTCAGCCACTCACTGCTGACCAAATCCAAAGGCAGAGAAATGAGTGGTAGAGAAACAAGAAAGGAATTTATTTCAGTGAGGCCAACACTGGGAAGACAGAGGACTAGCGTCTCAAAGATTGTCTCCAAAGTGCTGAAAATACTTTCAGGTTTATATAAGGAAAACGTGGGACAAACATCTGTGGGTACGGGCAGATGAGCAGCGAAGGTCAAGCCCATCATTGTCTTGGGGTCAATCCAGCACGGTCTTGCTGGCTTTGCACAGTCCTTCTTGCTTGAGGGGGTAGTTTCTGTTCCCAACAGGTGACACTTTGCCTGCAGGGTCTTTTGCCCTAGTTAAGAGACAAGCTGGAAAGGAGAATTTAATTAGAAAGTTTGAGGTCAAAATGGAGGTAGTCCAAGTCCCCTTTCAGTACTTGGATTTGAAAAGAGAGTTGATCCAAGTCATGATGATTTTTGAGCTATCTCCTTAAGCACCCACTTCCCAGGGCACCATCCTCATGGCCCCCAGCTCTTGCCATTGGTTTGGGGAATCCTTCCTCAGCCATCTTCTATCCAGCAGGGATGGAGGGACCCACATCTTGAATTTGGAGGTGAAATGCAGCTGACCACCTAAGGAGGCCAACTATCTGAGGCCCAATGCTGGAGAGGCTCCAGCCATCCCAGTGTGGGGCAAGGATGCACGTGAAGATGTCATCTTGAAGGCGATCCTCCAGACTGAAATCGTCCAGGTCCCAGCCTTTCAAATCATCTGAACTCCGCTGAGGCCCCAAGCCATCCCCGCTGTGCCCTGTCCGAATTCCTGGCCCACGGAATCTGTGGGCATTCTTATGTCACCAAGTTTCGGGGTGGATTGTTCGGCAGCACCATGCCAGTCTACCACGAGACACCCAGGCCGTGACCGGCTACAGGGGCTTCTGAAGCCTGAGCTGGAAATGGAACCCACCTTGTAATGCTGTTTCCTTGGAGAATGACATTCTCCACCTTCCTGGCTAACTGTTGTGAAGGGCTTGGGCCTCCATCCCCTGTGATTCCTAGGGGGTTTGTGACACTCATCTGGTCTCTCCATGTTCCATCAGTTTGCACCTGCCAGGCTCCGTTTATTCTCACGGGAAAGCAGTATTTTATGCAACAGCCATTTTGCCTGCAGGGTCTGAAGCAGGGAAGTTGGCACACTGCGGCTTGGAATTGCACAAAGTGTCAGGTACATGGGGTGGGGTAGTGGTGGGATTGGAAATGGACCCCGGGGGAAGGCAGGGACACCGTCGAGGACAACATTGCGGGGACACTGAGGATCAAAGGGCCACGGGCCTTGCCCGAGGAGGATGCAGCTCGCTGGGTCCACACGCCGAGGCTTGCCTGTGCGCTCAGGGCAGCTCGGGAGTTGCGGGAGCGCTGTGTCTCATGCGCCCCCAGCACAGGCAGAAGCGGCGCTGAGGTCGGCGGCCGGCAGGGGGCGCTGGCGCTTTGCGTTTGTGCCGCCGGGACAAACCTGTCCAGCTCCGGGTCCTGCATTCGGCTAGTGCCCAGAGCCCGCCAGACCCGTGTCCCTCCGGCGCACGCTCGCTACCCGCCCACCATGCACGCTCCCCAGCTGCCCGGGCCCCGGTCTGAGTGCCTGGGAATGGAAGGAGACTCCCTGCACCGCCCATGATAGCCCGCTCCTCTGCCCACTGTGTTCAGGGCTGGGCATGACCCACCAGGTCCTTCAATCCTGACCGCCTCCTGGAAGAAGGCTTGAGCCTCCCCAGTTTATGGGTCAAGTATATGATAATAATAACAACAGAAATCAAATTATGTCAGCTAAACTCTATGGAGTTCGAATTACAGACTTGGCTGGCCAGGGACCTTCAGAGTGGGGTCAGGGCAGGCAGGGAAGGGCTGTAAAGCCAGCCGCAGGAGGTGGCCATCCTCATAGCTCCCTGCTCGACCATCAGGATCCTTGCAGACCTGAGGACCTGGGGGAGGAACAGATGTGCCAGAGTAAATCTGAAGGACCAGGGGCATTTCCAAACCATCTGAGGCTGCCCTGTATTGCATTTCTGTCCATTACAACCATCCTCCCTGCGGCCTTGAGTGACCAGAATGCCTAGGTCACCGCCCAGGAACAGGAGGACTACCACCTACCAGGAAGCATTGCCTAAGGTCACGGTACTCAGAGCTACAGCCTGGTCTTGGAGCCCTGTCCATCTGTGCCAGGGCCATGAGGTTGAGGTCGTGGCCACAGCTTGGCCCCATGCCAGTCCAGGCCCTGGGCTATTGGAGAGCAGCCAGCGAGCAGCCCCATATGGGGAGAAAGTCCCTGGTGTATGGTAGTGGTGGTGAGGTGCCTGATATTGGAGCCACAAGGTCTGGGTTCAACTCCTGTTGTCGTCAGCCTACCAGCTGTGGGCCTTGGGCTTGACTCTGCAACCCCCTGCCTCAGTTTCCCTGTCTTTAAAATGAAGTTGATAGTAATAGTATACCATATCTGTGTTAATGATGCTTTCTATTTTTTGGGTGTTAGGATGCTTTGACTCCTTGGGACTTTGCAGACCTGGGTAGGTACTATCTCTCCCAGGGCTAGCCAGTTTCTAGAGATAGTAACAGTTTGCCTGGAGCATACCTTTCATATGCAAACAGACCAATCCAAAGTGTTCCCCTGCTCCACAGCACTCCAGGGCCGGTACAGGTAACAGCCAACTAGGGCCAGCCCCAATAGCCCGGAGCCTGCAGAAGTTACTCAAACTCACCAGTCCTAAACTGCTTACCTTGCCTTGCCCATTCCTTTCTGTGAAAACCACACCAAAGCCCCTGGCCCAGGCTCTGCCCTGGTGCCCGGTTCCTGAGGACTCTGCTCTTCTCCAGGGGGCCCTGCTGCCTGGTGTCCTCTTGGGAATTGTGAGTAAAAAGGCTCTTCTTTCAAGGCAGCTGTCTTTGTCATCTTACTGTACCCGATTATGACAAAAATCCCAGGTACACTTTAGAACAATGGCGTAAGATTGTTGCAGGAATCAAAGGACTGCACTTTTCTCAAGTGCTTACAACAGTGCCTGACTCCTGGCCGCTGCTAAACAGGGGGTAGCTGTTAGGGTGACATCTCTGTGCTGTTTGAACCAATAGCCTCCGTCTGGGTGACTCTGAGTGCGCAGGCAGTGCAAGAAGCAGCCAATGCCAGGTGCCCGGGCGGGGGTCAGCCAAGTGCTCCCTGCCCTTGGCAGTAGCGCTGAACCTCCAAGCTGCCAGTGAGTGCCAGGCGAGGAGGGTTCTAGAAGCCAGCAGAGGGAACGGCCCCTGCCCCCTCCCCCCCATTTGGCTGCAGAGACTAAATCCCCAATAAGGGTCTCTGGCAACGCCCCACCCCTCCCCGCCCCCCTGAGAACCCTCAGCTGAAGCGGGATGATCACACACTGATAATTATGTCTAATAATAATTTACCAAGTGCTGCCAGTGACCAGGCACTGTTGTTAGCTCTTTGTATCAGCAATTCTCAAACTTTTTAGTCTCAGGAGCTCCTTGCACTCTTAAAAATTACTGAGGATCTCAGAGCCCTTGCTACGGAGGGTCGTGTGTGTCATTATGTAGCATTTTGAAGAGTTAAAACTGAGAAATTGTAACCATATTTGTTTATAATTTAAAATCTCAGTAATAAACCCATTACATGTTAACATAAATATCTCATGAAAAAGGACTGCATTTCCTGACACAAGAAATGTAGGGAGAAGGCAGCATGGCATTGTTTCATGTTTTTGCAAATCTCTGTCATGTCAGCCTTCATAGAAAACAGCTGGGTTTTCATATCCGTGTCTGCATTCAGGTTCTTGAGATCTCACTTGTCATGTAGTCTGTGGATCACTCCACTGAGTATTAAAAAAAACCTTGCTTCGAGAGCGAGAAGACAAATAGCATCTTCATGTTATTATGAGCATAGTTTTAACGGTAATGGACACTCTGGAAGGGTCTTAGAGAACTGCAGAAATCCCCAGATCATACTTTGGAAACTGCTGCCTTACAGACTTGATGCGTAGCTTCTAATATGCCCCAGCTTTACAAGTGATGAACTGAGGCAAAGAGGGTTGAAGCGACTTGCCCAAGGTCATGCAGCTGGGGTTCAAAGCCAGGCTGCCCGAAGAAGCTGATGGTTACTGAGAAAAGACCTTGGCTTTGGTGTCTGTGCCTGGCGCTCAGCCCTGAGAATCGGGGCAGAGGCTGGACACAGACAGATGGAGACAGGCAGGATGAGCCAACGGGAAGGGGAGTGGGGTCTGGCGGGGGGGGGCGNCCAAGTGGTCCTGGTGACAGGGCTGGAGATGGCAGCTGGCGGCGGATGCAGCCTCCGGCTGGAAAATCAATAGGTGATCAGTGGTCCAGGGGCACCGCTGTTCATCAGGTGCGTAGAGAGGCATGGGCGGGGGTGGGGGGCCCGGAGGAAATATCACTGACCCCCGGCAGGATTGATCAAACAGCCAGACACCCAAGGCCAAACTCACTAATAAAGTGAGACGTTCAGCTCAGCCAGGCGACTGCTGGCTGAAGGTCTTAAAAAAACCGCTTAGCTGGGGAGTTCTTGCTAAACTGTCTTTGTTTCTTGAGGCCAGTGGGAGGGAGGAATGACGGGGGGCGGGGGAGGCCTGGCTTGGCTGCCGTTTGGCCAGCATTTCTTGGCTTGAAGCAGGCCTGCACACGCTACAGCACACACCATTTACACACAGCCTGTGTGTGCACACACGCACGTGCTACAGCCAGCATGGTAAGCACGTCCCGTGTTCACATGACACACTTGCACACACATGCATGTTACAGCACACGTATGCGCAGATGTGCCTTGCACGTGTGCCTGTATGTGCACGTACTGTGGCTCACACCATTTGTATTTGGGGGGAGCTCGTGTGCTTGTGGGTTAACTCTTCACGTTGTCACGAATATCAGCACTTCCTCGGTCTGTAGCCCTGAAGATGCAGCATTTGTAATGATAGTCATGGTTATTACTGGTGCAGCATTTGTAATGATAGTCATGGTTATTACTGGGCGAGGGGAGGGGGAGTGGGAAATTGTACCTAACAGGCTGAGATGTACTGTAGAGAGACCATGGCCGTGGACGTGCAAAGGAGGAAGGAGGGGGAGAAAAGCGGGAGAAGAAAAGGCTGTGTGGGTGGGAGTTAAAGAGTGTTTTGACCAGGAGTTGAGAGAGGGGAATTGGAGGACGGGGAGAGGGAGCTGCGGGGGGAGAAAGTTAAAGGATAAAAGGATGCGAAAATGGCATATTAAGAAGTGATGCGATGGGTAATGCCTTTGGCATCCTTTCACACCCTCTGAGGGATGCGAGCAGAGGAAGAGTAGAATGACCTCCAGTAAGCTCCTGAGTGTCGGACTGGGTTTCGTTAAATGTGCTGCCAGACAGACTGGGTTTATGGGCATACCGGATTTATTTGGGTTAAATAATGAACTCGTTCACATTTTAAGGGTTACATTTTATGGGATGCCTTTGTGGCTCAGAGATTATACCAAGAGCTTTCCATGTGTCCTCTCCTACTAGCCCTCAGCCCTCAGGGATGGGAATTACTTTTATTTCCATTTTCTGGATGGGTTCCTTGAAGCTCAGAGGTGTAATCGCTTGTTTAAGTCATGGGGTCAATAAGGGGTGGGCCTGGGATTTACCGCTGCTGCCCCCGTCATTATTTCAGAGTCCTTGAGGGGTGCAGTGTGGATGCTGGGGGACCCAGTAGGTAGATCAAGCCTATATCTGGAGGAAGGGGCATTTCCTATCCTTGCACCTTGCCCTGAATTCAGAGAGCAGGGCGCCCGTGTGAGGGGCAGAGCGTTTGACTTGCACACCATTCAGACCCTTCACCCACGAGTAGTTACAGCCTGTCCCGCCCCCCGCGCCTGAATCCCAGAGCCCCCAGATGGGTCCCCTCTTCTGTGGGTATTGCTGACAGCCATGTGGCAGAAGAAGGTGTTGGGAGGACCCTCTGTGCTCCCGTCGCTGACTTTAACTAGCATGTGTTGGTCTTAAACCCTGAAGCTCTTGGGGTTTTATAAAAGCATAGAACAGATTTATTGGGAATGATTGAGGATCTAAACAATAGGAAAAATATAAAACCATATTTTCTCAAAGTATGGTCCTTGGGCCACCTGTACTGATGAATGTGGGGGTAACTGGTCCCTTCCAGACTTACTAAACCAGAATCTCTGTGGCAGGGACCAGGACCAGGAATCTGCATTTAAAAGACCATCTCGAGTTAATTGCTGTATGCATTCTAATTTGACCTTTGCACTTTCTGTTCCTTCAGTGTGAGGGTGTGACGTGCTGTCCCTTGGAGCTTCCTTGGCTCACACTTGGACTCTTTTAGGCCTCTGTTCAGATGTGACCTTCTCAGGATGTCTCTCCTGCCTGCCTTATCTAATTCATTCTCAACCCCCTTACCTGGCTTTATGATTTATTATTTATTTTCACTGCATGGATCACCAGCTAAAATTTTATATGTAGATAAGTTATACACAGCAGTATGTATCATGCATTATGTTTTATATGTCACATGCTGTATTCACATTTACGATCTTTTCATCTGTCCTTACTTGTCAAGAGTTTGGGAATGGGAAGGGCTACAAGCCAACCATGTCTAACTACATTTTCCACAGGCAACTCTCATGGAATTCTAAAATGGTAAAACAGACTTAGGTCAGAGTCTCAGGTCTTGGCTTCCTTCAGGCCAGGGTATACAGAGATGGAGAGATAAAGAAAGGAAACCATTTTCTGCCTGTTTTTTAGATATTGGTTTTGTTTTTGTTTTTTGTAGGTTTCTACTGAATCATGATTTCCAAATATAACTATAAATATAGATTATAAACTCAGTGAGAACAAGATGATGACAACTCTGTGAAAATTATGTGTGTATATACACATATATACATGTAGGCATACTTTTATTCCAAAGGGAATAGAACAGACTTGACATTTTGCCATCTGAAGCAAGGCAGGAAGATAGGCTGTCTGTTGGCAGAATAAAGAACTTAGAGGATGTATTGGCTTGAGCAATGGAGCCCCCAAAGATATGTCCTCCTGGAACTTGTGAATGTGATCCACTATGGTCTAAATGTTTATATCCCCCCAAAGTTCATTTTGAAATCCTAACCCCCAAAGGTGATGGCATGAGGAGGTGGGGCCCTTGGGAGGTGATTCGGGTAGAACCCTCCTGAATGGGATCAGTGCCCTTATAAAAGAAACTGCACAGAGCTCCCCAGGCCTTGCTAGCATGGGAGGACACAGCAAAAAGACACTGGCTGTGAACTCAGGAAGGGGGCCCTCACGTGACTTTGCTTAGCACTCTGATCTTGGGCTTCCAGACTCCTGAACTGTGAGAAACATATTTCTATTGTTTATAAGCTACTCAGTCTGTACTATTTTGTTAATGGCATCCTGAACTGAGGAATATATAACCTTATTTGGGAAAAAGGTCTTTGGAGATGTAATAAAGGTAAGGATCTCAAGATAAGATCACTCTGGGTCAGCTGGGTAGGCTCTAAATCCCGTGGCTAGTGTCCTTATAAGAAGAGGAAAACAGGAGGAGAAACACAGAGGAGAGGGCACGTGAAGACAGCGGCCCAGGTCGTAGTGATGCAGCCACAAGGCAAGGAATGTGAAAGATTCCCGGCAGCTGCTAGAAGCTTGGAGAAACATGGAACAAATTCTCCCTCAGACCCTCCGGAAGAAACCAGTCCTGCTGACACCTTGATATCAGACTGGCCTCCAGAACTGTGAGAGAATGATTCTCTCTTGTTTTTAAACCATCACATTTTGGGTAATTTGTTATGCCAGCCTTAGGAAGCCCGCGTGGGTGGGGGTAGGATGCTGTTCTGGAGGAAATGAGTCTTGGCCTTTGAAAGGGGGTTGCACTCTATGTGTTTCTCCAGGAACTTCCAGCTCCTAATGGTGAATGAGGACTTTCTACACCCAGGGGGTTCAGGATGGAATGGGCTGTGTTGGGAAGGAAGGAGCTTTCTAACACTGCAGGGGCCACGGGGGAGTCTAAGCATCTATTATGTAGTTGAACCTGACAACTTGGAGGTCTCCCCAGCCCTAAGAATCTGTGCATTGGTGCAAAGAAGTAGCAGTCTGACTGATGACAGAGGACCTGGAGTACGTGCCCAGGTTTGTGTCTGGGGGCCTGAGAGATGGAGAAGGTGGGGCTGGGAGAGAACGGGTCTGTGGCAGAGGAAGATGCTGAGCTTGGTTGCTGGGCAGGCAGGGGCGTCTCCTGGACTCTGGAGGGTCTGCAGGGCTCCGTCCTCCGTGAGCCTCATAGACCATCCCGCAATGCCCCTTCTCGGTTAATCTGATAAAGTTGTCTCCCGTGTGGATGTTGCCTTGGACATAATGTTCACAAACCCCCAAGGGACTACATCTCTCAATGAGCCCCAATATTTTCCCAGCCAAGAACTTGGTTTCAAGTTCATTAACACTGGTTTGATATTCTCTTCCCATTCTGTGCCAAGAGCTGGTGTTGGCAGAGTTCGTAATGTCCTGGACTGGTGCGTGTAACTGACTGCGCTGTTGGAAAGGAGTGCACTTAATTTCGTTTTAAGTGTACTTTTCGGATCGGCAGTGATGTTGGCATGGGTGTGGGAAAGCAGCACACTTGTCTATTCATTAAGGGAATGTGAACGGGCAGAGCTCTTATGAACGGTTTGAAAACGCCGTTGAGATGTAAAATGTGAGGGTGGTTTGGGATTCTTAGTCTTCAAAACTCAGTAGGGCAGGAAATGCAAGTTTCTGTTATTTTGTAATTGAATTTGGTTTCCGTCTCAGTACCTCCTGCTGCCTTCCAAATACACATGCCCTTTCACCATCTGGCAGGTAATGAAATCTAACTAATTCAAGATAAACTTACCACTCGAGGGCCTTCTCAGCCAATTAAAATTCCTCTTCTTGCCTCCTTCTTCCTGGGGGTGCTCTGCACTCGGGGGTGGTGGGTGCTTATGTACTGGGTCCTTGCTGGGTCCGTGCTGGATTGTGAGCCCTCACCCCCAGGATGCTACCCAGGGAGGTGCTGTGGACTTGCCCTGGGTTTGTTGGCTGCATTTGCTCATTGCCACATGAAGCTGAGACCAGAAGCATAGAGACATTCAGAGCAGTGAGAATGTTGCGGCCTAGGGCTGTGTGTCTCCCTCTGCCATTGCTGCCGGCATGATGGGGGGTGCAGATGGCAAGTGGGTCCAGGTCATCTCCGCTGTCAGATCCCTAGTCTCATCCCGGGTACCGGTGCTGGTTCCTCGTCCCATCCTTAGCACGAACCCTGTGCAGGTGCCACGTGAAACCTTCCCCTGGAGGCCTTCAGCATCAGCTTCTTACTTTCCACCTCCCCGACTCCTCCAAGTGTTCCCGGTTTTAATTCCCTCTTTGCAAGAAGAGCAGCTCCTTCAGCATACACTCTTCTGATCTTACATCTTCAACCGAAAAGCCAGAATTTCCCGCTCTGTTCTGTTCTGCTCCACTCACCTCCGGGGGCAGGCTGGTGCCTGAGTGGGGAGAGCCCTCCAGGGCAAAAAGCAACAGGGCTGACATGACATTTGTCCTTTGTGTTCCACTGTTATGAAATATCTAGAAGAGGCAAAATCACAGAGACATAAGGTGGACGAGAGGTTGGGGTTGGGAGAGTGGGATGGGGCATTACTGCTTAATGGGTGCAGAGTTCCGTGTGGAGCTGGCTATTGGTGATGGTGGCACAACACCAACGTCCTAAATGCCACTGACTTATACACCAAGAAGCGG
>NC_048230.1:65367411-65375577 GCF_002007445.2 Ailuropoda melanoleuca | reverse complement strand
GGTTAATCTGATAAAGTTGTCTCCCGTGTGGATGTTGCCTTGGACATAATGTTCACAAACCCCCAAGGGACTACATCTCTCAATGAGCCCCAATATTTTCCCAGCCAAGAACTTGGTTTCAAGTTCATTAACACTGGTTTGATATTCTCTTCCCATTCTGTGCCAAGAGCTGGTGTTGGCAGAGTTCGTAATGTCCTGGACTGGTGCGTGTAACTGACTGCGCTGTTGGAAAGGAGTGCACTTAATTTCGTTTTAAGTGTACTTTTCGGATCGGCAGTGATGTTGGCATGGGTGTGGGAAAGCAGCACACTTGTCTATTCATTAAGGGAATGTGAACGGGCAGAGCTCTTATGAACGGTTTGAAAACGCCGTTGAGATGTAAAATGTGAGGGTGGTTTGGGATTCTTAGTCTTCAAAACTCAGTAGGGCAGGAAATGCAAGTTTCTGTTATTTTGTAATTGAATTTGGTTTCCGTCTCAGTACCTCCTGCTGCCTTCCAAATACACATGCCCTTTCACCATCTGGCAGGTAATGAAATCTAACTAATTCAAGATAAACTTACCACTCGAGGGCCTTCTCAGCCAATTAAAATTCCTCTTCTTGCCTCCTTCTTCCTGGGGGTGCTCTGCACTCGGGGGTGGTGGGTGCTTATGTACTGGGTCCTTGCTGGGTCCGTGCTGGATTGTGAGCCCTCACCCCCAGGATGCTACCCAGGGAGGTGCTGTGGACTTGCCCTGGGTTTGTTGGCTGCATTTGCTCATTGCCACATGAAGCTGAGACCAGAAGCATAGAGACATTCAGAGCAGTGAGAATGTTGCGGCCTAGGGCTGTGTGTCTCCCTCTGCCATTGCTGCCGGCATGATGGGGGGTGCAGATGGCAAGTGGGTCCAGGTCATCTCCGCTGTCAGATCCCCAGTCTCATCCCGGGTACCGATGCTGGTTCCTCGTCCCATCCTTAGCACGAACCCTGTGCAGGTGCCACGTGAAACCTTCCCCTGGAGGCCTTCAGCATCAGCTTCTTACTTTCCACCTCCCCGACTCCTCCAAGTGTTCCCGGTTTTAATTCCCTCTTTGCAAGAAGAGCAGCTCCTTCAGCATACACTCTTCTGATCTTACATCTTCAACCGAAAAGCCAGAATTTCCCACTCTGTTCTGTTCTGCTCCACTCACCTCCGGGGGCAGGCTGGTGCCTGAGTGGGGAGAGCCCTCCAGGGCAAAAAGCAACAGGGCTGACATGACATTTGTCCTTTGTGTTCCACTGTTATGAAATATCTAGAAGAGGCAAAATCACAGAGACATAAGGTGGACGAGAGGTTGGGGTTGGGAGAGTGGGATGGGGCATTACTGCTTAATGGGTGCAGAGTTCCGTGTGGAGCTGGCTATTGGTGATGGTGGCACAACACCAACGTCCTAAATGCCACTGACTTATACACCAAGAAGCGGCCAAAATGCCACATGTTACATTATACATATTTCACAATAAAAATAAGTAAAACAAAACAAACCAAAAAAAAAAAAAAACAGGGCAGAAAAAGTCCCATCTTGACTCATACTTGACAACAGCTTTCTGAGCCCGATCAGATGTTCCACTTGGGGAACGGAGTCTCTGGAAAGTTCTGCCGAGGTCTTGTACAGGGTGGTGGGTGAGGACGTGGGATGCAGCCTGGCCTGTGCCTGTGAGCCACTGGGGACAGGCTGCATGTCCACCAGGGGTTGGGGGGCTGAATCATGGTTTAGCTGCGCTCAGAAGGAGAAGGAGGGAGCCTGGTTCCGAGCAGGTGTCCACGCGGAAGATGTGCACGACGCGGGGTCTCGGGAGCCTGCTTGTGCAGAAACACCGGGAGGAACTAGCACCGTATTTGAGGTGAAGGTGGCATTAACTCCCTCCTACTCTCCTCCCTGCCCTCTCTTTACCGGGCAAAGGTTTTATTTACCTGCACCGGTGCTCCTTCCTCTTTCGTGAGCTGGGGGGCTTCTATTCTCCTGTCTCTGCAGGACATGGTAACCTTTGGTGTTTTTTTTTTTAACATTAAAAAAAGTCACAAGCAGTAGCTAATATACAGAAAAGTGCCTTTATTTTTTTTTAAATATTTTATTTATTTGTTTGACAGAGACAGCCAGCGAGAGAGGGAACACAAGCAGGGGGAGTGGGAGAGGAAGAAGCAGGCTCTTAGCAGAGGAGCCCGATGTGGGACTCGATCCCAGAATGCTGGGATCACGCCCTGAGCTGAAGGCAGACGCCTAACGACTGTGCCACCCAGGCGCCCCAAAAAAGTGCCTTTATTTTTTAAATGTCCAGTTTAAAGCAGACATCTAAAGCAAATACCCGGGGACCCAAGACCCAGGGACCCCAACACCCGGGGGCAGGAAATCAAACCTTGTTAACACCCCACGTCTTCTCTTGAGTCAATTCCTCCAAGAGGTAACTGTTATGCTTAGTGTTATAGTAATCGTCATTGCTTAAAAAAAAATCTTTTGGGGGGGAACATATTTTTAGTTTTCGTAAGTTTTTATTTAAATTCCGGGTTAATTAACATATAGTATAATATGAGTTTCAGGTGTGCAGTGTAGTGATTCAACGCTTTCACAGGACACTCAGTGCTCATCACAAGTGTGCTTCTTAATCCCCATCCCCCATTTCCCACAGCCCCCCATCCACCTCCCCTCTGGAACCATCAGTTCTGTATAGGTTAGCATCTGTTTCTTGGTTTGCCTCTCTCTCCTTTCTTTCCCCCTTTACTTGTTTGCTTTGTTTCTTAAATTCCACCTGTAAGTGAAATCATATGATATTTGACTTATTTCACTTAGCGTAATACTCTCTAGCTCCGTCCATGTTGCTGCAAATGGCAAGATTTCATTCTTTTTGATGGCTGAGTAATATTCCATTGTATATATAGACCACATTTTCCTTATCTGCTTATTATTGATGAACATGGGGGCTGCTTCCATTATCTTAGCTATTGCAGATAACGCTGCTGTAAACATCAGGATGCACATATCCCTTTGAATTAGTATTTTTGTATTCTTTGGGTAAATATGCAGGAGTGTGATTCCTGGGTCATAGGGTAGTTCTATTTTTAACTCCTTGAGGAAGCTCCGTTCTGTTTTCCAGAGTGGCTGCACCAGTTTGCGTGCCCACCAACAGGGCACGAAGGTTGGGCAATAATTTTAGATTGACAAGATGGTTGCAGAAAGAATACTGAGACTTCCTTCATACCCCTTGCCCAGCTTCCTCTGCTGAAGACATCTTCCACGGTCAGGGTGCATGGACTCAGTGAAGGTCATCACAACAGAACAATGCTATCAACTGAACTATAGATGTCACTTGGATTTCAACGCTTTCCCCACTAATGTTCTTCTTTGGTTCCGGGACCCAGCCTAGAACCCAACATTGCGTTCAGTTGTCGCATTTCCTCTGGTCTGTGACAGTTCTTCAGTCTTTCCTTGTTCTTCGTGACCTTGACCCTTGTGGAGAGGAACGGTCAGAAACCTTGTAGGATCCTTGCTTTTCTTCATGATTTTCCTCTCCTAAGTACGTATCCTTGAACATCATCGAGTTTGGCCTGTTTTGGATTTTACGTCTGTGGAATTCCATTATATATATTCTTTTGTGTCTTACCTTCTTTATTTAACTGTGTGTTTTGGGGGGTTCATCCATATTTTTGTGTGTAGTCCCGGTTCTTCTTCTGTGCTGAGTATTATTCCATTGTCTGGCTATACGATATTATAATCGTAACAACACAGTGGCTATAATTGAACCATTTTACATTACGGGTTTTTTTCTAGTTTGGGGCAGTTGCAAACAATTCTGCCAGGAGCATTCTTATTACAGGTCTCCTGAAGTACACAGACCACACTTCTCTGGGGCAAGTTTCCAGGAAAGGACATCTGGATCACACCGTCTTGCATATCTTCAACTTGACGAGGCAAAGCCAGACTGTTTTCCAAAGTGGTTGCACCCATTTACAGCCGGACCCGCAGTTCCCGAGCGTTCCTAGTGCCCCACACCGCTGGGTTTTGGAATTGAATCAAATGAGGCAAGGTCCTGGCAGGAAAGGGATGTCCATCAAATGCTTAGAAGANGCCTTTATTTTTTTTTAAATATTTTATTTATTTGTTTGACAGAGACAGCCAGCGAGAGAGGGAACACAAGCAGGGGGAGTGGGAGAGGAAGAAGCAGGCTCTTAGCAGAGGAGCCCGATGTGGGACTCGATCCCAGAATGCTGGGATCACGCCCTGAGCTGAAGGCAGACGCCTAACGACTGTGCCACCCAGGCGCCCCAAAAAAGTGCCTTTATTTTTTAAATGTCCAGTTTAAAGCAGACATCTAAAGCAAATACCCGGGGACCCAAGACCCAGGGACCCCAACACCCGGGGGCAGGAAATCAAACCTTGTTAGCACCCCACGTCTTCTCTTGAGTCAATTCCTCCAAGAGGTAACTGTTATGCTTAGTGTTATAGTAATCGTCATTGCTTAAAAAAAAATCTTTTGGGGGGGAACATATTTTTAGTTTTCGTAAGTTTTTATTTAAATTCCGGGTTAATTAACATATAGTATAATATGAGTTTCAGGTGTGCAGTGTAGTGAATTCAACGCTTTCACAGGACACTCAGTGCTCATCACAAGTGTGCTTCTTAATCCCCATCCCCCATTTCCCACAGCCCCCCATCCACCTCCCCTCTGGAACCATCAGTTCTGTATAGGTTAGCATCTGTTTCTTGGTTTGCCTCTCTCTCCTTTCTTTCCCCCTTTACTTGTTTGCTTTGTTTCTTAAATTCCACCTGTAAGTGAAATCATATGATATTTGACTTATTTCACTTAGCGTAATACTCTCTAGCTCCGTCCATGTTGCTGCAAATGGCAAGATTTCATTCTTTTTGATGGCTGAGTAATATTCCATTGTATATATAGACCACATTTTCCTTATCTGCTTATTATTGATGAACATGGGGGCTGCTTCCATTATCTTAGCTATTGCAGATAACGCTGCTGTAAACATCAGGATGCCCATATCCCTTTGAATTAGTATTTTTGTATTCTTTGGGTAAATATGCAGGAGTGTGATTCCTGGGTCATAGGGTAGTTCTATTTTTAACTTCTTGAGGAAGCTCCGTTCTGTTTTCCAGAGTGGCTGCACCAGTTTGCGTGCCCACCAACAGGGCACGAAGGTTGGGCAATAATTTTAGATTGACAAGATGGTTGCAGAAAGAATACTGAGACTTCCTTCATACCCCTTGCCCAGCTTCCTCTGCTGAAGACATCTTCCACGGTCAGGGTGCATGGACTCAGTGAAGGTCATCACAACAGAACAATGCTATCAACTGAACTATAGATGTCACTTGGATTTCAACGCTTTCCCCACTAATGTTCTTCTTTGGTTCCGGGACCCAGCCTAGAACCCAACATTGCGTTCAGTTGTCGCATCTCCTCTGGTCTGTGACAGTTCTTCAGTCTTTCTTTGTTCTTCGTGACCTTGACCCTTGTGGAGAGGAACGGTCAGAAATCTCGTAGGATCCTTGCTTTTCTTCATGATTTTCCTCTCCTAAGTACGTATCCTTGAACATCATCGAGTTTGGCCTGTTTTGGATTTTACGTCTGTGGAATTCCATTATATATATTCTTTTGTGTCTTACCTTCTTTATTTAACTGTGTGTTTTGGGGGGTTCATCCATATTTTTGTGTGTAGTCCCGGTTCTTCTTCTGTGCTGAGTATTATTCCATTGTCTGGCTATACGATATTATAATCGTAACAACACAGTGGCTATAATTGAACCATTTTACATTTGATGGGCTTACGGGTTTTTTTCTAGTTTGGGGCAGTTGCAAACAATTCTGCCAGGAGCATTCTTATTACAGGTCTCCTGAAGTACACAGACCACACTTCTCTGGGGCAAGTTTCCAGGAAAGGACATCTGGATCACACCGTCTTGCATATCTTCAACTTGACGAGGCAAAGCCAGACTGTTTTCCAAAGTGGTTGCACCCATTTACAGCCGGACCCGCAGTTCCCGAGCGTTCCTAGTGCCCCACACCGCTGGGTTTTGGAATTGAATCAAATGAGGCAAGGTCCTGGCAGGAAAGGGATGTCCATCAAATGCTTAGAAGAGCAGCAGGGTTTCATTTCAGAGAATCTAATGAAGAGACTATTTAGAGGCAGGTGGGCAGGATTAAAGGGACCAGGAAGGGCTGTCCATGTGCCAGGCACCAGTGACCACAGGAGAGCTGTCACAACCTGGGCTGATGCGGCCAGGAGACCGGAGAGGAAGTAAGTGCCCCCAGAAGCTGTGGGTAGGAGCCACGCTTCTCAACTGGTTTTCCTCACTGCCCCGTCGTAGGTTGATTTGTGCCCCCTCCCCACTCCCATCTGTTCAAGCCGACCTGTGAGTATGACCTTATTTGGAAACAGAGTCCTTGCAGATGTCCTGGAGTTAAAGTGAGATCTGTCTTAGTCACTTGGGCTGCTCTAACCAAAGACCATAGACTTGGGGTGTTAAACAGCAGGCATTTGCTTCTCGAAGTTCTAGAGGTGAAAAGTCCAAGATCAAGGTGCTGGCAGATTTGGTGTGTGGTGAGGACCTGCTTCTTGGGTCGTAGATGGCAGCCTTCTGGCTGTGTATGCACGTGGCCTTTCCTTGGGAGAGGCGTGGAGAGATTACTTGGTCTTCCTTTTCTGATAAGGACAGTCATCCCCTCTTGACCTAAGCTAGACCTAAGTACTTCCCAGAGGCCTCGCTTCCTGACACCTTCACACTGAAGGTTGGGCTTCGGTGTGTGACTTGCTGAGGGACGCAAACATTCAGTCCATAACAAGCCATACTGGATTGGGGTGGGCCCTCATCCAGTGACTGGTGCCCTTATAAGGACATGAAGACACAGGGAACAACGGAGCAGGGGCTGGGGGGATGTGGCCCCCTGCTAAGGCATGCCAGGAGAGGCAAGGAAGGAGTCTCCCTTAAAACCGGCAGAAGCAGCGAGGTCCTGCTGACACCTGGCTTCCAGACTCCCGGCTTCCAGAACTGAGAGAGGAGACACTTGAGTTGTTCAAAGCCACTCAGTTCATGGTTTTGTGTCGGCAACTCTAATGCAGCCCTTCTCAGCAAGGAAACTTGAGACATTTGTTTTCCCCAGTTCCTCCCTCCTTGCCCCGGTGACATGTCAATGCCATGGATATACCGTATGTCTGTTTTTGTGCTGTGGCTCTTTTGTGGGTGGTCTCAAGCCATTGTCACATGTGAGGTTTTTACTCCCCGGGAACCTATGGTCACACCGTTGGCTGTGTCCTTGCTCCTCTTGAGCCTGCGGGGACTGGGGGTGGGGGCAAGGAACAGAAAGATGGACGGGAGGCAGAGGAGGAGCTGGAGAGGGGACCCCTTTCTGATGGCCCCGCTGCCCCATGGTTTCCTGCCAGGGCCTCCTGCTGGCCTGGGGAGGGAGCTCGATGTCATCCTGCTTCCTGGGGCAGAGCAGGGCTGAGGCGGGCGGGAAATGGAGAGGAGGGAGAGACATAGAGACAACAGCCAGCTCACAGGACTGGTTCACAGCCCCCAGCCAGTCCTTCAGGGGGCTGTCCATCCTCCCTTGGGAATGTACGAGACCCGCCCCCCCACAAGGCTGATGTGGGACAGCCAAATAGGAAGATGGGCTCTTCCAGTCTTCCTGAACGCTATGGTCATGTAAAGATGGGCAGCCTCCTCTGTGCCAAGCCAGGGCGTGGGCCTCTTCGTGGGTCCCCTGGGGATGGCGGTCAGTGTCCCATCCTGGGCATTCCCCGGCCCTCCCTCCCCAGGTTGCAGCTCCTTCTCCCTCTCCCCTGCCTCCTCCTCAGCAAGCCAGCAAGCCTGGAGCCCTAACCCTCCAGTTAGTCCAGTTCTACCCTTGCAAGGATTGTCTGCAGAAAGACAGAAAACAGGATGGAGCTTAGTGTCTTAGGGATTACAGGAGGCAGTAGGGTGTCGTAGATGAAAGTCTGGATTCTGGGCCAGACGCCCTGGGTTTGGATCCTGGTTGTGCTACTCATTGGACTCTGTGCCTCAGCTTTCTTTTCTGAAAAATGGGGGTGTAATGGTATCTACCTTGTAGGGTTATTGGGAGTGTTAAGTGAGCTCATGGACATGAAGTGCTTGGAACAGTGTGCGGCACATCCTAGGTGTGGGTAGGCTGCGCTC
>NC_048230.1:65355082-65367250 GCF_002007445.2 Ailuropoda melanoleuca | reverse complement strand
CCCCCACCCCCCACTGCCTCCCAGCACCTGCCCTGGTTGCCAGGGAAACGGCCCTTTATTGAGTGGAGCCATCCCCAACTCAGCCCAGTGATTTGTCCTTGTCTAATTATTATTACTCTTTGCATTTTCCCTTTGGATGAGTAATGGGGGAGGGTCGGGGGGTGGGAGGGCACAGGAGCCGAGGAGCAGTGATTTGTGGGGTCGGCAGCTCATCTTTGAGAGGAGGACATTCATCTTTCTGGAAGCAGAAAACAGCCCAATGGAGACAAATTCAACAGTTTGGATCTGTTGGTGTGGATCTGTTTGTGCGTTTACACGCCGGTCGGGAGTCACCCACCAGGAGTGTGTGTGCATGTGGACTCGTGCAGGAATGTGTGCATGGTGCGTGCAGAGCTGGCAGACCCCTTGTAGCCATGAGGCCTGTGGGGGGGTGTGTGGTTATTGTGGCCTTGGTGTGCATGCTCGTGAAGCTGTGTGTGTACACCTGTGTACGCCTGGTTGTGTGTGCACCCTTCCTACCGTGCTTTCCAAGCTGGGCGTGCCTGCTTGCGTGCATTCGTGTGGTAGCCTGTGGGGGTGCACACTGCAGACAAAGCCAGGAAGAGCTGCCTGTGTGTGCCCGTTGGCACGTGTAACATCAGCTTCATCACCAGCAAATCCGTACGTCTCTGTGTGTACGCGGACTACCTTCTGCTTTCACACACAGCTTGTCCTCGAGGCTGAGGGCCGGCTGCTTGTCTGCAAGCGAGCACACTGTATACATTGTTAGGAAAACCCAAACACAGGCCCTTGAGTCAGGGTGCTGCCGCTGAGCCAGAGACCGCTGAGATGCGGACTGAGGGGGTGAATAGGTTCGCACACCTCATCTTTGGGTAGCTGGGATAGATTGCACAAACGTTCTCACTCCTTCGCTTCAGCTGGAATGCATGCCCTTCGCATGTGACTCTGCAATTTCTCCTAATAGAAGGTCAAGTGTATATCCCCAAACCCTTGAACTGGGCTAGACTTGAGGCTTGCTGTGGACAACAGAGTGACACGGAAGGGGCAGCAAGCCTGTCCTCAGCCTGGCCCTCCAGATGCCTGGTAGCTTCCACCGGCTGTCTTAGGACAGTCCCCACACGAACCTGAGCTGGGCTGCTGGACGTGGAGGGAACCCTGGAGGCCAGATGCAGAGGAACCCAGTTCCCCCAGCTGAGGCCGTCCTGGACCGTCTTATAGCCATCTTCCCTGCAGACCCATGGGAGTGCCCAGCCCAGGCCAGCGGAGCTGCCCTACCCTCCTGGCCTCTGACCGCAGGTGCGTGAGTGGGCGCTGCGGACCCATAGCCCTGTGAGCAAGAATAGTCGTTTCAGATCCTGTGTGTCAGTGTGATTTGTTACGCAGCCTTGTTGTGGCGAAACACACCTTCTGATACATAAAAAGCCTGTTTGGGGCCTTGGACAGCTGCACGTGGTGGCTGTGTGCACTGCACATGGACACGTGGGATGGGTAGCTCTGGATACCAGGATTCCTAGTTAGTCATCTATTGCTGTGCAAAAAAATGACCCCCCGATTAGGAGGCTTACGTCCACAAACATGTATCTCCGAGTTCCTGTGGGTGTGAAATCAGGGGATGGCTCAGCCAGACGCCTCCCTTGTGAGCTCACCAGCGAGCTCCTGGGGCTTACACTGCCTGAAGGCTCCTCTCTGGGAACCTGAGGATTACCGCCTCTCCTCCAGCTTCAGGATACACTGTCTGGACCCCGCATTGGGAGGTCCAAAGGGAGGGCTTCCTTTCTAGGCCAAGACGGCCTCAGCTCCTGTGACAGGACAGGGACTCATGAGAAACAGATGCTTTTGTCTGTCAAAACGCAGACATGCGTGGATGTTCATAGCAGCTTTGTAACCCAGACTGGAGAAAATCCTAACGTCTATCAACAGCAGAATGGGTAAACTGTGGCCTGTTCATTCACTGGAGTGCTACACAGCAGTGAAAGTGAAGTCCACACAACATGACGAGTCTCGTGGACTTAACGTTGAGCCAGACAAGCCAGCCACAGAAGGCGCTATGCCGTAAATACATCAGCGTCAGCTTCTAAAAGCAGGTGCTGTCACCTACGGGGAAAGTGGGAATGCGTTTACTCTCGGGGTGGGGGGTAGGGCTGGAAGAGGATATGAGGGGCTTGGGGTACGGATAGTGTTCTGCCCTCCCCCTTACATCCGGGTGCTGTTTTCATGGATGGGTCACTTTGGGAAACTCCCCACGTAGCTTTGCTCTTTTCCATATGTACGCTGTACTCAAATAAAAAGCGTATGGAACAAAAAGCCGTGCTGGGGCGTGGTGGGAAGGGGATGGTGACAGGTGCTGCTGGGGCAGCAGCGGGGACTGGGTCATGCTGGGAGTGTCAAGGGAGATTAGAGATGCCGAACATCCCTCTGGGAGCACTGGGGAGGGGGCTGTGTATAACAGGCAAGCACCATAGTTCCACTTTGATTTCAGAGAGCTCACCCTGGAGCTGGGGCAGGGAAGGAGACCAGGGGCCGGAGTGGAAGCTGGGTGACGGGTTAGGAGGTCCTTGACATGGTCCTGGGAAAGAGGACAGAGGCTTGTGCTAGGGAGAGGCAGTGGGGATGGGGAGAAGTACAGGATTCTGGGAAGCTGAGTTGGCCAAGCTGGAGGAAGTCCTGTGGAGGCTGGGGGAGGGGACAGTGCGGAGGAATTAACGAGATGGCATCTCTTCTGCAAAGTTCACTGAGTATAACGAGCATGCCTGGCATTTGGCTAATGAGTGTAGTGGCTTTAGTCCCCCGTCTGGGGGTGGGAGCCTGGCTCCCAGGAGCTGTTGATACCTGCTCACTGAGCTTCCAGAAGGGCAGGCAGAGCCTTGGCTACAGAGAGGAGGCTTGCAAGAAGTGTGGACACGTGTGTCCCCTGCACACTCTCTCTCTAGGATGTTGGATGCTGGGCATCCTGAGACTCTGGGGGGACAGGCCAGGTTCCACCCTTCTCCCCCAGCCCCTACTCATTCAGATCATCTCCCAGGACTGCCCCCCTCCTCTGTGCCCCTCGCTTCCACCCTTTGCTTCAGTCCGGTTCTTGCTTTGCTCCCGAGCTTTGAATTCTCTATTGTCAGGATTTTGTTGACTTATATAACTAAGATATCTAGAGATATGTCTGCCTTCAGGAAGAGCTGGATCCAGGGCTTTGACCAGCGGCATCAGAATCTGCTTCACCTCTCAGTGCTCCTTTCCTCTCTGGCTCCTACAGTGCTAGACTTCCACCTTCACTGTTCAGCAACCCAGAGCTGAGAATATTTTCAAATTTTCATGGTAGTTCCGGCAACTATCCCAGGACTGACACTCGTTGGTGTGGACCAGTCATGGGTCAGGCAGAATGTGCATTTTGCCTGGCTAGGCATGTATCAGTGCTCATACGGAGGGTGCGCTGGGTCAGCCCAGCTCAAACCACATGACGTCACATCAGATCGGGGTGCTGGAGCCATTGCGAAGGGGAGCACAGGTGGGCAGGCAGACCCCACCTCATCCCTGCCCCCCGGCTGGCGTCCCTGACTTCCATGATCAGAAGCTTGCCTACTTAGACAGCCCCATGTTTGGCCCTGACACCTTCCTTTGGTTGGTTGTCTGGAGTAGGAAATTTTGTGTTAACCTCTTCGAACTCTGTTCCCATGCTGATGACCAAGGAGCACTGTATTAGGGCTCTCCAGAGAAATAGAGATGGGATGCAGATATATGGCTTATTTGGATATGATATATACATACAATATATAAAGAGATTTATTATAAGGAATCGGTTCACAGTGTTATGGAGGCTGACAGGTTCCAAGATCCGCAGGGTGAATCTGTAAGCTGGAGCCCCAGGATAGCCCATGGTGTCATTCCAGTCTGAAGGTCAGCAACGTCAAGACCCAGGAAGAGAAAATATTTCAGTTTGAGTCTGAAGGCAGCAAAAAAGCTGCTGTCCCAGTCCTGAGGCCATCAATCAGGAAGAATTCTCTCTTACATGGGGAAAGGTCAGTCTTTTTGTTCTGTTCAGGCCTTCACCTGATTGGATGAGACCCACCCCCGTTAGGGAGGTCAATCAGCTCTACTCAGTTTACCAGTTCAAATGTTAATCTCATCGAGAAACACCCAGAATACTGTTTGGCTAGGTGTCTGGGCACTCTGTGGCTCAGTCAAGTTGACACATAGGATTCACCACTGAAGGTACCAAGAAGGTTAGCTCTGACTCTGTAAGGCTAGGTCTGAGAACTGGAGAGGCAGGGCTGAGTCAGAACCCTGGAGGACATCCTCTGTGCCCAGAACAGCCTTTGTGCCCACCTCTGAGCTGGCTGTGTGGCTCGTCTGCCTGTATCTCACCCCTAAATAAAGTCTTTATTTTCATCAAGACCTAAGTGGAGAGCTGGGGGACCCAGGGAAGGCCCATTTCGGCCCAGCTCTGTCATCCATCTCCCTGCTGTTCCGTGCACCAGGGAAGGCTGATCCCCATGAACTGTGACTCTGGGGCTCCCCGTGCTCTGGCTTCCAGGGTTGGAGGGGCTGCTCATCCCTGCAGCCGTGGCCCTGCTCGTGGGGGTGTGCTCCCGTGCCCTGCCCCCACCTCTTCTCTCCCCTCCGTGCAGGGACCGGAATGGCTCTTGCTGGCTCCACTGTGCCTCTGGTCCCCTCACTCCCTCCCACACCTCTGTCCACGTTCCCCTCATTCTGTCTCCTCAGCATCCCAGTGGAGTGTGCTGAGGGCGGGCTTCCTGTGAGGAGCCAACTCAGGGGAGCAGGGGGTGGCCTGCGATGGGCTGTTCCCTCACCTGCACCCATACACTGCCAAAATCTTTGTTAGTGCTTTCTGTTCTGAAAAGGCTCGGATCAGCCCAGCAGGGTCACTGTAAGCGAATGCCACCCGCCTTCATTGTGATGATGATTTGGGACCAGTAGCTGAGCCTGGGTCACTTTCTTTCTCTCCCTCTTACCAGGTGTGTGACTTGTGGCAAGTCAGGTGAACTTTCTGAGCCTCACCTGCCTCATCTGTAAAGTGGGTATAATAAAACCTTCCCAGAGGCCGCTCTCCACCGCTTACTTTATTTGAACAATGGACTCTTTGGGGAGAGTTATGTTTGGTCCCTCTCCCTCCCTCAGGGACCACTCTCTGGGCTCCACGATGTGTCAGATGGTGTGTTTAACCATTATCCATCAGGTTGGAAGAAACTCCCTTCCCTTTTTTCCTGTCTTCCAGTCTAAAGATTAAAAAAAAAACAAAACCCTTATTGAGATACAATTTACATAGATAAAACTCATACATTTTATTTATTTATGTATTTATTTAGAACTTGCATGTGCCTGAGAGAGGGCAGGGAGGGGGCAGAGGGACAGGGAGAGAGAGAATCTCAAGCAGACTCCCCTCTGAGCACTGAGCCCGACTGGGGCTCGATCTCACCACCTTGAGACCATGACTTGAGCTGAAACCAAGAGTTGGATGCTTAACCGACTGAGCCACCCAGGCGCCCCTACCACCTCCCTTCTCAAACTGTTGTTGATAATGGCCAGATACAACACACTACACAAATACACTCACTTACACATGCATACACACACACACACACACATTTACACATATACTCACACATATATTTTAGGTCAAGGAAACTTTTTTGAGGCTCAAAGAGACCTAGGCCAAGGTTAGACAAAAAACGCTGTTTTGTTTTTATTGAAACCCTTCATTTTGGTACACACACACACACACACACACACACACACGCACACAGCCGCTGAAGCCAAGAACCATTTGCTACCACCTTCTGCTCCCCTGTCAGAGCCGGAGCAAGAAGAGAAAAATCGGAATTCTTGCCCTGTCTCAAAAGTAAAAGGGACAAATTAGTTTCTTGTCAGTGCACTGCAATAAATACGTTGTCATTTTTATCCCCGAGTGANACGCACACAGCCCCTGAAGCCAAGAACCATTTGCTACCACCTTCTGCTCCCCTGTCAGAGCCGGAGCAAGAAGAGAAAAATCGGAATTCTTGCCCTGTCTCAAAAGTAAAAGGGACAAATTAGTTTCTTGTCAGTGCACTGCAATAAATACGTTGTCATTTTTATCCCCGAGTGAATCATGGTCTCCATTTCTCCCGTAACTATTATACAGTCTGCTGGCACTATATCATTTTTTGGTAATTTTATTTTCACCAATTGTTTTATGAAATTTTTGAGTTTTATGGACACTAAAACAAATCTAGCCTGCGAGTGTTATAGTCCTTTAAATCATCGGCAGGAAATCTCAAGGTTCCTCCAGACTGTGGCGGAAGGAGGCTTTAGGGAAGAAAGATTGCCCCTAGCTTATAAACTGAGCAAAAACCCAGAGATAAGTTTGTAAAAGGGACATAGATCACGACGGGTGAGAACCGGGGTGTAAAACATCTTCTTGCCCAGCTCCTCGAAGAATAAAAGTGGACTTTTATTTAGCAGAAACACCAAAGTACTAGGAGGGAAGGAATACACGGTTCTGCCCCAGCAGCCTGGATCTCCCTCTGAGTCTGCGTGAGCCCCACGCCAGCTCCTCAGCGCTGGGGAGAACAGTCACGTTAGGGACCCCCTCGGGGCCCCTGAGCATGTCTGCGATGTCCGCACAGAGCACAGTCCGCCTCCCCACCCCCCGCAAATGTCAAAGTCACATCCCTGTGACGACCAGTGAAAAAAGAAATAAAAATAGGTTCTAAAACACATGTTAAAAAAAAAAAAAACCCGACAAGATGAGAATAGCTAAATCGATTTGGAAAAGAGGCTGGCCTTACCACGTATTAAAATGCGTTATAAAGCTACAATAATAAAACCAGTATGTTACTGGCGTAAGACTAGATGGACAAATCAATGGAATGAAATAGATAGTACCGAATAAGAACTGGGTCCGTGAGGGGCGCCTGGGTGGCACAGCGGTTAAGCGTCTGCCTTCGGCTCAGGGCATGATCCCAGCGTTATGGGATCGAGCCCCACATCAGGCTCCTCTGCTATGAGCCTGCTTCTTCCTCTCCCACTCCCCCTGCTTGTGTTCCCTCTCTCGCTGGCTGTCTCTATCTCTGTCAAATAAATAAATAAAATCTTTAAAAAAAAAAAAAAGAACTGGGTCCGTGAAAAATGAAGGGTCACATATCAGCAGAAGAGGGATGGATTATTCAGTAAATGCTACCTGTAAATCTGGTTATTTGGAAAACAGTCAATTTAGAACTTCATCTCATTCTAGAGTCCAAAAAATAAAAACTAGATGGTTGAATTGGTGGAAAGTAAAAAATAAAACAATAAAAGTCTAGAAGAAAGTATAAAAAAGAATTATTTGATCTTTAGCCGAGGAGGGTTTTATCCTTGACCTTGAATAGAACTGCCAAGAAAGATGATGGACAGATTTAGCTTTGAAGAGGTTTACTTGCCTATATTTTCAAGACATAGCCCCCAAGGAAAGGTCAAAAGTCAAAGGGACAAAACCTTTTTTGACATATGTGACGCAAAGGTTAACATCCATAAATACATGAAGAAAATCACTGGCACTTAATAGAATGGGCAAAGGATAAAACTGTATAATTAATTGAAGAATAAATATAAGTACCTCTCAAGCAAAGGAGAACATTTCCAACTATACTAGTTGTGATGGTTAATTGTATATGTCAATTTGATTGGGCCATGGGGTTGCCCAGGTATGGTCAAACATTATTCTGGAATGTGTCTGGGAGGGTGTTTCTGGATGAGATTAAGATTTGAATTGGTAGAGTGAGTAAAGCAGATGGTGTTTCCCAATGTGGGTGGGCCTCATCCAATCAGTTGAAAGGCCTGAAAGGAATGATAAGGTTGGGGCTCCTGGGTGTCGCAGCCCTTAAGCGTCAGCCTTCGGCTCAGGGCGTGATCCCGGCGTTATGGGATCGAGCCCCACATCAGGCTCCTCCGCTATGAGCCTGCTTCTTCCTCTCCCACTCCCCCTGCTTGTGTTCCCTCTCTCGCTGGCTGTCTCTATCTCTGTCAAATAAATAAATAAAATCTTTAAAAAAAAAAAAAAAGAACTGGGTCCGTGAAAAATGAAGGGTCACATATCAGCAGAAGAGGGATGGATTATTCAGTAAATGCTACCTGTAAATCTGGTTATTTGGAAAACAGTCAATTTAGAACTTCATCTCATTCTAGAGTCCAAAAAATAAAAACTAGATGGTTGAATTGGTGGAAAGTAAAAAATAAAACAATAAAAGTCTAGAAGAAAGTATAAAAAAGAATTATTTGATCTTTAGCCGAGGAGAGTTTTATCCTTGACCTTGAATAGAACTGCCAAGAAAGATGATGGACAGATTTAGCTTTGAAGAGGTTTACTTGCCTATATTTTCAAGACATAGCCCCCAAGGAAAGGTCAAAAGTCAAAGGGACAAAACCTTTTTTGACATATGTGACGCAAAGGTTAACATCCATAAATACATGAAGAAAATCACTGGCACTTAATAGAATGGGCAAAGGATAAAACTGTATAATTAATTGAAGAATAAATATAAGTACCTCTCAAGCAAAGGAGAACATTTCCAACCATACTAGTTGTGATGGTTAATTGTATATGTCAATTTGATTGGGCCATGGGGTTGCCCAGGTATGGTCAAACATTATTCTGGAATGTGTCTGGGAGGGTGTTTCTGGATGAGATTAAGATTTGAATTGGTAGAGTGAGTAAAGCAGATGGTGTTTCCCAATGTGGGTGGGCCTCATCCAATCAGTTGAAAGGCCTGAAAGGAATGATAAGGTTGGGGCTCCTGGGTGTCGCAGCCCTTAAGCGTCAGCCTTCGGCTCAGGGCGTGATCCCGGCGTTATGGGATCGAGCCCCACATCAGGCTCCTCCGCTGGGAGCCTGCTTCTTCCTCTCCCACTCCCCCTGCTTGTGTTCCCTCTCTCGCTGGCTGTCTCTCTCTCTCTGTCAAATAAATAAATAAAACCTTAAAAAAAAAAGGGGGGGGAATGAAAAGGCTGACCCTCCCGTGAGTAGGAGAGAACTTCTGCCTGACAGCCTCTGAGCTGGGAAATGTGTTTTCCCCCTGCCTTTGGACTCAAACCGAAATATCGGCTCTTCTTGGGTCTTGAGCCTGCTGGCTTTCAGACTAGAACCACACCGTCGGCTCTCTTGGGTCTCTACCTTGCTGACTGCAGATCTGGGGACCTGTCAGCCTCCATAATCATGTGAGCCAGTTCCTTACAGTAAATCTTGTCTTATATGTAGCTCCATATCTTATTGGTTCTATTTCTCTGGACAACACTGACTAGTAAACGAGTCATCAGAGAAATACAAGCTAAAGTCGTGATGAGGGGCACCTGGGTGGCTCTGTCGGTTAAGCATCTGCCTTTGGCTCAGGTCATGATCCCAGGGTCCTAGGATCGAGCCCTGTGTTGGGCTCCCTGCTCAGCGGGGAGCCTGCTTTTCCCTCTCCCTCTGCTGCTCCCCCTGCTTGTGCTCTCTCTCTTTTTGTCAAAAAAAAAAAAAATCCCAATGATATGCTAGCTTTTCTCATGCCTCTGGATTTATTGAGGATTCTCTGGCATCCTCCCCATCAGCATCTAGACGTTCTCAAGACCCAACCCAATGTCAAGAAAGTCTGTCTCTTGTCCCTCTCCAACTGCTAGCCTCTCCAGTCCCTGCCACAGTCCACTTTCTTTAGACGTGGATCTTTAGCTCTTTCTTTATATCTCAAGGTGTGACTCTCCCCTCTGTGCCATCCCGTCGTCAAGCTCGTCGCCCTGGCTTCCCGGTCCCCTTCTCCCACTGGAACCCATGTCTTATCAGCGGCTCAGTGTCTAGCCACAAAACTTCAGGGGGCACCATTGGGGTTTGGGCTTCTATGGGAAGGGTGTGCTGCAGTGTGCCAGAGCCCCCTGCTAGAGGTCCACTGGACCAACGCAGCCCTGCCTTGTTAGAGCTTTCCCGTGCCCTCGCCTGGAGGCAGGGCAGAGATGAGATTCTGCAGAGAGGGAGAAGAGTGCCACCGAGACAAAGACCCTTCAGGAGGGTTTTGAAGCAGCGGTTTTGCCCCCACTCTTTGCAGGTAAATGAGCTCCTCCTTCAAACGGGCTGTTTCTGGCTCTCTGTCTCCGTAAGAAACAGAGCCTCCAAAGAGTCAGCCTTTTCAATTTTGTTTAGCGTTACATTTAAAACACATGGCAGATATTCTGCGAAGCCTCTGAAAACGTGACCCAGGTTTCCTCCTTGTCCTCCATGCCCCGCTGGGCTTTGTGTGCGTGCACACAGGACAGCATTGGCGCCAGAAGGCTACCTGCGCCCAGGCGGCCTGGCTTCAAAGTCCGTCTCTGGTCCCCCAGACATTGGTTGCCTCCAGCTCAGCAACTTCACTTCCTAGCAGCCAAAAGGAGCTTTCTGAGACATTGCTGAAATCCCCACCCTCCCCCAAATGCAGAAGCCTGAGGAGGCTTCCATTTGCAATGATGGTAAATCTTCACTTTTTCCGCCTTGTTCCTTGCCTGGCTTTCCAATCTTCTTGTCCCCTGCCTCCTAGATCACTCCGTGTCAACTGTACTGGCCTTGTTCGTGTTTCCAGAACACGAACTTGTGTTCGTGTCTGTGGGGGTGCCCTCTGCCCCAGTTCTCCTGCCCTGTGCTCCATAGGCTGGTTCCTGCTCCTGGTGGGCTCCCTGGTCCCCTCGCTCACCCAGAGCGGCCCCTGCCGGCCGCTGTCTCAGGGGCTGTGAGTGCCCCTTTTATTCCTTTAAAATTTTTAAAGAGTGTATTTGAGCAAAAATCAATGAGTTGGGCCAAACCAAACAGTGGTGAAGAGGGCTCCCCCACTTTATTCTTTCTTCCAGTCTCGTTTCCTCTTCAGCACTCCTCAGAACCTGGGATTTTTATTTTATTTTTATTATTTTTTAAAGATTTTATTTATTTATTTGACAGAGAGCAGGAGAGCACAGGCAGGGGGAACAGCAGGCAGAGGGAGAGGGAGGGAGAAGCAGGCTTCCCACTGAGCAGGGCATCTGTGCGGGCCTCTATCCCAGGACCCTGGGATCATGACCTGAGCCGAAGGCAGACGCTTAACCGACTGGGCCACCCAGGTGCCCCCAGAACTTGTGATTTTTAAGCAGTTGATTCGATGGCTCCCTTGTGTCTTGCCTGAATGTCCATGGGCAAGTAAGCACCTGGAGGACAGGTGTAGCTCCGTGGCACGCCCAGCAACTAACACAGAGCTTGGTACATAGAAGACACTTGACATAAATTTCTAGACAAACTGAGTGAGAATAAATGAGATAAAGTGGCTGGAAAATGCTGTGGGTTTGGAAGGCATGCCTCCCCTCCCCTGAGCTCCCAAGAACGAGCGATCCCCAAACGGCACGTTTCCAGGAGGGGGTCGGGGTGTGAGGACGACAGGTGGAGGACTTGAACTGGTGGAGGCTGTTGGTGGCTGGCTGGCTGTGGCGAAGGAGGCAGGTTGTACCAGGTGCGAACATTGACTGATTCTTGGTTCTACAGCGGTGCTTTTGGAACTCTGATGTGTGTCTTGTTAAAATGCAGGTCCAAATGCAGTAGGTGTGGGGTGCAGCCCGAGTTGTAGCTTTTCTAAGCAGCTCCTGGGCAATGCTGATGCTGTTAGCCCAGGTGCCCCACTTACAACAGCTGCGTCTCCGCCACTGGTTCTCAAATGTGGTCTTCAATTGAATCACCTGGAGTGGCTTTGACGATCCCTAGGGATTCTGCTGGGTTGGTCTGGCATCGAGGTCTTGTGAAAACCAGGTGATGCTCACGTACAGCCAAGTTTGAGAACCTCTGTTGTGCAAATTCTGTGCAGAATTCTTTTTGGAAAGAGCGCAGGATTTTTGTGGAAAGAGAAACTTCCTTGACAAGCATGTCTGTGACAGAGGCTGAGTCTGGGTGGGGTGAACACTTCTGCACCATGAGGCAGAGACGGACCAGCTGCCCGCCCGTGGAAACAGGTGTAAGCATGTGGGTCCCAGAGATCGAGGAAGACCCCCTGCTCCTTCCCCTCAACTATTCAGAAAAATTAATGAAATAGTGAAATGCTTGAAAAGAAGGGTATTTATTTCAAAGGCTGCCAGTGAAAGCAGCGTTTTCCAGGCTTACCTGTGCATTGGAATCACTTGGGGATCTTTGAGACACTCCAGATGAACTCACAATCTAGGGATGGGACACAGACACCGGAA
>NC_048230.1:65325799-65354982 GCF_002007445.2 Ailuropoda melanoleuca | reverse complement strand
TGGGGGTCACACTGGCCCAGGTGTGGCCTCACAGGTGTAGATGCAGGTGCAGGAGCCCGCTGCGGTCAGGGGAAGGGAGGGCCCTGCTGCCTCCCCTAGCAGCACTCCCTTCCATTCCTAAGAGGACTTTCCTCTCCTCCCCTGGCAAAGTCTCCTTTTCTTCCTTGGCAGCTCATTTTCTAATGAGAGCAGGTATACTTTTATACATGCGGAAAGGTGGGAAAGGCGTTCCAAGTGGAGTGCATATCATGAGCAAAGGCCCCGAAGCAGGAGAACATGGGGGCATCTTAAAAGAGGAGGTGCTCGAGAGGAGGGTGGAGGCGCATGGGCCCCATGGAGAAGGTCTCCCCATGGGGGTGAGAAGGGACACTTGCTGTGTGGATGATGAGGAGTCAGGCAATGTGGTAGCAGAGGGGCTGACACAGTCAGATGGAGTGATAGCGAGTGTGGGGGCTGTGTGGGGACGGGCGGGGGATGCTGGAACTTGGGGGGCAGCCTTGAGAAGGGGACAGATGGATGATGGAGGTATGGGGAGAAGAGTGGGGGGTCGGGGTAGAAGTTGAGGGAGGGGAGTGTCCGCGATGCATCCCGGGGTTTTGGGTTCGAGACAGTGAAGCGCAGGAACCCAGGAACCCGATGCATTTTCAAAGCAGTTAACTGAGAGCACTGTAATGAAGGGGCCATTTGCATGCAGGCAGGTGGGCTGAGGGAGCCACCTGCATGGGAGGGGGCGAAGGAGAGTGGTTGTCCAGGGGTGCTAGGTGGAGAGGGCTCCTTAGCAGAGCCAGGGCGGTGGGTGGACCTATGTTTACCTGCTGGGATCCTTCAGGGCAGGGGCCAGGGAATAAATACCCTAACCTCTCTCCTCCTGCCTCTAGCTCTCCTGCCAGTGCCTCCTGTAGTCTGGATCTAGCCAGAAGCCAGAAGGCAGGAGGTCCCTACAGGTCACTCTCCTTGGTCACCTAGCGAGGTGACCCAGGCAGCTGGCGAGAGGGCCCGTGGGGTCCAGGAGGCTTCTGGCAGGAATCTGAAGGTGGGTCAGTGTACCATGTTCAGGTCTGGGCTGGCCCTTTAAGGCAGGTGGAGAAGTCTGGGAAGAGCTGGATTTGGGAGGGGAGGGCTCTCAATGTGTTGTTCGGCTCCCTCCCGGCTTGCACACCCAGGCTGGGGCAGACCCAGGTGTGGAAAGGGGCGTGGGCGCCCCTGGAAGTCTGTCCCTAGGAGCTCACTTTCCACTTTGCCATGGTGGACTCGGGATAACAGCGTCTGGCTGGGGAGGGCTTACCCTGAGCCTCCAGCCCTCCCTCCCCGCTGGGCCCTGGCCTTAGCCCCCAGTCCTGGGGGTGGGGCAGTTTCCTCTCTCCCTTGGCCTCAGGCTGGCCCAGCCAGCAACAGCTCTGTCTCCTGCTGTCAGGGCTGCCAGGATGTGACAAGCAGCAGATGGGCCTCTGATCAATGGACCCCATCCCTGAGCAAGGACGGTGGGACTGGGGGCAGGACGGGGGAGCGGCCGCTAATGGATGGGCCCAGGAGCAGTGATGGATGGGTAGGAAGAAGCTGCCATTTGTCTTGGGAAGCGAGTGGCTCCAGGGAGGAGGAGAAGGGAGGGTGGCCGATGGGCTGGAGGGTGGAGAGAGAGCCGCAGGGGGCTGGGAGCCCAGGGGGGCTGGGGAAGGAGGTGGGCATTCTTTCCTGCCCTGGCCTGGCTCCCCTGAGCCCTGGCCAAGAGGACCCTGCCCACAGGGCGGGAGCTGCAGAGGAGGCCTGCGAAGCTGGCGGTCAGATCATGCCCCCACCTGGCTCATCCAGGGTAAGTCAGGTCGCCGCAAGATCTGCCCTTGGGACCCTTGGGATCCCTCTTACCTCCCCCGTCTCCTCTCTGCCCTTGCCCCCACCAGTGCCCCCTGCTCATGCCCAACTGACTTGCTTGTTCTTCCTCAAAGGCCTCTAGGCCTTTGCCCCGGCTCTTCCCCAAGCCACACGGCCCTTTCCCAGATCCCCGCTCGGTGCTCTCCCTTCCTGCGGGCCGGGTGTCAGAGAGGCCTTCCCCGGGCACTCCTTGTCAAACAGCAACGGCTCTGTGCCCAGGCCACACACTATCACCCTTACCCCGCCTTATTACTATTTTAGTACCAGTCACTGTCGGATACCCCATTTACTTACTTGCTATGGTCTGTCTCCCTCACTGGACTGTGGACTCCGCGAGGGCAGGGAGTTGTCGATTCTGTTCACTGCTGTATTCCCAGGGCTCACAATAGCACTCTGGAGGGGCTCCTCAAGTATTTCCTCCCAGTATGAAAGAAAGGGTTCACCCTCCAGCTCTGGCGCTTACTGGCTTTGTGAGTCTGGACCGGCTCGCTGAGCTTCAGTGTCCTTACCTGCAAGATGAGGGCGACTGTCCGTCTTCAGAGCCCCTGTGCAGATGACACCAGACAGGTGCAGCCACCTGGGGCCTGGCAATGGCCAGCATCCTCCACGGACCGGGAGGATGGGGTTGTCCTTCTGTCTGTTTAACGCAAGTCTCCGGCCCTCACCGTGGATGCCCCCTGGGAACCCAGCTTCCCTGAGCTAGCTCTGAATGAGATGCACTGACCTCACTTCTCAAACTGCGGTCTCCCCCCGAGGGTCAGCCCTGGTCCTGGTGGCTCCCAGCCCTCCTCCGTCCCGGACTAGAAACCTCCATACCCCAAGAGCGTGGGCCAGATGGAGTGCTTGGGAGGCTGACAGAGCCAGATTCAAATCCTTCTCAGTCCCGCCCTAGCTGGTAGATGCGTGCAAGTCGCTTCTTTGGAGTAGACGCTGCCGGCCCCTGTCCTGATCATACGCACCTTTGTAGGTCAAAGGCTGCTTTCTGCAAACACCTGACGCTGCCTGTGGGCATTTTCCTGGCCTTGGGGTGTTCAGGGTGCAGGGGAAGTCAAAAGTAGTGGACCCTCGGGGCACGTGGGTGGCTCCGTCGGTGAAGCCTCTGACTCTTGGTTTCCGCTCAGGTCATGATCTCGGGGGTCGTGAGATCGAGCCCCGCATCAGGCTCCATGCTGGGTGGGGAGCCTACTTGAGATTCTTTCTCTCCCTCTCTCTCTGCCTCGCGCCCCCCGCTCATGCTCTCTCGAGCTCTGTCTCTAAAAATTAATAAATAAAATCTTTAAAAAAAGGTAGTGAACCCTCAATGTTCTAGAGCAGCGCTCGGCCGATGGCAGACGGTTGGAGGAGCAGTCCCCTGGCTCCCCAGCTTCCCGGCCCCGTAAGCCCCCCAGTGTCAGGGTGGGTACGTCTCTCTGGCGTGTTGAGAGTCAGTTGCCCACACTGTGACCTGCTGGGTAATTCTCTTTCCTGCTTTCCTTTCCTTCTGTTCTTCACCTCCTCCCTCACCCGTTGTGTTTCTAGGGATCACCTCCCATGTCAGTCTTGCACTTGGATCCTGTTTCAGGGTCTCCTTGGGGGGAACCCAAACCAAAAAGACATTGTGCCTGAGTCTTTTCACCCTTAAAATGAAAAAGGACAGAATTCCAACCCCCTGGCCTTGTGTGGGGGTTAATTTTATGTTGACTTGATTGGCCCCTGGGGGCCCAGGTTAAACAAGCTTCTGGGTGTGTCTATGAGGATGTCTCCAGATGAGGTTCGCACCTGAACGGGTGGACTGAGTGAAGCAGAGGGCCCCCCCCAATGTAGGGGGGCATCATCCAGTCCGTTGAGGGCCTGAATAGAACAACAGGTAGAGCCTCACTGTCCAAGCTAGGATATCCTACCTCATTTTCTCCTGTCCTTGGACTGGGGTTCGCACCATCAGCCCCCCTGGCCCTCAGGCCTTCAGACTCGGAGTGAATTATGCCACTGCCCCCAGTTTGCAGATTGTGGATTGTGGGATTTCTCGGTCTCCATAATTGTGTGAGCCAGTTCCTCCAAATAAATCTCCACATATATACATATCCTTGTGGTTCTGTTTCTTTGCAGAACGCTGACACACAACTTGCTATAAGGATTAAATAAAAAGATACAGGTACAAAGCACAGAGCCTGGCCTGCGTGCATTCTAGCTTAAAGCAAAATAACTAACCCACTAGTTCCAAAAAAAGCAGCTAAGGTCCAGAGCAATGGGATCTTATCCCCTCGGTCCTCTCCTCTCCTGGTTGAACTGCTCCCAACCAGTCTCTGCCATTTGATCCTCCCTGGATAACATTGTCTCTCCTCTCACTGTATGGCTATGTCCTTAGTATACTCAGGTCTGGTCAAATACCTCTTAAAGTTTGGAATCCAAGTTCTAGGTGAGACAAGGGCAGTATAGAACCAACTGTCACCTCCTTGCTTTATACCTCTGTTGATGAATCCCTCTGTTAATGAATCTCCCGATGTCAGATCCCATTATCTCCAGTAGTTCCTACTGCATCAATGAGGAAACTTCTAGCACTTGTCTTTTTTTCCTTTTTGTGCTCTGTTTAGTCCCAAGGGCTGAGCTTACACCCTTGGGCACATTGGTAGACTGATGACAAGGCTTAGAGCTCAGGCTGTCAAGGTTGTTACAGAGTCTATCATCCCAGACAAGACCACCAGCAAGGGAATCTGTCAAACTGTAGAGTTGTGAGAAATAATAAGTCATTATTATTTTAGACCACGCAGTTCTGAGATGACTGGTCACAGAGCATTAGATGACTGGGGCAGAAGTTGGTACAGGAACAGAGTATTGCTGTAACAAACACCCGAACCATTTGGTCTTGGCTTAGGGGCTGGGTGGTGCGCAGACACTGCGGGGTTGGTGAGGGGCTGTCGGAGGCTGAGGAAGGGCAGCTTGTGTTGTATTGGGGGCGGAGGACAACGGGCATATCTGCTGCCTATGGCAGCTTGGAAGCTAGAAAACGTACTTGTGCACTTGTGGGTCTACCTAAGATCGTCTCTGGGCAGAGTGTGAAGACCACGGAGGGTTGCTTGTCTGTTCCTAGCTGGATCTGATGACGTGAGAAGAGGGACATGAGCTCAGTAAGGAGCAACTTGGTTTGTGAGCAGATCTTAGAGAAATATAGAAGGTCAAGGACTTGCTGGTGTTGAAAAACAAAACTAGCTCTTCTCTCTGGTCTCCCCAGCCAGTAAAAAATTCAAGTGAGATGAGATTTGCCCTGAAGATAGAGACTGGAGTGCCTGGGTAGCTCAGTCGGTTAGACATCTGACTCTTGGTTTCTGCTCAGGTCATGGTCTCAGGGTCGTGGGATGGAGCCCCGCATCGGGCTCTGCACTCAACGCGGAGTCTGCTTGTCCCTCTCTGCTCCTCCCGCTGTGCTCACACTCTCTCTAATAAATAAATAAATAAATAAATAAATAAATAAATAAATAAATAAAATCTTAAAAAAAAAGAGTCAGTGATGTGGCTATAATACCTCTTGTTAAGGTGTCTGAAAGATTTAAGGTGGTACTGATAAATCCTCTTGGTGACAAAGAATGGCCCCAAAGGAGAGGAAAGGAGAGAGGGAAAGCGAGAGAGAAAGAGCTGGAGGGAGGGTGAGCGAGAAGGGGAGAGAAACCGTCTCAACGGGAGTGAACCTCGGTAGCTACATAGGAAACCCATAAAGTGTTCAAGAGAATTTTATCAGTGAAAACACGGCAAGCTTGGACTTAAAGGGCCCGTAGTTGTTCAAGGAAAATAGCCCTCTGAGTCCCCAACTTTTCTATGAACATGAAGCAGGCTGAGAAAACTATTCTGCTGCCAATGCCAGCCACTTCTGGAGGAAGAAGAAGGATGATAAAGAGGGGGAGACTCAAGAGTTCAGAGAGGAGAGCCAAGGGCTACAGAGAACTCTTGATCTCCTCTTTATCATCCTTCTTTTGGACTAGGGGATTACTCGCAGGGAGCCGAACTGGCCCCTAATCAGGGGCTGTCTCTGCCCCCAGAGGCAGAGGGAGTGGGGAACACGTGCCTGGTTGGACTGTAGTACCGTCATGAACCAAAGTCTCTTCCTCCCCTCTTTGATTGGAGTGTCTACTGTGGATGTCCTGCCCCCTTGGTTGGGGGCAGGAGGAACTGCACCTCACAAGCCTCATCTACCCGTGACTTCTGTGGACTGAATCCTGCCCCCAGATTCATATGGGGGAGCCCTAACCCCCAATGCGACTGTACTTGGAGATGGAACCTTTAGGAGATAATTCAGGTGAAGGGAGGGCATCAAGGTCACTCCTAATCTGATAGGATCGGTAGCCTCCTAGGAAGAGGAAGAGGGAAAAATCCCTCCTTCTGTCCATGTGTGTGCACTGAGCTCCGGCCACGGGAGGCCATAGCAAGGAGGTGGCTGTCTGTAAGCTGGGAAGAGAGCCCTCTCCAGAACCCGACTGTGCTGGTGCTCTGATCTCAGAATTCCAGCCTCTAGAACTATGAGACAACAAGCCTCTGTTGCTTAAGGCAGCCAGGCTATGGTATTTTGTTACACAGCCTGTGCTGACTCAGACAAGCAGGTGAGACCCTGGACACCAAGCCTGAGCGTGAAGCCACAGAGGGATGTCATTTTTTTGGAAGAATGAGCATATTTTGAATACAGGAGGAATGGAAGTCATTGTGGCAGGGAGTGGACTATTGATAAATTGAGATCATGGACACAGTGTTGGGCCATCCCTCTCGTGGAGAAACAGAGTCCATTTTCCTGTGTGGTCACTCTACACTGTGACTCTCCGCTGGCTTCTTGACCTGCTTGGAGTCACAGAATGTGGTGGAAGTGATGCTGGTGAATTCTAGGGCGTAGTGAAATATTAGAGACGATTCACAGCGCTGTCATTGAGGGGTGGGCTCCATCAGCAATGGTACATCCATGCTGCACAGTGCCTGAGACCGGCTGGAGCAATGGGAAGGCTCTATTCCATCAGGATGGATGGAACTATCTCCAAGACATACCGTTGGGTTACGAAAGCAAGTCTGCTGAATGGCAACTTGAAGTAAGATTTCATCAGTGTCAACATATAAGCACACAAAACAATACCATATCTTTTCCTGTGGCTACATAGATGTGTATGTGCGTGTGTACGCGTGCGTGCACCCACACATGCTCCTGTGCGTGTATATCACTGGAACAAAAGAGAGAGAAAAGTCTGGTAGGAAATGCAGCAAACGGAGAGGAAGGGTTTAACTCTGGGGAGGGGTGAGATTGTGCTTGGGGCGAGAAGGAGCTTTATCTTTTTACTTTATTTATCTCTGCGTTTGTTTTTTGAAATAGTGTGTATCTATGTATTATTTGTGTAATTTAAAAAGTTAAAAGCCAAGGAAAAATTATCCAATAACTCAATCCAGAATCAGGCCCAGGGTAAGATGCTTTCCTCCCTGGCCTGTGGTTAGTGGAGAGCATAGCATCTCCTGGAGGGCATTTCTCCTGGGCTTGGAGCAATTCTTCTATGACCTCGGGTACTGTCATCTGCACTTCCTGCCATCTGGGCCGTCAATTCCCTCCCTCTAGTGTCCCTTCTCCCCCCTGCAGCGGGAAGATGGCTCTCTGTCAAGCAGGAGGCACAGCCACTCCCAAGCTGGTGTCTGCCATCCATCACTGGCACGGCTTAACCCCAGCCCTGGCCTCCCACTTCCTCTGGAGCTTCTTGCCCTCCTGTCACTAAAACATCGCACTGTGTTGTCCTGAGTAGTTTTTATGGGGATCCAGAGTAATGAGGAGTGAAACAGAATAATGGGGGTTGGCTTTTCACAAGGCCCTAGGGCTAGCTGTGCGACCTTGGGCAGGCCACTTAAAACCTCCCTGCAGAGTTTGCTTTTTATGAAATGCGGACAAGAGTGTCTTACTCGTGGGGCTGCTGTGAAGAGCAATTGGGGTGATATAGGGAAAGCCCCCCATGCAATGCCTGGCACAGTACAGGTGCTTATAGAGGATTTCCCCTTTCTCTTCCCTCTATAGCTGTGTGACTTTAGGCAAGTCACTTAACCTCTCTGAGCCATTCCTGTCAAATGGTAATAAAGACACCCTACCCCAGAGGGTTTGTTCATTCCTTTGGCAGATGTTTATCGAAGACCTGCTATAGGTCATAAGGTCATGCACTTTGCTAAGTATTAGGGATGTAGTGATGAACAAGACACAAAGTCTGTGGTCTTATGGTGATGATTGTCTCGTGGGAAAGACAGAAATAAAACTCAGGGCTCTGCTGAGCATTGTGACGAGAAGCACTGAAGTCCTCGGCACCTGTAGGTTCTTGAGGGAGGCAGCCTCCCATCGCCCACAGCCCTGGCCATGTCTGAGCTTCGTGAAACTGTTCCGGGCACCTCAGTACAGAGCTAACCCCCCCCCCCCATCCTGGTCCTGGCTCATCCCTGCCCAGGGGTCTTTTGTATTGTCCTGAGCGACGTCTCAGAAGCTGTGGCTTCTCCCTGGGCCAGAGCACTGCTGTTCTGAGTGACCAAGATCTTCATCCCAGCCTTTCATTGCCTTTTGCTGTGGGCTGTCTGGTTTCTTGCGAGACAGTCCTTCTATTCTCCAGGAATTGTTCACCTTCCTTGCTGATGCAGAGCATGGAGAGGTCCCCAGGGACCCCTCATCCCTGCCTATGGAGTAATAACCATCCAGTGAGCATTGTGACATGCTAGGACACTTAACATTCATTATCTCTACTCTCATGGCAACCCCGGGTGATGTAATTCTGTTTTTACAGAGTGGGGAGTGGAAGCTCAGAAAGGTTGAGTAAGTGGCCCATGGCCACACAGCTGGTTAGTGGCTGTGTTGAATTCAAATCTGGTCACTCTCTGCCATTCTGAAGATGATCTGCAACAATATAATTGGATCAGAGTTGCGGAGAGTGGGGATGGGGTCAGGACAAAGGAAAGAAGTCTAGAGGCTGGATAGGAAGAGTGTAAGTCTGGAGGTGGGACCCTGGCATTCATGTCCTTAGCCCTTTGGGAAGGTAACTTCATGCCCCGGGAAGGACAGCAGGGGATGGAGAGGAGAACAAATGAGACGTTTCTTAAATATTTCGTCCCAAGACAGTATCTGAACAGTTACACAGGTTGTACACTGCACAACTCCAGATGGCATCATTCACACTGGTACATGAGAATGGCACCCTATAGGGATATGTGGTTCACATCCTATGTTATAGGAGGACTTCTCAGCAGTCCTAGCTATGATGCCATGGGGTCAGAGTGAGTCTTTCTCACCCTGAAACAGGGGCCCTGAGCTCCTGCAGAGGAGAGAGATCAGAGAGGGCTGTCCCTTCTGACCGTTGTGTATCCCAGGAAGAATGAGGTAAAGGTGTGAGCCCTTTCCCCCCCAGCAAGCTCTCCTGGGTCCGTCCTTCACCACAGTGTCTGTTCATAAGCACCTGATGGTCTTACCTTCTTCCACCTCTTCTTTGTCCCAGGGTAACCTTGGGGGCCTAACCTGCCCCTTTTCTCCAGAACGCTTTCTACAGCCAACCTGGGGGTTAGGGAGGCGGAGGGTGGGCTGAAGGAGGACCAGTATGTCAGCCCAGCCATTGATCTGCCTCTGCCTCCGGTCAACTCAGCTTTAAGAGGTTTACCTCTTTAAAAATGCAGGGGAGGCTTTGAGGCACTGGGCTGTCTCACTGTCCAGTGGCCTTACCCACCCATTCCCGCCCTCCCGCCCCCCGCTGTGTAAATCCCCAGGCCCCCTCCCCTCCCTGTCAGGGACTGATTTTAGTCCACAATGGTGATGTTTTATTACAGCTCACTTCCTGCTGTGAGTAAATAAGTTTGTCTCCTTTATATTCTCTGGGCAATTAGGAGAATGAAAGACTGAGCTTTGAATTAGCATTTATTTCCTCCAAACGTTTATATGAGGCCATTTTCCCACTGACAAATTGTGGGGCAAATTGTTCTCGAGAAAGTCTGTCTGCGCAAAGGTGCTATGATTAAACGGCTGGTGTAAATTTGGGGCCATAAATCCTTTCCCTGGGTTAACAGGATTTATTCGCAGCAACTGCCATTATGGGCTCAAAGAAATAATAAACGAGGCTGATTTTGCACCTGTTTCAAGGTAATTAATATGCACACTAAAGCGAAAAAGAGATGATTTTTGCAAACTGCCTGGTTGGTGGCTCAAAATCTGGAGTCGTTCTGGTCCTCAAGGTCAGCGGACAGCCTCTTTCAGGACCGGGGCCGGAGCTCTGAGGAAGGGGTGGTCTGGGATCTATCTGACCTGAAGCTCTTGTGTTGCAAGTAATGGACCCCTCAAGTCAGCTTGAGGAATGGGGGGTTGCCAGGAGGCCAAGAGCTAGAGCAGGGCATCTGTGAAACTCAAGCATGGAGGGCTGGACAGAACTCAGTGATTGTAAGTGACAGAGAACTCACAACAGAGCTCCCGGAGGGAAGGCGATGCTGCAGGGAGCCGGGCTCTACGGATTGGGATGGAGCCTTAGGACCATCGGGTCTGTCTCTTTGCTTCTCTGCTCTGCTCCTCCTCAAGCCCTCAGGGCTGGCCCTGCTAAGAGGCCCCTCTGAAGGAATCCAAAGTTCTCGTACATGTACGTGGAAGTTCGCTGTTGCAGACGCCACTTGCTCTTCCTGTGGTGTCCCCTCAGTGTGGGGATGAGGGTGTAACAGTCCTGAGGCATCTGGTAGGGACTCGGCCTTTCTAGACTCTTCCTCAAGCCCATCCTGGCCGGAAGGGGTCTGTGGACTTTGAGGGACCGTGTCCACAATGCACTGAACTCCTGCCTGGACCACTGCCTCCCCTTGTCCCCATGTGTAGGTCCCCTGCCTTCTGCTTACAGATCTTATCCTGCTCTCCAGCCCAGCCCTGGTCAGATCCACCCCTGGGAACTCTGAGCCTGCACCCCGGCCACTGCCTGCAGTATTGTTCCCGACAGACTCCCCTCTGTGCTCTGAGCCCCTCCCAGGTGGGGCTTCCTTGGAGGGGAGTTTGGACCCCAGACTTCTGGCTGAGAGCAGGAGCTGTTCTGTGGCTTCTGCCCGTTCAGGTGCTGTCTGGTCCCCCCCTCCCCGCTCTCCTCCCACCTCATAGGGGAAAACGCTTGGGTGATCTGTCCGAACACACATGTGATGGTGGCATTTTTCAGAGAGGCAGTGCAAGTGTCTCAAGCCTGGGCTCTGGGGCTAGATGGCCTGGGTCTGAGTCTGAGCTCACCACCTCCCAGCTGTGCCATCCGGGCCAAGTTCTTTCACCTCTCTGACCCTCAGTTTCCTCCTCTCAGAAGTGAGTATGACAGCAGTGTCCAGTTTGCCTGTCTTTTTTTTTTTTCTTCCTCCCTGAAAGTATAAATAGGTTGGGTTTTATGACTGTGCCCAGGAAGGCAGAGAAGGGAAAGATAAGGGAGTGGACGTGGGGAATATTGCTGATACTTGAATTCATACTGGAAAGGCAGAATAACTGGGTACCTTGAACTCAACCCTACCTTTTACAATCTCCTTGGGAAGTCTGGAGAGTGGCTGGCCCAGCCTGGGGCAGCTAGAGAAGCATTCACAAAAGAGAGGACATGGGAAATGGGGCTTTGTGGGTGAATAGGAGTTCTTCAAGTGGAACCAGGGAGAAAGGACATATTCCAGGCAGAGAGAACTCCCGTGCAGAGTGGAAGAACCAACTGTGTGTTCAGGGAATAAGGAACAGTTGGGGTTGGCCCTAGAGGGGTGTGTTTTTTGAAGCTCGTGGCAGAAACTCAGAGGAGGAGAAGATATCCAGTTAAATCTTTTCTTTAAATCAATGAATTCTGACTCTAATCCTTACCCCATGGCCCCCTAAACTGGCAGGAAATTCAATCTCAGAACCCAGGCCCTGCCATTCTGGGGTCCTACCAAAATCCAGGGGGCAGTCCTTCAGATCTCCTCTCTGCACTGCCACCTCAGCGGATGTCCTCCTGGTCTGGGCTCACAGAGGTCCCTGAAGCCCCATGACTTTCTCCCACGGGGGATTCCCATCGGTATCTAAGTTGGGTCTCATCATGGGGTCTAGGGTCTTGCTCAGTGAATGACCCAGCTGTCCCCTTGGTGGTTTATGGCGGGTGGCGACTGTGATGAGTCCTCATCCCCAGTTCCCCCTCATAGCCTGGGAGGAGACTCCCTCTTCCCTCCCAGGCTAGGGTCACCTCTCCAATGGCTCTGAGCTTGTTGTCAAAGCAGAGAGACAATGGCAGGGACTACAAAATCCCAGGCTCAAAATCTCAGGCTCAAAATCCCGGGGACATACAAAAGGCTCTGGGTACAGGCTCAAAATGCACAGAAGGAGAAAGAGGAAGGCAGGAAAGAAGGAAGGGGGGGCAGATGGAAGGAAGGAGGGAAGGAAGAAGAGAGAGAGAGAGAGAGACAGAGAGAGAGAAAAGAGGGATCATGCCAAAGATGAATTACTCAATACTGGTCCTGCCACAGTATGACGCAGGAGGGCAGGTAGAGGAGAGCGGCTGGGCTGGGTCGCCAAAGCCTCAACCCCAAGGGGCTTAGGCTTCAGGCTCCAGTGAGGACGTGACCGCGGCAGGGAAGCAATGTGGTCAGGCGTGGGGCTCAGCTGTGAGATGGGAGAAGGTCCCGAGATGGGGCGGCATGTAGCCAAGGGGGAGTCCGGCTCCTGAGACGGTGCGGTTCTGGGGACAAAGGCAAAGCCAGCTGTTGAGGAGGGGAGGCTTGGGAACCTCAGCCCTGTCCCCGCTCCTCCTTTCGGGACCAGGCTGGGAGGGCCCTGGGGTGAACAGAGGCTGCGCTTGTGGCTGTGTGTCTGCAACGTTCGCCGACGTCTCGAACCCCTGGCAATTGTCTGCTGGGGCTGCTGTAACCAAGGACCACAGAGGGAGTGCCTTCAATCGCAGAAACTCATTTTCTCCCCGTCTGGAGTCCAAAATCAAGAGGTTGGCAGGGTCGGTTCCTTCTGAGGCCGTGAGGGAATGGTCTCTCTCCTTGGCAGGTAGATGGTCGCCTTCTCTCTGGGTCTGTTCATGCCGTCTTCCCTCTGTGCCTGTCTGGGTCCTTCCTCTGAGGACGCTGTCCTGTTGGCTTCGGACCCACCCTGGTGTCCTCATGTAAACTTGACCATCTCTTTGGAGACCCTGTCTCCAAACACCGTCACATTCTGAGATACTGGGGGGCTAGGGCTTTACCACAGGGATTTGGCTGGGGGAGGGGTGCACAATTCAACCCATGACACCTCCAGACAAGCCCACGGAAGATAGACGTGATGATTGAGGAACTGGAGGTTGAGAGAGGTCAGGTGACTTGCTCTGGGTTGCCAAGCCAGTGGAGGAGCAGAGGAGCCTCTCACCCTGCCGCTGAGTGGTGCTCCCGCCCGGTCCCAGGGTCCCTGTGAAGGCCCAGAGCTCCTGGGGGCTGGGAGGAGGCCGGAGAAGAGAGAAGAAATTGCACTCTGAGAGCCACTTTGCTGGCCTTTTGTCTCTCTGCTCGTTGCCTGCAATATGCTTGCGTCTTATTACTCAGGCTAGGTAGATTTTTGCTTGGCTGAGCTGAGATCAAAAAGTAATTTTTCTTTTTTGCAACAGCCAATTAGAAATTCATTTATTTTCACATTATGGACATTTGGCAAAAATTTCTTTGGCAATTTAGTTCCATTTATATAGTCTGCATAAAGGGAGACAGTGAGACTGGGAAAAAAAAAAGGCAAGGCCCCGGGCAAAAATTAAATGCAGAATCATGTATTAGAAATGAGATGTATTTACTATTGTTTTTGAAAATTAATGGTGCATTTTTAGCTTTTATAATGTAATTTAATGATGCAATTCATCTAATAAAAAAAAAGAATGCATTTTAACTCAGTCACACAGACCTACTGGGGCACAGCACAGAACACCTTTCTTGTGGAAAGGGTTTGGAACGGAACGCTTGGGGCCTTTCTCTTTCTTTGAAAGGCAAAAAAAGAAAAATGGTGTGTGTGTGTGCGCGCGTGCGTGCGTTCACATCTGGGGTATCAGCAGGAATCCAACAAAAAGGACATTTTTCTTTTGGCATATTGGTGTTTATGTTATGTTACCACAGTGTGAGAACAGCCACTGATTCTGGAAGCTTTGAGGGTGTTGGCTGCGCCTGCCTGCTAAGTGAGCTCCGATGCTAAGACCCTGGTGGGGGGTTGGAGAAGGGGGTCCTGGTGGTCTGTGGGGCTCTGTCCCCCCTGGGTTCTGAGCGGCGGTGGACAGACTATGGTCTGGGGTCCGTCCCAAAGCGTCGACTGTACTTGTGAGTTTGAGATCCTGTTGGCATCCTGGCTCCAACACATCTCTCTCAAGTTCATGTCAAAGAGCCTGATTTCTGCTTGCCATTGGTCCGATTTGGGCTTCAAGCAATGGAGGTCTGTCCTGTGATGCACAGAGTGGCTGGGAGATAATCGGGGCAGGAGAGGGAGGAGGGAGGGGGTGGGCGTGCACTGACTTTCCTATCACCAGTCGGGCACTGTGGTGGCTGTTTTGTTGTCCCACCACCCATGAGAATGACAGATCCTTGAGGTGGGTTTGTTCCGGTCTCGTTCATGCTGTATCCCTAGCCCACAGTATACTGTGGACGCTCACCCAAGAACCTTTGACTGGAGACTGACAGATGGACCCTGGGCGAAAGGCACTGCATTTAACCCTTGTTCCAATGCATTGAGGAGATAGGTCTCCCTGGCTTATGGGAGAGGACATGTTGGCCCAGAGCGGTTAGAGCACTTTCTCAAGTTCACTCAGCTAGTAAGTGGCACAGCAGGGACTGAACTGGGGCTGTCTCACTCCAGAGCACTTTCTCTTAAGCCCATGAGCGTATGCAGTGAGTGAATGAATGAAGGAATGAATGAATGAAAGCATGAAGGCATGAATGGAAGGATAGATGGTTTTTCCCAAGGCTACCCAACTAAGGAGCTATGATTTGAGCTCAGGTTTTCTGATTCCCAGTTGAGAACTTCTTCCCTCCATCCCCTTTACCCTTGGCAGGAGAGAGGAGACCATAGATAGAGTTTATTGTTAATTGTGGAGTGGGGATGAAGGTCATGAGTGTAGAGACCCAGGTGTCTTCTGGATGTTGGGGTCCCCAGGGAGGTAACCAGGGATGGGGTGCAGAGTTGTCCCAGGGGTCAAGCAAGGGTCCAAGTCATTTTTATTCATCACTCCACGATTATTTATTGAACATCTACTTGTGCCTAGAGCTCACCTGACCTCGTGGAGCCTTGAGCCTCGGTTCTGTAAAAGGGAGCTAACCCCTTGAAGTGTTTCTCAACAGGGTGTACCCACTGTTGGCATCGAGAGTGGGAATCTGTCTTTCCGTTGCCTGGCAGGGTGCGTCCCCACCCTCCCATGCTGGCCGTGTCTTCCAGTCATGGTGAGACCCCAAATAGCCCCCAGCACCTGCCTTCAGTTGCAAATAGCAGATTCACAGAGATGCGAGAGGAGCAGGTGAGAACACTGTATGAAATCGGCAGTAGGTGTTTTACACCTTCTTTCGTGTCTCCCTTCCCCACACCTCTCCCTCCTTCCTCCAGCCCTGCAAATGCCATCTCAAGCTCAGGACTCAGCTGCTGTCTGGTCCAGGCTGCCAGCTCTCCCCTCCTGCCCTCCCCTGCCCTCCCCTGCCCTTCCCTACCCTTCCTTACCAGGCCTCTGTCTGGATGCAGCCACTGGCCTTGACATTCTGTGGCTCTACCCAGCTGCCCCAGGGCTGAGGCCCAAATCTGGGTCTTTTCTGGCTGCTGCAGCCTTGGCAGGAGGGAAGGAAAGATATGTTCCTACTATCCAGGAGGGCAGCTGGGTCCGTGCCCACCCCTGTGCCGTGCCAACACCCCATATTGGAATTTGGCATTTTGGGGCTGCCTAGAGAAGTTGCCAGGTGAGCATAGTAAATAGGCTTCTGTGTTTTTGGAAGGCTGGAATGGTGCTGTCAAATATGGTGGCTGTTGGCCACACGTGGCTGTTGAGAACTCGAAATGGGAATTGAGGTGTGCCGTCAGTATACAGTCGACGCCAAGTTTTGCAGACTTTGTGCCCCTGAGTGCAGCTAGATGGATGCCACCCCTCTTTCTTTTCCTGGGTTTAATTGGAGGGGCTCCTCACTGGACTGATGAGGGGCCCATCATCAGTCATGTAGGGTGTGCCTTATTTCTCGCTGGACCACATAAATCTTGAAACTCAGACATACCCTCACCAAACTCCCAGAGTTGGGATGCTGACCACCCGCCCTAGAGCGCCCAGTGTCTGCTCACCTTCAAGGACCAGAGAGGGCTTTGAGGGGGACACACAAGCCCCTCCTTCTCCCTGGGCTCCTAGGGTTTCTGTGGAAATCCTTTTCATTCCCTAAGGCCCACCTGGAGAGTCAGCACTTCCACGAAGGTATTCCACTCCTACTGTGGGGTTAAGTTGCTTCTGTGGAACCTCAGAGCACTTTGGCACCCTGTCTATTTCATTCTAGATGTTTCGCCCACCATGCTCTTCTTGGCTTAAGCTCCCGAGCGGCTGCACGCTGCCTGACTCACCTTTGCACCCCTGCACAGGCCAGGCGTGTGTCCAACACCCAGGGTGTGGTTCAGAGTGAACGGAGGCTGTCAGCTCCACAGAGGTGTCTGTGCAAAGGCCCTGCGTGGAGGTACCAGGCACGAAATTGATTCAGAGAGCAGCCTAGATCTCCAGCAGGTCAGAGCTGGTGACAGGACTTCCCACTTCTTGGTGTGGGGCCGCCCCCTCTGACACACACCGAGAGTCACGGCGCGATGACTGACGTGGCCTGAGCGCTCAGAGGGCTGTGCTGCACGTGTTGTGCACTTCCGCCCACTTAATCCTCCTGCCAGCGCTGTTCGGTAAGGCTGCGTTATCCTCCCTGAGCAGAGCAGGAGTGGAGTCCCAGGGAGGTTGGGGAAAGTGTCCACGGTCGCACAAAGCAAGAGGCGAATCTAGTATTGGTCCCTAGGCTTTGTGACCCTAGAACCCGGGTTCTCAACAACACGGCAGGTCTGCCTCTCACAAACACACACATAGACCCAAAGACATGCGCAGACACGAAGACACATAGGTATACATAGATGAACACGCATGTGAAAACGGATCCACACAGGGACGCCTGGGTGGCTCAGATGGTTAAGCATCTGCCTTGGGCTCAGGTCATGATGTCAGGGTCCTGGAATTGAGCTCCACAACGGGCTCCCAGCTCAGCGGGTAGTCTGTTTCTCCCTCTCCCTTGGCTGCTTCTCCTGCTTGTGCTCTCTCTGTCTTGCTCTCAAATGAATAAAATCTTAAAAACAAAACAAAACAAAACAGATCCACATACATATGAAGACAGACATACAGACACACCCATCCTTACCTGGCTACACAGAAGAAAAGACGCCTACACATACACCCGTGTACGCCTACACCTGTATGTATCCCTAGACACACGCCCGCACACGCACCTGCAACAAGTACACGGGTGGCCACTCAGGTGTGAGGATATGTCTTCATACCTCCCCCCCATATACCTACCCACACAGCACCTCTGTCCTTACGTATATACCGCCACACGTTCCCGTACACACGCCTGCAACTACACTCGCAGACACACCAATATGCACATGGCTAGCACACATGCAGGTGCACGCACCAGGCACACATTGCCCACGGGCCCATATGCAGGGTTGGAAGCCCCCCGCCCCGCCCCACCACAGCCAAGCATGTAGAGATGTGTGCACACCCCGCTGGACGCTCTCGCTTATGCGGGCAGAGAAACACGCAAATAGACATGCACATCTTGACGTGCTCCTAAGGGCACCGGCTCCCAGGTATGCAGAACACCCACTCCCCAGGCACACACTCACAGACACTCACTCAAGCACAGTGATCCAATTTAAACTGAAAAGGGAAAAACGGAGTTGAAAATTAGAGGGGGAAAAAAGCCCTTCAGAAAGTATAAAGCTAATAAGCTGGCAGTGGTGAGCCTGCCGCCGTCACGATATCAATAACTCAGTATTGGGTTTCCAAAAAGACATCACATAATTTTTCAATGAGAAATCCATGAGGCCGGGAGATGCCGTTGTGGTGTGAATTACAATGCACACGGCTCGTCAGCCGCCCCCGTCAGCACTTTCGCGGCCGCCTGCACGGGCGGGAAATGCTGCGGCTGCAGCCCGGGATGGTTATCGCTGCTATTATTTCTCTCTTTTGGAGCCTCAAATTAAGAACGCGGGAAGCCAGCGGGTCCCTTCCTCCGCCGTCCCCTCCTCCCATTGTGCCCATATCGAGAAGAAGTTTCCCCACCTGATATTTTCTCAAGTGGCTTCTGGGCTCTCTGCATCCCCTCCCCTGTCCTGGAGCCTTCATTCTGGGAGGGACTGACCCTTGGGGCTCGGGAACCAGGGTCAGGACGTGCGGGGTCAGAGTGTGGGATGCTGGAGACAACGTCGGGTGCTGTGTGATGCAGAAAACTGTTTTCTTGTGTCTCTCAGCTGGACCCGGGATTTGGTTTAGCAGAGCCAGCCCATTGGGCAGTGATTTCTGCTGAGGGTGCCTTCAGGGCACGGTTTTAGTTTAGGCAGGAGGGCAGGGTCCACGGGAGGGGCAAGGAGAAGGGGTGATCTGGGTGGAGGGTGTAGGCATCTTTATGGAGCATGGAGCGTATTGGGAGGACTTGGGTGGCTGTGGCGGGGGCACTGAGCAGAGAGAGCACTAGGAGTAGGGAAAGGGGGCCTTGGGCACTACAGGTGGAGCGGAGCTTCGGGATGCTGGTAACTCTTATTCGGCTTAACCCTCGCGCGCATCTTCTATTTGCTGAGAGAAGAGAACGCTCCAGTTAGGCACGGGTCCCAGAATGAGAGCCACATGGAGTGGACCTGAAGGTAGCCTGTAGTCAGGAACAAAGCCAACCCTGCCGACCGCAGACGTGTGAGTGTTGTTGTGTGCCCCTGACGTATGGGGCTCTTTGTCACACGGCATCAACATGGCAGAGATTTGACTGACACCAGGGCCTCTCCTCTGTATTTCCGTGACCCCCTGGGCTCAGTCCACTGTAACACTTAAGGTAATGGTGGCTCAAAGTCTAGAACCACCCCTGTTATTAGCCGGTATGACTCTTGGGGGTCAAGCGTGGGACCGCCAGAGTCTGGGTTCAAATCCTGGCTCCTGCATTGCTGATCATGAAGTCTTGGGCAGGTCCTTTAACCTTTCTGTGCCTCCATACCCATTTCATAGGGTTAGTCCCTCCTTTCTGCACACTTCACTTGGGTGGTGACCAGGACACCTGGCCTGAGCATCGTCCCTGGTGGCCACCCTCGCATGTCCACCAGTGGGACACCAGCTCCACATGCCTCTTTATGTCTCTAGGCCACTGCCAAGGTTGTTCCCTCTTCCTAGAACTCCTTTCTTACCTGGACATGCTTCTATGGAGTCCTCGGGGCCTGGACTCAGATGTCAGCTCCTGTCCCCGAGCATCCTGAAGCAGGTGTCCGGACCTCCAACACCTCTTTGCCACCTCATACCAGGAACTGGTTCTGCCTGCTGAGTTACCCAGTGCCAATCACACGCCTGTCACGGCACGGGGCTGTCCAGGGTGTGTGTCCTGGACAGAGGTGGGTGAGATGTGCTGGACCCTTGTTCTGTGGGAGGGCCAAGAAGAGAAAGGTCCTGAGGCAGTGGGGCCCTGGGGAGGAGAGGGCTGGGCTGGCCTGTGGTTTCATAGGAACTCCAGCTCCTTACAGGCAGCTTGTGGCTGAGCAACTGCACAGAGACCTCTGTTCGGTCTGCTTTGAAGCCACCTTCAATGTTATTTCCTTTCATCGGGCATCCTAAGCAGGTATCAGCTCTGTCTCTGGGATCCCCTTTTATCCTTTGGTGACACTCAAATACCATATTGTGGTATGGGGGACATCAAAAGACACTAGAGTCTTGGTTTCCAGACTTATACTTTTAACAGACCAGTAGAATTAAACAAGCAAACAGAACACCCATGGGAGATTGACATAGTTGACTATGTCTTTTCTAAGTGAAGACATTTATAAAACAACTATCATCATTATCATTATCAGTTCATAAAAGAAAGGATATTTTAATAGCAAAAACTGGGAAAGGATATGATCTCAGAATTAAGCAGAATTCTTTTAAGAAAAGAGGGATGACAATGGTATACAAATATGAATATCTTCTGTGTTGCAGGGAAGATGTTAGAGCGAAAGGGAAATAGGTAAAGTATTTTACAGACAAAGGTCAAATGCCCCAAAATAGAACTTATGGAGAAAGAGATTTGCAGCAGCTGCAGAAACGAGGATGACAGTGATGATAATAAAAATGATGATGTTGGCAATGATGGTGATGGTGATGATGGTGATGATGATGATGGTGATGATGATAATGGTGATGATGGTGATGGTGGTGATAGTGATGGTGATGGTGATGATGGTGGTGATGGTGATGATGGTCGTGATGGTGGTGATGGTGATGATGGTGGTGATGGTATGGTGATGGTGGTGATGGTGACGATGGTGTTGGTGGTGATGATGATGGTGATGATGATAGTTGATGATAGTGATAATGATGGTTGACGATGGTGATAATGGTGGTTGATGATGGTGATAATGGTGGTAATGATGGTGGTGATGATGTAAAGGACTGTGGATTTAGTATTTTGTTGTCCTGTGAGACATTCCCCTTTATTCACAGTAGCTTCATGCAAATTCTTTCCTCTCTCAGATCCAGTGGGGGTAAGAGCAGGCAAAGTGGACTAGGACATGCTGGAGGCAGCCCAGACATTTGCCCTCTGGTTGGAGATGCTGGCTTGGGGATGGGTGGAGAGTTCTGGGTGCATCAGGTCTGGGAGTGGTTGGAGAAGGAGTTCAGGCTTCCTGCCTTGTGCCCAGGGCAGGGGTGGTGTCCTCTTAGGGTCTTCAGAAACCCAATTCAGCTTGCAGGGAGATAAGATGCTGTCACCACCACAGGCTGTGTGTGCTGTCCACGGTGCCCATCTTTCCTGTTCTCCTCACCCTCCAGGGCTCTGAAGGCCACTAGGGCAGGCTTTGCAGACTATTTTCCTTCAGCGGAAGCAGCTCCACATTTATGTGTTGGTTTTTCATGTAAGATTTTATTTGAGGAAAGGGTTGAACAAAGGTTTCCAGAGCACTGCATGACAGCCTGGCCCCCGTGTGGTTACATAGGCTGTGCCCCGCATAGCCCCGGGGAAACCCTTCCCCTGATTGGTGATGTGAACTTCATTCCTCAGAGATATGCACTGCGCTGGTCCTGGCTCTGCCTCTGCTCTATAAACCCCAGCTGCTGGCCGTGGGTGCCTCCTCCAGTGGCAGGCTGGCTGTGGTCTTGACCTTGGAACTCCATCTGGAGTTCCAGAACTGGGAACAGGCATTGCAAAGCCTGAATCCCTAGGCTGACTTTATTTGTTCACTGAATAAATAGTATGGACCACCTTACTCTGTGCCCAGCACCCGTGCTTGTCACAAGAGGAAAAAATCTCTCCCTTTCCTCTCCCTCCTTGAGGACCATTTAGTCTATTGGGAGAGGTAGACTATGAGGAGGAAAACAAATAAATGTGTGATTAGAAATTGAGATCAGTGCCCTGAAGAAAATAAATAGGGGGATGACCTAGAGGTAAGGGGGTGGGGTGCCAGCTGAGACAAGGTAGGAGAGGAGGCCTCTCTGAGGAGGTGACATTGGGCTGAGACCTGAGGGATGACAGGACAGCAATGAGAAGAATGTGGGTAACAGTGTCCTAAGTGGAAGGAACAGTGAGTGTAAAGGCCCTGGGGCATGAAAGAACTTGAGTCTGGGGAGCCAGGGGAGTGCCATTGTGGTTGGGTGGTCATGGGTAGGGAGGGGTCTGAAGCTTCAGAAAACACCTGAAAGGTGCTTCAGTCAGGTGGATGCCGGTGTGCAGACCAGCCCTCAGCTCATGTCTGAATTCCCATGAATGGAGCAGAGTGTTAGGATGAGGGTCTGGAAGTGTGGGCTCTTACCACATCCAAGGAATTACCAAATATCTCCCACTGAGCCAGTGGAATTCTGGGCCCAATCTCCTAGGGCATACTCCAGACAGGAAATTACCTTAACATGAGTTAACGTAATTCTAGATACTGTAACCAAGAGCCTTCCAAATGTCAATCACTAAACAGCACAGACACTCAATTCTCCCGTGAAGCCCAACCGGGTGTTGGCAGGTGGCTTTCCCCGTGGTGATGCAGGGGCCCGGGCCTCCCACCCAGTAGCTCCACCATCTCTGGGGATCTTGGCAAACAGGGAAAAGAGGGTGCAGAGCATTGCGTGGGAGGTTGCTACGGACCAGGGGTGAACGTATACGTCTTTCCCACTCACGTTCCGTTGGCCAGAATTCCGTTACTCAGCTGTGCCCAGTCGCAAGCAGGACCAGGGAAGAGTATCTACCTGGACGCCCTCCACGTAGAGGAAGTGGGTTCCGGTGAACACACAGCCATCTCTGCCCCAGGCCTCTTACTTTGAGTGGTAATGACAGTGGGGACCGAGGCTCCCTGCTGTGACTTCACAGTCACAGCGCCCGGGCAGCTGCCAGGTCCCTCTCCCTGCCACTCGGGGTCTCTGGGAAAGGGGCCCAGGCATCTGCATTATGGGAAGCGCCACTGGAGACTGCAGTGTACAACCGGGTACCCCGTGCAGAGAGGAGATTCTGGGACGGGGGTCACACCTGGGCCACCTTCCCCATGCTCAGTAATAATAATAATGTTGATTTACCATCAGGTGACAGGCTAGCGTGGCAGGCAGGCAGGACGACGCTATTTAGAAATAGCGTGGTTGAACTTCTGCTTTCTAGGGAAGGGGCCGCCTGCATCTCACACGTGGGTGGCTCTCTGCCGTGGGCAGCAACTTGGATAGCTCCTCATGGTTGAGACAGGTGAGGACTTCTCCTGGGCAGGGTCAGGTGGGGGAGGGCAGAGAGAAGCTGGTGACATACTCAGCTTGGGTGGGGGGGGGATTTCTGAACTTCCCAGGAAGCCCCGTGAGGAAGAGAAGGGAGATGTTCCATGGTAATGGAGTTGAAGGTAGATGAGAGTGGGGGACGGGGGCCAGAGGCGGCGAATATACTCTCAGCAACCATCGCATCCCACAGATTTGAAGTTGTTCCTTGTTCCTTAGTGGTCCCCCTTCCCACAGACCATTCCTAGGACCCCTGTGTGCAGCTGCCTGTGTTCTCGTGCGGATGCTGTCTTGAGGGGGGGAGGGAAGCAGGGAGCGCCATAGAGTTCTTATTTGGGTTCCGGCAGGAGAAGAGGAATTCTGGCTAATTTAAACAGCAAAAGATTCGATGAAGGGAATGTTGGGGACACTGGTGACACTAGGACACAGGGACTCAGGAGTCACCTTTCAGTCACTGGGTGGATCTGGCTGGCCACAGACAGCCTCCTCCTCCCTCTCCTCGGAGTGCTCTCTCCTTCCTTTCCTCTGATAAGATAATGGGCAAGAGCAGACGGAGGCAGGGCTGGCCAATGTATGGCTCTCTGCTCATCCCTGGCAGACATCACTAATTGATCTTGTGGCGCCCAGATCTTGCAGCTCCGAGGCCCTTTCTGGTCCCTGCTCCAGGCAGTCATTACCAACAGATCACAGATGACACAGGAAACCAAACTTATTTCTATTCCGGGGTTAATATAACACCCCCTTCCAAGGCAACATATGTACAATGTAAAAAATTGTCATTTCAATTTCAAAGGAAATTTAGCCCAAAGGAGCCAGGATTTCATGACTCAGGGGGAAGGGTGGTCTACCCGGGGGCCACGGCTGCTGACCCTGCTGAGTTCACACTGCCATCGGTTCTTGGGTGCCCCCCCTAAGAAAATCTGAGAGGACTGTTCCAGGTGGCCAACACACCCTTCTCCTGACCCTGTCTCCATCTGGGAAAGCCTGAGCTGGCCCCCACCACCCCGCCCCCAAGTCTGCTCCACGGGCCCTGCTTCCCTCTGACTTCACGGTGGGTCCTGACCTCATGTCCCACAGGCAGTATTTGCCAGCTTCATGCCCACTCCTGTTACACCCTTATCCCTAGACTTCTCTTTGACAATTCCCACCAATGGGCTCCTTGCGGAGGAAAAGAGAAAAAGGCAAGAGCAGTCAGAATCAGGGTGTGGGCTGAGTTTATATCCTGAGTCACCCCTTACCCGCTGTGTGACCTTGGGCGGGTTACTTCACTTCTCTTAGTGGCCCTCTGTGAAATGAGAATAACAGGATCCTGCTGGGATTGTGGGAGGATCAGTGACAGAAGCCTCTGGCTCAGAGGCCAGGCAGGTTCTAACCGCTCCATAAGTAAAGGCTGCCATGGTTCCTTGTTACTCTCTCATCCTTGTTGATTGGGGTTGAGGTTTGAAGGTCTGGCATGGCGTGCTGGCTGGAGACTTGTACATTCTCCCTTTTCCCCCCCAGAGCTGCTGGAACTAAGCTTTCTCTCATCTCTTCAAGGAAGATATGACACCAACTTTGTTTTAGCAGAAACAAAACCCAAATAAATCATCCACAGAGGGACCAGCAGGCTAATAGAATGTTCTTAAAAGGGCATTTTATTTTGTCAAATTGCTCTAGTGCTGCTGATCTTTGTTTGACATTTTGTGTGTGTGTGTGTGTGTGTGTGTGTACAGATTTCTGGAGGGTTTGTTTGCAGGGATGGAGAAAAGGGGCTGCCCTGGCATTGGTCACTGGCAGGGGGCCGAGGGCTTCTTTCCTGGGCACCCCTCGTTCTGTTGGCCTGTTCCCGCCAGCACCCATGCCCTTGGCATCTTCACCTGCTCCCATGTGCCGGAGGAGCCGGGGGAGAAATGGGGGTGGATGGGGGCCAGTGGGAGAAGAACCCCAGAGTCCTCCGTGGGGGCCACCATTTGTGCAATGCCAGGACCCCCGTTCCCAGCCCACCGCATTATCCAGGCTCGTTTTCTCTTCTTTTCTGAAAAGCCGTGTGTCAGCACAGGCGTGGCAGGTGTGCGGCTCCCCGAGACTGCTGCCCCAGCACGGGAAGAAAATTGCAGACTCGGAGAGAATCCAGAGTCAGGCGGTGCTCGCCTCGCCTCGGGTGCAGGAGAGGGCTGGTGGGGGAGGAAGCGTGGTGGGGGCCCGGTGGCTGGCATCGAGGGGTGTACGCTGCCGCCTGCCCAGCTGGCCAGGGGGCCTCCTCTGGGCTGAGGAAAGAGGCCCCCGTAAAGTGACTGCCAGGAGTAGAGCAGCTGGCTGTCTCCCTCCCTTAGTCTTGCTCCCCTTCCTCCATCCCATCCTCCTTCCCTTTCTCCCTCCCTCCATTCCTTCTTCCCTTCCTTCCTCCTGCCCTCCCTCCTTCCTTCCTCTTTTCCTCCTCCATCCCCCCTTCTCCTCTCCCCTCCCTCCCTCTTTACCCCATCTCCCGTGTCCCCCCTCCTCTCCCCAGCGTCCCTCCCACCCCCACTAAGGACTCATCGTGCTGCTGTTCAGTGCTCCCCGGGCCCAGCTGCAGGGAGACAGCCTCTGCCCACCTCAGCTCTGCCTGGTGGGGATCCCGGGTGTGGGGTGGGGGGGTTCAATCCACACACTACTGAAGTTCTGGGCCGTTCTCCTGGGAGCCTTGCTGTGCCTGGAGGGACAGAGAAGGCCCTTGAAGAGCAGGGGAAATTTGGCCCAGGGTCTCCGTTTTCCAGGGGAAAGGGTGTTCTCAACAGAGGGAAGAAGTTGTACCAAGGCTGGGAGAAAGTACAGGGTCTGTGTTTGTGAGGAGTCCGGGAGATTCAGGGAGGCTGAGCAAGCATGGTGTGGCTGGAGACTCTGGGCTGATGTGGGTAATCAATAAATGTTTATGCATTGCGCTCCTGCCGCGTGCCAGTGACAGAGCTCAGTTCAGGGGAGGACAAAGAAGGTCCTAGTGAACTATCAGCTTTCAGCAGGCTCATGGTCCGATGGGGGGAGATAGCCAATGAACGCTCACCCAACCTTTAAAATCGGACACACTTGGGCTTGAGTGCCACCTCTGCGCATGTCAGTGTGACCTCTGGCCAGTCATTTCACCTTTTCTGAGTCTCCGTTTTCGCATCTGTGAAGGGGGATGATAGTACCCATGATGCCCTGTGATGTTTTGAGGACTTGAATTAGCTCTTCTATATGAAAGTATCTAGCACTACATATGGTATCTCATTTTACCTCCAGATAACCCTGGAAGGAAGGTACTGTAATCTCCATTTTACAGATCTGGAAATGGTGGCTCAGAGAGGTTGAGCAGTCTGTCCAAGGTCACACAGCCAGTAAAAGTATATAGATGGACACTCAGGCAGTCTGACTCCCAAGCCTGACTGTTTAATAATGATCTCCCAGAAGTACAGCATGTGGACTTGGAACAAAACAAATACGTCAGTACGAGCAAGCACAGGCCTGGCAGGGGCATGGGGGATAAATGCAGGGGTAATGAGCTGTGAAGGGCCATGGGGGTGCTCTTTCTCCTCTATGACTTCTTACCATCCCTTCAGCTGTACTCTCCTAGACTGTGGAGTTGGTGCAGAAGGAGGGGAAAGGGGATGCAGGGAAGGGGGTGGCGAGTGTGGGAGGAAGAGTCCCTAGAGGGATCTGTCCCCTTGCCCCATGTGGCTCTTTCCCTTTCTCTAGACCAAGGTGTTTCAGGAACCCAGGGCTCCAGCAGAGGCCGTGTGGTTTTCCGTCCTCATCACTGTGCCTCTTTCTTCTTCTGGATACCCTTTCTCCAAGGAGCTGTTGGTCTTTACAGATCAGCTCCTGTCTAGGGGACTTCTTATACTCCCTGGGCACACCTTCTAAACCTTTGCTTTGGTCTCTGCCTTCTGTTTCTCCTCTCTGCATTCTATTTCCATCCCTCCTGGAGGGTGGATAGTGGGGATCCTGAGGTCCAAGGAAGGCCTTTATTTCTTTCTTTATTCTAAGGAAGAGCGCAGCTTTATTCCCCCACTAGGGATCATTGGGTCCCTTAGAAGGAGCCCAGACTACAGGATTCCTAGACAAGGGCCCCGGTCATGACAAGGACTGACCACATGATGGCGCCCTGGGACCATCAAGCACATACCCCATCTCTCAGTGGCCCTCTGGTCCACTGTCACCCCGGGGGCTGGTCTCTCCCTTAAATGTTTCAGTGGCACCGAATGGTCTGTGCTTTATCTCATCATTGTCATCCTCCCCGCCTCTCCCCCCTCCCTTTCCTCGTCTCTGTACCTGGGCAGCTGACTTCTGGGTTTCCTGCTTAGCCTGGACAGTCAGGCTCTCTGACTCAGTCACTGCTGGCCGAGCTGGGGAGTAGGAGGGGAGTGGAGAGGGAAGGAGGGGAGAGAAAAGGAGAGAACAGAGGGGCTGGCAAGGGGCTCGAGGCTGCAGAGATAAGGAGGGAATATCTGGAGTTACTTACAGGCTCAGCCCTCTTGGAGCTGGGTTCAAGGAAATCTTTATGGTTGGGAAACAGACCCTGCTTGTCCAGCCCAGGGGAGAACTGGCTACCTGACATGAGGCCCCAAACTCAGGTCTCTCCTCTTGGAAGCCTGAGGGCCAGGGGTGACACAGAAAAGGATGCCATCAGCTGCCAGGAGCCTGAGAAGGAGCGAGAAGTTCACAGCTCCAGCTGGAAGCATCTCCCATAACATAAACAGCCCAGGCCAGTGTTGGCCCTTTCCTGGGCACGGTTGAAGCGGATGGAACTACAGGCTGCAAAAAACGAGGCTTATTTCTATGGGGGAAAAAAAAAATCTCAGGTGAGGTGGCCTCGAGTGAATTTCACACATGATCACGGAGCAGGGACAAATTCAGATTATAATCATATGATAACCATTTGTGGTGTACATACTACGTGGCCAGGCACTGCTCGAAGCACTGGGCGTGGATTATTTTATTTGCATGGATTCGCCTCTAAGACAGCTGATGGGAGAGGATTTCTAATGAAAATCAGGCCTGGGAAGGAGACTGACTTTGTTTTTGCACCATAAAGCCCAGGGTACGTGCAGGGTGGAGATGAGCTCCTTCACATTGTCGGGGTGGAGTGAGAAAAGCTTCTCCTTTTGACTCACAGCATACACTGGGACCTGCCACGGGAGCCTCTTCCATTCGCCCGTTTGCTTTCTAGTGGAAGGAACAGTCCACAGCTGGGGTTGGATCCTGATTTAATAAGGCAATAACCAGAGAAATGCATTTCGATTATTAAGCATTTGTTCATTAGGGCTCAGTTGCTCTGACCCAAATAGCTGCGAAGCAGTCATTACACATCAAAGACGTTTCTTGTTTATATATTTTGTTTATTTACCATCATGAACAAACATTATTGCATCAATTAAATGTCGATTAGGGGCCCGTGATTTGAATTAGATTGTATACATAGTGTCAAGTCGTTTTGCGTCTCTTTTGGAGATCTCATCCATTTCTGTTTTAATGGTAAAATACGGTTCAATCCAAGTGTTAGAGGCTGTGACTGGTTGGAGGGACAGGGTGGCTTCTGTGTACCTCGAGGGCTGGGTCTTTTCTTTTTGGGTGTTTGCAGCCCGGAACCGTGGGACCGTGACATTCGTTCATCATTGGTGATTCGTGGAGGTGCCTTTTCTCCATTGTGATTCTTGGCTTTTTTTGGGGGGAGGAGGTGGATTTCTTAAAACACAACGCAACACCATGCAATAACCTTCCTATCACCCAACCCTTAGATACCCATCTCCGGGGTTGCACAGTTGAACTGCCCAAATGAAACGAAGTTCTTTAAAATCGTCATTGAAATCAGCAGCACTGAAATCAGGAATGATACGCTGCAAGAATATACAGTTTTCCTAGTCACTTGATTCAGAAGCACTGAGGTGACCTAGCTCAGCAGCTTTTAAAGAATGACTTAAGGAAAATTTGGAGAAATCTCTAAATTTATGAGAAAAATATTTTTTAGAAAATCAGATCATATGTAAACCTTCTTGCCTTTTTAAGTCAGAGAAGGGACCTGAAGGAGGTACCCTGGCTGGGTTGGGCCCCTCAGGCTGGGAATGGGACCTCCCTAGTCCCCAGAATCAGCCTTCTTTCTACTGCAGTCGCTGGGTTGGCTGAAGTAGGACTTCCCATGGGAAGGTGGGGGCACTCAGATCTTCTGGGGTGGGGGAGGCAAAGGTGAGGCTGATGAAGCCTTCTCCCCACCCTGATCCCCAGTCCAGCACAAAGAGGCCACAGAATGAGGCCAGTCCTGGGGAGATGGTGTTGGGGTGTCCTGGGTCAGTCCTACCAGGTGGCACGCAGGGTAGCAGGCAGTGGGGCCGGCTGGCATGTGCTCCAGCCACGTGAACCAGCCCTACAGCCTCAGGGTGGGGTTTATTCTGGGAGAAAGGAGAGAAAGAAAGGCCGGGGTGGGGGGCAGTGGCG
>NC_048230.1:65220433-65325606 GCF_002007445.2 Ailuropoda melanoleuca | reverse complement strand
GGTGAGGGACCCTGCCTGGAGAGGCTGGTCTGCTTGTTGAAGGTCTTCTCCTCCACCTCCAGTTCGAGCATTTCCAAACCTTTTTTTAAAAAAAATATTTATTTATTTTGGGGGGGAGGGGCAGAGGCAGAGGGAGAGAATCCTCAAGCAGACTCCCTGCTGAGCATGGAGCCCAACACGGGACTCGATCCCAGGACCCTGAGATCATAACCTGGGCCGAAATCAAGAGTCGGCTGCTTAACCAACTGAGCCACCCAGGTGCCCCTCAAACCTTTTTTTTTTTTTTTTAAAGAAATGGAACTCTTTCACCTAGTGATGTCCTATGCCAAAGTCTGATATATAAATACTCATACATAGTTGAGGTGAGGGCCGTGTCCATCTCACTTGCCCCCTTGGCCCTCCACCCCGTGGCACCCCTCAAGCATCTCAGCCCAAATCCTCTCGCTCTGCACACCCCTGCATTAGTACACGGGACCACCCTAGTCTCAGAGCCAGTCCCCAGCCCAGGTGCGGGTTGGCCACAGAAGGATCACTTAGATGGGACCTTCTTCTCGAAGTCCCAGGCAGCCCATGGATATTCTGATTCTGCAGGGCTGGATTAGCCCAAGAATATCCTGTTCGCCAGATCCCCCGAATGATTCTAATGCAGTGCACAGTGCTGGGAGGAGGGCACGACAACACTCACTCTCAGGGGCTGACCCTGTGCCCACAGGTCCCTGAGACTGACACCTCCCTAAAGGTGAGAGCCTGGTGGTTACGTGCACATAGAGGTGCTCAGAGAGGGCTCGAGTGACTGAAAGCTAGTCAGCCTGAAGTGGGAAGCCACTTCCTGGCTCTCCACGGGGCAGACAGCACAGAGATCAGGCTGGTGGCAAGAGTCATCATAATTTTAATTACTCTTGTTATTCTGAATTTAAGTTTTGATGCTGACAAGGCACATGATACAGCGAGAAACCATTTGTAAACATTCCCAGGTTTTACCCTCATGCCAACCTTGTGTTATGAAACCCATTTTATAAATGGAGAACTGAGGCTTTGAAAGTTAAGGTCTCGTACAAGTTCATACTGCTAGTTGGTGGTGGAGGTGAGCCTGTCTAATATTCCCCAAAGCTTGGCATCTTGACCTTTATGTTGTATTGAGAGCCTGGACATATGGACTCTTCTCAGTAGTGAGGATGATGTCCCCAAATGACCCCCACTCTAATATGATAGCACCCAATACGGGCAGTAGTGATGACCCCCACTCTAATATGACAGCACTCAATACGGGCAGTAGTGATGACCCCCACTCTAATATGATAGCACCCAATACGGACAATAGTGACTGTACATCTGTCCAACAGGTGTCCCCATCTGCCTTCTCTGAAGCCAGTCCTGCCCAAACCTGGCCACAAAGGTCACATGCCCCAGACCGGGCGAGTTGGAACACCCCATTCCCCTTGACATCATGATTAGTCCAGGGTGGACACCGGATCCAAGTCTGACTGATCACATGCCTTCCCCAGGATTTTCGAGTTAGGAGCTGCAGGAGAAGCGGTCTTCTTCTTGAGACACTGTGCTGGAGGGAGGTGAGGGACTGCTGGCAGCCAGAGCTCTAGGGGAAGGTCAAGATAAACAAAGATAAGCGGAGAAGGAGAGGGAGGCAGGCCTGGTGACCGAGTCTTACTGGCGAGGTCCTTCTCCAATTCTGAATTGCCGGAGCACGTGTCATTCTCAGCTATGCCACAAAATTTCGTTTTTTGCTTTAGCCTCATGTGACTTAGTTCTCTGTCACTTGCCACCAAAAGTATCCTGTCTAACGGAGCATCCAACATTAGCATCCTGGTCCCTCCATCCTGAGCCCCCTCTGAACCACCCATGTCCCCCGGGGTATTTGTGGCTCCTTCCCTGCTCCTCGCTGCAGACCATGCTTTCTCACAGAGTGGCCAAGGGTTCTCTGAATAGTAGTTACTCCCAGAAGTCCCCAACCCCACCCTAATGCTTTTATTTAAAATTTTAATTGTAAATATGCATAACATAACATTTACCATCTTAATTTGTAAGGGTCCAGTTCAGGGGCATTGAGCACATTCGCACTGTTGTGGGACCATCACCACCAACCCTCTCCAGAACTTTTTCATCCTCCCCAATCAAAACTCTGTCCCCATGAAACACTAACTCCCCAGCCCCCGCTTTCCCCAGCCCCTGACAACTGTTGGCCTCTGTCTCTACCAATTTGACTACTCCAAGGATCTTATGTACATGGAATCATCTAGTATTTGTCTTTTTTGTGGCTGGCTTATTTCACTTGGTAAATGTCCTCAAGGTTCATCCATGTTGTAGCATGTGGCAGTATTTCCTTCCTTTTTAAGACTGAATAATATTCCATTGCACATATACACCCCATTTTGCTCATCCGTTCATCCAATGAGGGACACAGAGTGCTTTCACCTTTTGGCTATTGGGACTGATGCTGCTATGAACATGAATGTACAAATATTTCTTCTAGACCCTGCTTTTAATTCTTTTGGGTATATATCCAAAAGTGAAATTGCTGAATCGTATCATAATTCTATTTTTAATTTTTTGAGGACCCGCCATACCGTTTTCCATGGTGGTTGGACCAGTTTGCACCCCATCCAACAGTGCACAGATGTTCCAATTTCTCCACATCCTCACCAACATTTGTTTTTCTCTACTTTTTTTCACATACTAGCCATCCTGAAGGGTGTGAAGTGGTTGTAATGAATTTTTAATAATGGCGGCTGTATCAGTTGTGCTGCATAAATACCACTACAAAATCAGTGGCTTGAAATGACCACCATGATGGCGCCTGGGTGGCTCAGTTGGTTGGGCATCTGACTCTTAGTTTTGGCCCAGGTCGTGACCTCAGAGTTGTGGGATCTTGCCCCGCATCAGGCTTCTTGCTCAGTGGGAAGTCTGCTTGAGATTCTCTCCCTCTGCTGCACCCCCTGCTCGTGCTCTCTCTCTCTCTCTCTCTCTAAAGTAAATAAAATGCATCTTAAAAACAAAAACAATCACCATGATTCTCTGAGTTGGCCAAATGGACTGAGCTCAGCTATGTGGCTCTTCCGGTCTTGGCGAGACTTACTCATGTGTTTAGGACTAATTCTGAGGTTGACTGGTCTAGGATTACTTCAGCTGGGACAACTCATTGGTCATTTGTACCATCTCTCCTCCAGCAGCTAGCGTGGCATGGTCACATGAATTCTGGACAGGGCTCTAAGAGAAGAAACTGAAGCATGCAATGCTTCTTGAGGCCTAGGCTTAGAAGGGGTACAAAATGACTCCCTCTGAATTCCATGGGTCAAAGCAAATCATACCAGGCCAGTCCAGATTCAAGGAGAAATTTACTCAACCTCTTGGGAGGACCTGCAAAGTCAAATTGCAAAGGGATGTGGCAATGGGGAAGTGAATAATTACCCCCATTTCTCAAAAATCTACCATAATTTTTCAACAAGTTTTCCTATCAGACAGCAATGATTTGCATTTAAGAATCCCTCTGATGGGCTCACCCAATTCATAAGTTTCAGGGGCTCTGGTTCACCTCCAAGACTAAACTATGCCGGGAATCATGGAGTCAGGGCCACTAATTCCTCGTCCAGTTGCCAAAAGCAGTTGACTCAAGGTTGGCTTTGTCCATTAGCACTGCACTGTTAGTGGCAATTGGCTTTTTCATCATAAGTCAAACCCTCTCCTCAAAGCCTGTAGCGACCAGGGGAGCCTCCATAGGGCTCTGTGGTCTGCTTAAAGGCTCAGAAAGTCAAAACCAATGAAGACTAAAGGTTTCCAAAGCACAGAGCCCACCCCAAAACTAGATAAATACAGAGCTAGATTCAAACGGTCAGAGCTGTTGATGGCAAGCGCGGGGAAGCAGGCACCCCCAGGCATTCTGTCCAATGCTTGGTCCCTGGAGGCTAATCTGAAAGATCGGGGGAGAGTTTCCCGCTTCATTATTTCAGTTACTGCTACAGTAATGCTGCATGACCAAGCACTCCAAACTCAGAGGCAACAACAAGAAGCATTTATGGGTCTGTGGGTTGGCGAGGGTTCAGCTGATCTTGGCTGGGCCAAGCTGGACTCCAGGAAGTGGGCTGGGTTCAGGGCTGCTGCACAGGGTTTCGTTCTTGCACCAGCAGTTTAGTAACGCATAGTCTTTAATGGAGAGTGGGGACCGCTAAGGACCAGCGAACGATCTAGCACATCTGAGGCTTCTGCTGGGTTGTGCCTCCTGTTGTTCTGTGGGGCCAGAGTGGGTCGCATGGTCCAGCCCAACATCAACAAGGTAGAGACATCAATTCTTCTGCCGTTAGGAGGGTCCTGTGAGTTACATGGTGAAGGGTGAGATGTACAGTCTCGGTAGAGGGAGTAAAAAGTAGAACCAGATGTGCAGTCTACCCTATTTCCCCAGAGGGGTTTGAGGTTGAGATATTGGGGTTAAACCTCACTTCTGTGCAAGTGAAGTTTCTTATGTGCTTATTAGGGAATATTTCAGAAATGGTTGGCCCGGACCAGCAGGAGGCTGTTTACAGGAGGAATGGAGGGTTCTTGGGAAAATGAGCTCCTTTGGGGTTAATACAGACCTGGGCCAAGGAGCTTCCCCAAGTAACAAAACCTCATCTTTGGAGGAAGGGGTAGTTGTGATGACTCTGTGAAGGGGTTCTCTGGTTTCGTCCCCCACCTGGCCCCTCGCAGTGGGCACCACTGCCTCACAACTGGTTCCCGGGACAGAGTGCATTGTTTCAGTAAGACTGCAAGAAGTCGAGAAGTCGGGCCTCAGCAGCACTCTCGTGAGGCCCTCCTGGGGAGCTAAATATGGAAGGGAAGGGGGGCTTTCTCTTCCAAACCACAGCCCCTTACGGTGGGGCTCTGAAATCCTAGCATCTGCAGTGGTGCGCGTGGCAGGGGGAAGAACATGGAAGTGCCCTGTAGCAGCAGAAACGGAGTCCCAGAGAAGCCGTGGTGCCCATGGGACTCGGCAGTGGTGCCCACCTGTCTAGAATGACGGATGCCGAATGGGTAGGGAGAGGCAAGAAGGAGGGAGGGGTAAGCATGGCCGCCTGGGGTCTAGCCATGGAGACAGCGCGTGACTAGTCCTGACAGGCAAGCTGTCTGGACGCGCAGTGGTCCCGGCCACACTAACGCCTAGGCAGTCCTCCCCGGAAGTTAGGGGTATGATGGGTTAATTCAGTTCTACCAGGAGATGACAGGGATTGCAAACAGCGTTTTCAGCACTAGTCCTTTGTTCGTTAAGTATCCGGCACATTCTCTGTGCCAGGCACTACTATGGTAGGGACATTGAATAAAGATACATTTCCTTCGTTTCAGGTGTTGCTGGTAATGGGGGAGGTGATGCATAGCAGCAGGGGGACATGAGAAACTCTGTACCTTCTGCTACATTTTGTTGGGGACCTAAACCTGCTCCAAAAAATGAAGTCTATTAAAGAAATAGGGGAAAAAACTCCGTTTTGCGAAGCTCTTATCTAGTGGAGGGCAAACTACAGCCTGTGGGCCGAATCTGGCCCAGCAAACCTGTGTTGTAAATAAAGTTTTATTGGAACACAGCCATACTCATTCGTTTACATGTTGTCTAAGCCACTTTAGCACCATAAGGGCAGAGTTGAGTGGTTAAGTCTGAGACTGTATGACCTGTGATGAATAAACTATTTACTGCGGGTTCTTTTCAGAAAAAACTTGCCAATTTGTTGTCCAGTAAAAAACAAATAAACAGGCAATAGCAATACAGCATGGTAATCCTGTGACAAGTACGTGGATTTGGGGATGGGGTGGGGTCAGGGAAGACTTCCTGGAGGGGGCAATGTCTAATCCGAGACATATAGCGGGGAGATCGCAGGCTGGGAAAAGCATGAACAAAGGCTGGAGGCAAAACCAAAGGTGGGGTTTGGGTCTTGGTGTAGCTGGAAACTAGGGTGAGGTGGGGGCTAAGAGACGCCACAAGTAGTGCTGGCAGAACCTGGGAGGGGGGTCTGATCGGCATAGAGGAAGTTGGAGCTTATCAGCAGTGGGGTGTGCTCTGACCTGTGCTAATGATATGAGTGCATTTTGCTCTCTATTCCTTTTAGGCTTGGATTTTATTGTTTCCAGTTTACAGATGGGAATGGATGTGGCAGTAAAGGAACTGACGTTCATGGAGGCAGGGTGGGTAGAAGGATAATTGAAGTGCTGGGAGTGGGCTCTGGTTAGAAGCTGGGGTTTGCACCCTGGCCTTGCCTCTCAGCTCCCAGGAGACCAAGAGTAGCTGGTGATCCCTGTGATAGCCTGTTGAGCGTCCTGTGCCTACACTCAGCCTACGGGGCCGCCTGGGTTGGGTCCCTGAGCTGTGGGCTCACCTGCAGGTCTGGCCCTCCTTCCTCTTCCCTGTCATCAAAACCCTGCCCTTCGTCCTCGGGCCCATGAGATCTGCAAATCCACACTGGGGAGAAAACCCTGTGACCCGGAGCAGCCACTCTCCAGGGCTTGAGTGGGAGCCACAAGCATCATCATTTGCTGGCTTGTGCCCGGGACAGACTTGCTAGGGGATCTCCAGCCTTTCCCGCTGAGTCCAGATGCAGCTTCAGAATCCTGCTCAATGCACCCTCCGTAGAGCAGCTGACATAATTCCAGCCCTTTCTAATCTGGAGGAGGAGGGTTGGCTCGTGCAGTACTTTCAGCCCAAACCACCTCGCTTCCCGCAGGCAGCCAGCCTTTCCATCAACTCTGCTTTTGACCCAGAATTTAACACATTCAACACATGTTCACTGAGAATCCACTAAGTGTCAATGAGCAGGGATGAATAAACATGGTGTCTGTGCCCTAAGGAGCTCACATTCTGAAGAGAGAAGTCACTGACTTCAGCTACCTGTGAAGTGGCAGCCTTGCTCCGCTGTGGTTCAGGGCGGTACTGGGCATGCTCCATGCACAACTGCCCTCAGCCTTTCCCAGCTGAGATGGGGCCACCCTACACATGGCTGTGTGCCTGGGGACTCAGCATCTCAGACCGGGGGGTGGGGGGTGGACGGTGGGGAGACCCGTAGCTCAAGGTAAAAGATGAAATCAGGTTTGGGCCAGGCTGGGATTAATGAACAGTGCATCTGGCCTGAGCAATGGGTTCAGCACTGCAGTCTCTGGAGCATTCTACTAAGGAAGTGTATGTACTCAGGGGCGCTGATCACCCATCTGCTGAAGGCATGGGAGAAGAGAGCTGACAAGCAAAGAACTAAAGTATCGGGGCCTCAGCCCCCCAAATAGGAACACAGCAAGAGAGAAACCAAAGCAGGGGAGTAGCCAGTTTAACTATGTGCAAGGGTGGACAAACGTGTCAGGACCCCTGCAGATTTGCTAGGCTTTAGAAAGAGCTGGTTCTAAGAAGCTTGGGGGCTGATTCCTCTGGTCTAGCCCCACACTGCCCAGCCCTGGTTCAAGGACACTGGATAGCCGGGGCTCCCTAAGTTAGAACCCGCATGAGAGCCTCTGTGACTTGTCAGGTTTTCTGTCCATCAAAACACAATGGCCGTTTCCACGCAGCCGCTGTCTTCCCGCCCCCAAGAGCTGGCAGGCACATCATTCTGAGAACGGGCACCCAGTGCCTTCTCGGACCTTGTCACGGCCTTTGACTACCTGCCTTTCCATGGAGACTTCCAGGATCCGCTAAGTAGGTGCCGTAAATGGGCGGAGAGGGGAATGTGTGTGAGTGTATGTGTGTGTCTTAGTCTCTACTCCCTCCACACACACACACACACACACACACACACAATCAGATCTACTTCATCAGAATCAGTTTGCAAACTTCATTTCTTTGGGATGAAGAGAACAGAAAATTATTATTAACATATCAACGGCACCTCCATGCTGGGAACAAGATTACTCTCCGGGGCACGCAAGCGCCCAGGGAGGCACAGACGCTGTATTTTAAATGTGCTCTGTCTCCACATCGCGCTCTTCTCCACCCTGCCCCCATTCTCTTTTTATTTTTATTTATTTATTTTTATCCCTCCAAGCTTGTTTCTCTTGAAATTTCCACCTTGTGGTTGTGTACTGCTGACTTCACATTTGTTGTGGTGTGAGCTCCACATCTGTGAATGGATGACAGGAAAGATTAATAGCCCTGCTCCCTTCTCCTTGACTGTGGGCCCAGCTAATGAATAAATAAATAAATAAATAAACAGAGCTCCAATCCCCTAAATAGAGACCCAGAGCCGGGGAGAAAACAGCCTTTTGCTGAATCCATTCTTTAAGGAAAAACCCAACCTCTAATGATCTCTGATTTACATAGTCGGCAGTTTTTCACTAAACATTTTGCAAAGACACAAAAGTTTGGGGTGGAAGGATTGCCCCCACACTCTTGGCAGACGGAGGCTGGGGGCCTGAGAAGCCCACAAGCCAAGACGAGCTGGCGCAGAGCATGGGCTGGTGATTAGGAGGAGCCCATTTCTCACCCAGACCCATCTTAGGCCAGGGACTGCTGAGCCAAGTGATGGCAAAGAGGGTGGCAAAGTGACCCCACGGGGGTCCCAGCCGTTGTGCTCACTTGCCAGCCGGGAGGAAGCACGTGAGGCCTCATCAGTCAGCTCGGAGAGTCTATGCATATAATGAGCGGGAGATAATCCTTTCCCCTCCCGCCTCCTTCTGGCTCCCAGTTCCCGTGAAAGAGAAAGCTCGGATGTTCAAGGAAACTGCTTCCCAAACTTGAACGTGTGCACAAATTACCTGGACATGTTGTTACAATGAAGAGTCTGATTCTGTAGGTTGAAGCTGGGGCTGGTATTCATCATTTCTAACCAGCTCCCAGGGGATGCCCGTGCTGCCGGTCCAGGGACCACAGTGAGAGAAGCAAGACCCCGGGGGCGCCATGTCCCCTCCTCTGTGGCTCTCATCGGAGGACAGTCATCCCCTTCCTACAGTCCCTGGGGCTTGGCCCTTACCCAGTTCTTCGACCTCTACTAACTGTATTGGTTAGTTATTGCAAGGCAACCATTGACCAAACCGGCAAGCATGTCCTGTCCGGAGCAGGCGTGGAGAGATCTGGCCTTCACTGGCTGCGTTTTAAGTCCTGCTGCCTCTCACTGGGTCACTGCATCTTCAGCAAGATCAGGTGTTTGCTACAGAAGATGCTGTGGCAGGGTGACCTGGTTGGGGGACAGGAAGGGTCGCAGGCAGCAAAGGCGTCCGCATGTCCTGCTTGGGCTGACCAGAGGCTGGGGGTCACAGGCAACGGATATTGGAGGGGCAGTGAGCTGGACTTGTCAGCACGGCCAGGAATCCGAGGGGCCAGAATGCAGGTGCAGCAGCCGTCTGTCTCAGCCTCCTCTTCCTGCCATGTAGCAGCTCGTTTCACCATTTTTGATGACAGAGCAGAGGCGAGAACATTGCGGCCTGTGGCGGAGACAGGAAGCCCTCACTGCCGGACATTCTCTTGCACTCATGGTTCCTCTGGCCTAAGCCGACTTGGTCCAAGGGAGCCAGGTAACACTCAGGTGGGCAGACTGACCCATGTGGAGGTGAAGAGAGCAGAGCCGGCTGACTCTCTCTCCTGTCTCAGTGCTCAGCCGGGACACCTGGTACATCCCCGTCCTTGGTCCCCAGCTGCGAGTCCGCTTGTGTAAGCCTTAAGTTTGGGGTTATGAATCACCCCAGTGAGTTCACCTTCTTACTCCTTGGATCTTCATCAGAAGACCCCCATCCAGCCAGGGGAGGCTGCTGCCCATCTCACTCTGTCCTGGGACCCCTACCCTGTCCACTCTGCCTTCACCCCTTGCTTGTCTGACTATGTCTCAGAGCCTCAGTTTGCTCATCTGTGAAACACCTTTCTCCCGGGGAAGGGAAGGTGGGGTAGAAAACACTCTAATGTGCCCAGGCCGGTGTCACAGCCTGCTGTAAGCACCCCAACCTGGCCAGCAACTGTGCCTCCACCTGCCATCCCCCCTGCCCTGGGGCCCTCCTGCAGCCTCTCTGATCAGCTAACCTTGCAGCATCTTCCCCAGCGTGTTTCAGGAAACAAACCCCATGAGATGCTTTGCGGAACAAAAGTCTAGAGTAAAAAAGAACTTTTTTTTTTTTTTTTTTTTGTGGGGGAGAGGAAGTTTCATAACATTGGTCTCTTGAGGAGTAAATCGGTTTACCTTGCCTGATTCTGCTTTACCCAAACTTGTCTGACCGTGGAATGTTTTTCAGTATCACACGTACTACCAACTGAGGTGTCAGGGGATGGGGCAGCTGACACTCTCCTCTTCCAAAGCCTCAACCTGAAGGGGTGGCTGGCGGCATCCAGGGGCAGGTCTGGCACCTGGGGAGGCTATGTTTTGTGGGTGTGGGCTCTTCCCCACCCCAGTTCTAAGTGGTAGGCATTTCTCTCCTGTTTTTGTCCTCTGAGCTTTCTGACCCCATGATTCTCTGTGGTTTTAGCTTCCCATGCCAGGCATTTTAGGCTCTTCCCTTGCAGAGGAAGGTGGGGCTGAACCTTGCAGCCCCCCAGAGAACGCTGCTCGTTCAACTGCAGGGCTATCGCAGTGACACGGCCCAGCTCAGCCCAGCCCAGCCCACCAGTCCGAGACCTGCGCTGTCTGTGACCTGCTCGCATCCCCTCGGCATTCCTCAGTCCAGGAGCTACTCACTGGCCTCCCACTGCCAACATCTGTGGCTTGGCTGGGGGGACTGGTCTCTGCTGTTTGCAGGGAGGCCAGCAGGGCAGATAATTCATGCCCTCTGGGTGGTGCCCGCTGCTAGCGCCTGATGGGTGGAGGAGTTTCCCAGGGCTGCCGTGACAAATTTCCACGAACTTGGTGGCTTCAAACAATAGGAAGTCTTCTCTCCCAGGGAGGCCAGAAGTCCAAAGTCAAGATCACTGGGCTGAAGTCAAGGTGTCAGAGGACCATGGTCCCCTGGAGGCTCTAAGGGGAGCGTGCGTTCCTTGCCTCTCCAGCTCTGGCTGCTGCTGGCCTCCCTGGCTCTGGCACTGGGCCGCTCACATCTCTGCCTCCATGGTCCTATCGCCTTCTCCTCTTCTGCTTGTGTAAAATCTCCCTCTCTTCCCGTGCTGATTGTATTTAAGCCCCCCCGGATAATCCAGGATCATCTCCTTATCGCAAAAGCCTTCACTTAATCATATCTGCAAAATCCTTTTTTTTTTTTTTTTTGGCCCTATAAGGTAATATTTGCAGGTTCTAGGGATTGGGATCTGATCTCTTTGGGGGCCGTTATTTCCCCTGCTACATGGGGACCTGGAGGATAAACAAGCAGCTTCTTGCCCCTTGGGTAAGATGAGGGCAAGATCCGTTCCCCGCCATCTCATCGTGTTTCCGGGAGGAACAGAGGGGTTGCACCGCCATTGTCCGTAGCAGCACAGGGCTCAGCAACACACTCTGCTGGTTTTCTTCCTCTCTTCCCCTCCCTGCCTCGCTTCTGTACTCCTCTAACCGGGAGCTCCTGGGATCCCTGTCTAGATGAACTACTTGGCCTTGAATCCTCCTCTCAAGGTTTGCTTCTGGGGGACCCAAGCTAAGAAACCCACCTATCGCCAGCCAACCACAAGCAAAGGCAATAACTCATCAATTATCTTTCCAACTCCAAGAATCTGGATGTATGAGCCCTGGGGACACAGCTCTTGGAGCTTGGAGCCGTGAATGCGGGGGCGGGGGGCGGTCAGCAACCACTCTGCGGGGACCGTGGAGCCTCCCACCAGCATGGCTGCATTCCTTCCTCTCCGTGTAGACGTCGTTCAGCAGACGGATGGCATGCCATCTGCGTCTCGCTTGACGATTCATAGAGGAGCAGAAATCTTGGTGGGACATAAAGAGCAGGGATTCTACCGTAGCTGCCATCATCTCTGATGCAGAGATTTGACCTCCTCTAGACCCTGGCAAAGCAGAGGCCCTCTTAAGCCAAGACGCTTGCAAGTGATTTGAAATCTGACGGCTACTCAGAAGAAAGAAATTCCACGTGGTGGACGGGCATAGCCCTGCACAAGTCCCAGGGAACCGGGAAGAACAATCATGTCTCTACCAGTTCCCTGGGAGAATGGGTGCATCCAGTGGTATTTTGGGAAATGCTTTACAATTGGCTCTTTGGGGAAAAGAATAAATAAAAGCCTTACCCTGTAACATTTGCCAATTTCTATGGTGCAAACATTCCCAACGTGGCCAGTTTCAAGCTACCAACTTGTCCACTGGTTTGAAAAATTCCTGAAACTTTCGCAATGAACTCTTGCAAACTGCTGTGGGCTAGCTCCCGCACGTCCCTACCCCTGTCCTTTATTTGGTTGTATTTTTTAAATTGGATTTTAATTTTATTTATTTTAAAAGCTTCTTATTAAATTTTATTTAAATTTCAAACTTAGACAAAAATGTCAAAAATAGTACAACTGTATATGCCCTTTACCTCCATTCACCAAATATCAGTATTTTGCCATTGTTGCTTTATTTCTCTTTCCAAACATATACATTTGTTATTTTTGCTTTATTATTATTGATGGGTTGGAATGTAAGTTGCAGACACATGACTTTTGTTCCTAAGTACTTACCGGTCTTTTTCTCCTGGACCCCACATCTCAGGTAGCCACACTGATACAATATTATCTAATTTGTATTTAAATTTCATCTGTTACCTCAGTAATGTTTTTTATAGCAATATAGTACTTTTTTTCAGATCCAAGATCTGATCCAGGGTCCTGTGTTGCATTTCTTTGTCAAGTGTCTTTTCTCTGCTTTAGTGTGATTTCCTTACACTTTCCTGTCTTTCCTGAAGTTGACATTTTTGGGAAACATCCAGAAAAGTTTTGTAGGATGTTTTTTTCTTTTGGGTTTATTTTAGCACAGGGACGCAATTTTTAAAATTTTTGATAAAGAAGTGCACTATTTTACATTGTATAGTTACAATTCATTTAAATTATATAAGGGATATGCAAGAAAAAACAGATAGGAGTAAGAAAATAAATACCATTCATTATTACCCTACCCAGAAGGGACCACTCATGACATTTCACCGTGTATCTTCAGTCTGTTGTCTATGTGCACATACTTACTTGTTTTTCCAAAGAGGAAATTGTATGTTGATACTGATGCATCAAGCTTTTATTAGTTAAAATGTAATGTATGTCTCTCCATATCATTATCTCTCTACAACGTCTTCCTATGGCTACAGAATATTGATATACATTTATATTATTTCTAATTTTTCTTATAAAGCTCAGTGCTGGGGCACATTCATGATACCTTCCTTGGGAGAAATTCCCAGGGGTGGGACTGATACACCAAAAGGCTTAGAAACATTCAACAGTTTTGCTAGGTATTGCTAAATGGTCTTTTGAGAATACACTAATTTCTGTTTCACCAGCGGCACATGAAAATTGCCTTTTCCCTACATCTCCCACATCGCTAGGAATTATTTTATGTTAACCTTTGACATGGACCGACAAATGAATACTTAGTTGTTTTAGAAATATTTTATTATGGAGTATTACATTCAGAAAGATAATGGAGATGAATAAGAGGACTGCTTGTAAACCTAGCACTTGGCCAACATTATCAGATCTTTTTTTTTTTTTAAAGATTTTATTTATTTATGTGACAGAGAGACAGCCAACGAGAGAGGGAACACAGCAGGGGAGTGGGAGAGGAAGAAGCAGGCTCCCAGCGGAGGAGCCCGATGTGAGACTCGATCCCGGAACGCCGGGATCATGCCCTGAGCCGAAGGCAGACGCTTAACTGCGCCCCAACATTATCAGATCTTAACATTTTCCGTTTTTGCTTGAGATTTCTTCTAGTAATAAAACACTGGGGACACATCTGAAGCCCCTTGATGCTTGCTCCCTGATATGCTTCCCTTCCCATTTTTCCCAGACAAACGCTAGCAGGGGTGTGAGCTCGTGTCCCCAATGCGGTATTTATCCTATGACTAGATACACGTGGTTGTTTCATTCACAGGTCTGTGATGACTGATGACATCAAGAATGTTTTCGGATGCTTATTAGCTACTTATACTCTCTGTTTTGTGCATTGACTGTTCAGGTCCTTCGCCTAATTTTGTTTTTGTTGTTACTCATTTCTTGGACTCTGTAACACTAGATCGGGCCTCATTTCTCTTCCCTGGACCTGTTTCTCTGCACTTCTGGTTCCCTCTCTTCTGAGCTTCTTATAACACAGATCTGGCCATGGCACATCACTCATGAAAATCCTTTAAGGATCCCCACTTTCGTTCGGACAGCACCCTGAGTTCTTGGTGAGGCCTATGCTGATGTGTCCTGGCCCACCCTTTACCACCCATATTCAACTATCTACCCTCCTGTGCATTCTCTCCTGCCTCCCAGGTCCTCTGCACTAGCTGGCATTCTCAAACATGCTACCTGCTTATGACTGTGCTTTTGAGCACTCCGTTTCCTCCTCTTGGAATGAATGGCCTTATGGACTAAAAACTTTTATCTATCTGCCAAGGCCCACGTATACAGTCATCTGCTCCTTCCATGTTGGTCCCATTGGACTTTGTACAGATTGTTAGAACTCCACTCTGGATGGAGATTATCGGTGGACCCTGTATGCTGACTGGCACCTCCTGGTCCTTTGAATTCTAGTGAAGATTGGTTGGAACCCCTATTTTATTTCCTGAGTTTATCCTAAGCCCTCCCAAGTTCTCTGCCTCTGCCTCTGGGCCTTCCATTCTCAGGGACACCTCAGCCCTGGGCCTACTGCCTTCAGGGTTGAAGTCTTTGATTAACACTTACAGACCCAACTGGGAAACTCAGTCCCTTCCTCGAGGCCCATGAGCGACGCCACTTCTTCCAAGCATCCATGAGTGTGCCAAGAATAACAGAACATAAGTAAAGCTGTATTTTGGGAACAAGGGGCTAACGACAGGAAAACATCCTCTTTTGAAATAACTTCAAGCCACTTCATCATCAGGACTTCACCAGATGACACGAGTGCCATTTTTTCCAGCTTTCCCTCCCTTCCCTTCTCGACTGTTTCCCCTTTGACTTTCTCCTGCCCTGACCTCCCAGGAGTAAGGAACATTACCTTGCTTGTCGTGTGCAGAGAGGTTCAGTTATTTTCCTTAGTTAACTCCCTGCCATGCCTTTGGGTCCTCACTGTCCATCTCAGGTGCGTCACTGAGCCCTTTGCACCAAGATGGTCTGCCCCCTGCTCTCAGAGGGGCTAGCCATTTAAGAGGTGCTAACCTCTGTCACTCTTGGATGCTTGTCTGTCACCACCAAGGCACTGGGGACCCCTGGAGGACAGGGAGGATGAAAAGAACCAGCTTCATTGTTGCAGCGATGGTGATAAAGGATGAAAGGAGATGTTTTCCTTCATCTGTTTCTTATTAGATGTTGTGTTTTCACTTCTCCTTGTTTTGACTGCATTGACCACACTGGTCATCGTGTAGACCCAGCTGTCTCTGCTATCTCAATGCTTCTCTGGCTCTTGTGGCCTTGTCTCCTGACCACTGGCCCTCAAGGAAGGAGGTCAGTGAGCCCAGAGGCTGGTGACAGAAAGCTGGACATGGCACCACTTGGCATTGCAGGGTTAGGAAAGCACCTGCCAGCGAAGGCACTCCCCAGAGCTGTTTTGCCCCCGGCCTGACCCAGCCCATACTTGGCAACTACCTCCCTACTCCGTTCCTTTGCCTGCCATTTCCGAGCTCCATCTGCGTGTCACAGTTTTCCTTGTCATCTTCCTCTCTAGCACCTCGGCCCTGGGTCAGTCATCCCATCTCTTTGAGGTGGTAGTATTTTTAGTCCCACTTCAGTGATGGAGACATGGAAGCCCAGAGATGTTAGGGTCGAGCTAGGATGCAAATCTAGCCAGTTCGGCTCTGTATCTTCTGCATAAAAGGTAGGGTGGGGTGTAATAAGATAGGTCGGACCCTGTGTCCCTTCTAATACTCTACACAGTTTCACTTTTTCTTAGGCCATCCCAGGGAAGGCTGAGTGACTTGCTTTAGGTCCTCTGATTTTACTGTGGGAGGTGAAATTAGGGTCAAGGCCATCTGAATCCTGGCCTAGGATCTTCTCCCCACGCTGAGCTACCCTCTATCCAAGACTGTCCATGTCTTTTTTGGGGTTTTCTGTCCTGCTTCTGCCTTCTCTGTGAGGTAGCTAGGAGAAAGACACACTAAGACTCTTCCCACCCAGTTGCCAGTGGCCTGGTGGAGTCACGCACCTACACACTGCAGTCCAGCTGTCGGAGATGCCTGTGTGTATGGAACCGCTGGGCCGACGAGGGCATCGCTGGTATGTGTGGGCACAGGGCTTGCTACTCACAATCTGCTCATTGCCCACGTGCTCGCCCCATCTTGCAAGTATATTATCAAGTGACAGGTCGGGCTGGGTTTCTGAGTGTGTTTGGTGAGACTCAGGGAATGATTCTTGCTTCCTTTCCTGCCTTAATGCACACACACACACACACACACACAGAGGCATGTACACTGACTTCTAGGTACCAAATGGCTATGAGTAGGTTTGGGGGCAGACCTGTCCTTTAGTTCAGGGCCTTCCAATATGATCTGGGATTTGGGGGGCAGGCGATGGGGAGGCAGAGCCGTCACTTTGAATTGCAAAGTCTCTATTCATAATGCATAAAGGGGCCTCTGCGAGTGGCCACAGCCTCCTGTCGTCCTGCGGCTCAGGGAAATTAGACAGCTTCAGAGCCCCTTATGAAAATGCAATGTATTACCGCTGCTTTTTGACTAGTGAATTATGCATTCAGGAGTGACAAATTCCAAGATGCCGCCTTTATTAGGAACTCAGTGCCGGGTGGGGTGGACAGTGCTGTCTTCCAAGCTTGTGACAGAATGTTTAATAACTTTTTCTGACTGTGCTTCCCGGAGGTGGTGTTTATAATATGTATTTCCCCCCCTTTCATTTTATCAAAACATCGATGCTGGAGATTATTACTCTATTTATGCATTTGGAAACTCTTCCTGGGTCAAAGGGCAGCATCATTTGAAATGACAAAGGCAATGACAGAAATCGCTTTTTAACCAATCTGTCTCATGTGCCTGTGACCTTTGACTTCTTGGTTTTTGAAAGACCCATCCATTTGGAGGAGTCAGCCCCTTCCTGAACTTCAGGCCCTCAGGCAGGAGACAGCGTGTACCCCCTCCTGCCATCCTTTGGGCAGGTGGAGACCTTCAGTGGTATCCAGAATACAAGAGTCATCGTCCTGCGGGTGGGGGCAGGGGATGCTCGTGGAAGAACTGCTTAGAGATTGTCTGAGCAGTCCACTCCCTATTTAGGCTTCCATCCGGTTCTGGCTGTCATGCCAGGTGGGGCTCGGTGCTGGGGCTGTTTTAAGGTTCATCTCTAATAAAAACGTTTGGTAGCCTGTGTTCCTTCACGGACTGCTGTGTCCAAATGTCCCAGGGTTTGTGCTTTGCTTTCCAGCAAGCAAATCTGACCATATCACTCCACTGTTTTGAGGTCTTCTATGGCTCCCCATTGCTGATGGGGTGAAAGTTAAGTTCCTCAGCGCAGCCTCAAAGGTGATTGATGATCTTGACCTGCTGACCCTGCCAGCCTTCCCATCTCCCCCCTCGCTCCTGTGCCAAGCCCCAGCTAGGCTTTGCCTCTTCTCTGTAACTTTCATGTGAACTTTGTGACTCCCAGAATGTGGGGAGGGGGACTGTGACCCTTTGACAACTTCGCACCTGCTGTTCTCTCTGCCTGGAATGCCTTCCTCTTCTTGTCCATCTGGCAAATTCGTATTCATCTTTTAGGACACAGCTCCAGTTTTGCCTCCTATGGGAAGTCTTCCTTGATTTCCTGGTCAAATAAAGTCCCTCTCTGTGCCCATGGACTCACTGTTTGCATACACCTCCATCACAACAATAATCATATCAGATTTTGATGGTTGGCTTATCTTTCTCTCTGCTTTTTTTTTTTTTTAAAGATTTTATTTATTTATTCGACAGAGATAGAGACAGCCAGCGAGAGAGGGAACACGCAGGGGGAGTGGGAGAGGAAGAAGCAGGCTCATAGCGGAGGAGCCAGACGTGGGGCTTCGATCCCACAACGCCGGGATCACGCCCTGAGCCGAAGGCAGACGCTTAACCGCTGTGCCACCCAGGCGCCCCTCTCTGCTTTTTTTTTGTACAAGACCTAAACTTGTGGTGGGTGCTTAATAAATGTCTGTTGGTTGTTTGGATGGCATCTTGTGTTGCCTGACATGGCATCTTGACCAAATTCCTTCATGCATTCAACACCTGTTATGTGCCAGGCACCGCTGGAGCCTGGATGTTCAGTTCCCTGATCTACTGTTAGCGTCACGCTGAACAGCTTCCTCAGTTTCTCTTCTAGCCCAGGGGCCGGCACACTGTGCTCATATCATGTTAGCCCCAACAGTGACATTATTGTCGTGATTATATTGTATTATAATATGTGAATACTATGTATTTATTACAATATGATGATTATTAGTGTTATTATTATTATTATTCACATTACTTGCTCTCCTTGAACTGACTGGGCCTCCATCTCTCCCTGGCTGCTTTGCCCTGCACTTGGCAGATGGGATGTGGATCATTTTAATTAGGTTTTATTGGGCTGTTATATGGGTCATAATTGCGGCCATTATTCATTTTCATGGGGCTGCTGACAGATCCTCGGTTTAGACATGATGATATCTTGACAAGACAAATCCCCGTATCAAAAGGATCCCTGTTTGAGTGGCCAGAGCTATGGCAGGAAAAGGGTCCTTCTGCGGCTCCAAACACAGATTCTGGGGAGATTAATACCAGATGATGAGCATTCATCAGAGAGAGGAGAGATGGTGGCTGCCATTGGTGCCCTCTGTGTGGAGGTTGGGGCCACCCCCATGGGGAGTGGGGTCATTCACCCCTTTTGGCTGCATGCTTCAGGATCACTACTGGTCCCCCAGTGCTCTGGACAGACGAGGCACAGGAAAAATACTTGCTGAATGAAAGCCACACCTCCAGGTGCCCAGGAAAGTGCAGGCAAGAAGTGCAGCTGAGCACACAGGCTCGCGATTGTGAGCCGGCTGACGGAGCCTGGGTTTGGGGCCCTGCAATGCTCTTGGGATCCTGAGCAGAGGCTCAGCGAGGCATTGGTAATGGGAAGAAGTCAGCGCAGGCCCCTGGCTTCATGTTATCCATGAGTCCCAACTCTGGATCAGTGTGTTCTTAGGTTTAGGATAGATGGATTACGGATAAGCCAGTATTCTCTAACCTTGCTTGGGGGACGGAGTCATGTTTCCCCACCACTGCTGTCAGTGTTGCTCAGGTGACAACGAAACATTTGCAGACTTGACACAAGAAGAGGCAGGTAAACGTGCCTGTGTGACCTGGCTGGTGCCCTTCCGCGTTGCTGGTGAGCTGCCGTTGTGAAGAGCGCATCCGTGCTACCCTGCAACACACATGAGTAGAACAGACCTGAACCCGTCTGCAGCCTGAAGCCAATGGTAGCCAACTTTCAACTTGAAGTGAGCTGCCCCGCTGCACCCAGCGTAGACAGGGTGAACCCAAGCTACCTGCAGATGGCACGGGACAACAGATGCTTGCTGCTGGAAGCCTGTGAGTCTTGGGGCACCTGTTACATGGCGTTGGCGTGGCCCTCACTGACAGATACAGAGTCCGGGCAGCTCCCCTGTAATGAATTCATCTCATGGGCTTCTGTAATCAAAGTAGGTTTGAAATCAGAGTTCAATTGTTGAAAACCGATCGAAAACCTCTAGACCTTGGTCCTCATCCAGAGGTGATTTTTACCCTCTAAGGGACATTTATTTGGCCATGTCTGGAGGCATTTTGGATTGTCACAACCTCAGGGGGAGGGATGTGTGGTGGGTGGAGACCAGGGATGCTGCTAGCCATTTTCCAGGGCACCCGACAGCCCCCACAGCAAGGAATTAACTCTGTTCGAATGGCAATAGTGCTAAGCTTGGGCAAACCTCTTTCGACCCTATGAATCTCGAGCTGCAAATACCCATCCTCCCTCCCATTCTCCTTTCCTTCCCTCCCCACGGTGTCCCTCCCCTCCTTCTTTTCCTACTCCCTCCCTCCTTCCCTCCCTCCTAAACAAGATGCATACGTGGCCATCCCCCGGGGGGGGGTTGGATTGAATGGGGAATCTCAGACGTAGATGTGAGGCACTGAAATAATTGTGATCCGTGCTTCGCAGGCTGCTTTGGCAGAGAAAAACAGAAGGGACCACCTTTAGACAGGTGATCGGGGAAAGCCTCTCGGAGTGGCTGACATTTAGGTGAAAGCCTAAAGAAGGAGGAAGAACTGGCTGTGGGAGAGAAAACAGAGGAATGTTCCTGGCTTTGGGAACACCAAGTGCACAGGTGCCAAGATGGGAAAAAGCTTGTGTGTTTCGGGAGCCAGAGGGGCCCCTTTCTGATGCCGGAAAGGTGCAGGCCAGCCCTGCCCTCTCTGGTCTCGGGGCTGGAGTTTGCTGACTGATTGGTGTGCCCCATAGCTGCGCCGTGGAGCTCCCAGAAATTCCTGTGGAACTGAGTCTCAGGGGCTCCTGAGGGTCCAAGCTTAAGTCTGGAAAGGTACCTTAATGCCACGTTCAATCCATTTCTTACGGGCACAGAGCTGAACGTTGACCAGCATCCAAAGTAATGGAATTGGAATGTTTTCATATGAGCACCAGAATCTGTGGCAGATTCTGGCTAAAATGCACTGGGCAACATGGAGTGTGGCCTCACCATGACACGTGTATCTGGTCCGGTGGGCTCAGATGGATCGAGCTGCTGGGGCCCCTCAAAATGATTGTGCTTTCCTCACTTTCTCCCTGGCTCCTTCCACTGCAGCCTCGTGGGAAAGCCGGGACACAATGGGGTCACTTTGCCCCAGTCAGCTCTCAGGGTAAAATTCAAGCTCTTCACTATGGCCCATGAGGCCGCTTGTGACCCGGTCCTTGCCAGGCCTCCCACCTTATCACATCCACGGGCTCTGAGACCCTCAGGGGTTGCTCACACCTTGCCTGCATCAGGAGGGGGCTCCTTTGGGCTCTCAGGACAGAGCAGCCATTGGCCTCCTTCCTCTTCCCTTGACATGATGAGCTGTCTTTGGACTCTTTGTCTTCCTTTGGCCTGGAGTGGTCCTCCTGGGACATATTTTTACAGTGGTCTCCCTTCTGCTGAAACACCTCCTCCCTGGAAAAACCTTCTTTGATGACCCAGTCCTAAGTCACTCTCCTCACCCCCATTATTCCCCATCCTCCATCCTTCATGGCATTTGACCTATGCTGGGGTTATTCTCCCCGCGTCCTCCCTTGTTCATTGTCCTTGCTTATCTTGGCCCTCAGGACGGTGCCTGGCACATAGAAGATGCTCAGTAAAAACCCACTGAGTGAGTGAGTGAGTGAGTGAGTGAGTGAATGGGGGGCTAATGCCCATCGCCGGCTGGAACCTCTTGCACGGGAATCAGAGCAATCGTGTGCGGCTGGGTCGCAAGGTGTGGGCGTGTATGACTGACAGCGGTGCCATGTTGTGGGCTGGATTGTGGCCCCCGGCCCCCGCATACGTGGAAGTCCTAGCGGCCAGGACTTCAGCGTGTGACCTTATTTGGAGAAACAGGGTCTTTACAGAGGCAATCAAATGAAAACAAAGTCATTAGGATGGGTCATAATCCACTGGCGTCCTCACAGAATGGGGAAATTTGGAGACAGCGAGCACGCAGGGAGAGTGCACGGCCTGCAAGGATCCAGGCAAAGATTGGGGAGATTCACCTGCAAGGAAGCCAAGGAGCATCACACGTTGCCGGAAGCCACCAGCAGCTGGGTGGAGGGGAGGCCTGGGACGGGGTCTGCCCCTCAGCCCTCTGAGGGAAACAGCTCTCCCGACGCCTCGATCTTGGACTTTTGGCCTCCAGAACTGTGAGCCAACAAATTTCTGCTGCCTAAGCCACTCAGACCTAGCAAACCAACACAAGCAGGCGGAGGCAAAGGGCCTGGCCCGGGCCAGGGGGGCTTTGGGAAGGGAGGGGTGGTGCGGGGCTCAGTCTGCATAATTAGGGCACGGAGAGGAAGAGCCACGGAGCTGGCAGGACCTTCTCTGCTGGAAGAGAAACATGGACCGGCTGGTGGGCTGTGAGCTCTTCAGCTGGGTCCCCGTCCTTAATTACCACCCAGACCGAGCCTCTGGGCGGCGGCAGCCTGGCCCATCTGCAGCCTCTGAGATGCCCAGGATCCAAGCCAGGTGTTGGCATGCAGGGCCTCGTGGCCGGCGAGTGGCAAGAGGACTTTAATTAAGGAGCCAATTACTGTGACTCTCCCTGGAACGCCCCAGCCGCCCGGCTGGGCTGGAGCCGAACTCTCTGAATCTGGGCTTTCAGAGCAGCGCTTGAGTGTGGGTGGGTATTATGTGCCCAGGGTGTGTCTGAGTGTGCTTGCACGTGTGTATTGTGTGTCCGTGTGTGCCGCCTTGGGCGTGCGTGTGCACGTGAACGGGTGTTACCCCCCGGGTCTTGCATTTCTATTTGTGCCTCTCTTTGTGCAGGTGGGTACCTGGGAACACGGACACGTGTGTATAGTCAAGGTCGTGTGTATGTACGTGGGTGGAAGGTCAATGCACACGTGTGTGTCGGTGGTGTGTACGTGTGCAAGTTCGTAGAATTATTTTCCTTCACTTATGATTAGAGCGTTGGTGATTGTGTTGGTGGTTGTATGTGTGTGCAGAGTGCGTGAGGGTGTATATGCAAGCAGGCTCCGGCATCTGCACTTAACTGGGCTCAGGAAAGGGGAGAATATGGAGACCTCACAGGATCAGGGGAGAGGGGCTGGTCTGTGGGGCGGGTGGTTTGCAGTGAGGGGCTCAGCCCTGACCTGACGCCTTCTTTAATTGTGCTGGGCCAAGGAGGGAGATCGTTCTAGCCAGCTTGCTAGGGAAGGGAAGATTTGGCTCAGGACAGGGCCATGTGGGTGGTTCCCAGGGGATAGCATGGGTCCTCCCAGGGAGAGTGCTGTGCTTCCCTCTTTCCACTCTGATCCCCTGGGCGATGCAGAACCGGGGCTGGGTGCTGGACGGGGAGGGATGCATATCTCCATGGGTACCCATGGAAGGGAACTCCTGCAAGCTCCTGTGATGGGATTTCAGGGAGGTGGTTCTATGAAGACTTTGGGGGGTATGGGCAAATAAACTGGAAAGCTCTCTCCAATTGCAAAATAACATTTATGTTTTAGATTCCAGATGGGCTTGGGGCCTCAGGCTGGCAAAAAGGAAACTCGTGAGGCTTGAAGAGGTAGTGTGGTCTGTTTGAACCTTTGAATGAGGGGCACAGGGGTTTGGGGGAGACTCAGGTGGACATAAAGAGATTGGAAAGAGCCCCAAGGGTGTGGGAAAGGACTGAGACCTAATGACCAAGGGGAGGAGATGGACTGAGTGCTCAGGGCTGGGCTGGGTTCTCAAAGGGTGTGCCTGGAGGATAACCGGAACTCCTGGATGGCAGGCTGGAGTCGGGGAGAAGTTGGCACAGTGGAAGTGTTGATCCACTCAATCCTAGGTGCTCCTTTCTCTCTCTTCCACTGAACAGATCATGTCCCTGGGAGTCTGCAGGACCCCCTCTAGCCCCTGCCGGGGACAAAGGACACAGGGTCAGCAGAGAACAGATATGTCCCCTGAGGTCCTGGGTAAAATATTTCCTTGGCAGCTTATTAAATAACCTTTTTCTTTGACTGCCAACTGGTGTGTGGGGAGTCGAGGGTGGCATGCAGCTCTCAGACCCAGGTGCTTCTGACACCTGTCCCTCAGCAACCTGAGGGCCCAGAAGCAGGTGGATTGCCCTGATCCCTGCCATATGGAGGGCTGGAGGGTCTTGATGACCAAAGTCATTTTTTAAGAAAAGATTTTATTTATTTATTTATTTGAGAGAGACAGTGTAAGCTGGAGGGAGAGGGAGAGAGAGAATCTCAAGCAGACTCCATGCTGAGCACAGAGCCTGACGTGGGGCTCGATTCCATGAACACAAGATCACGACCTGAGCTGAAACCAAGAGTCAGAGCCACCCAGGTGCCCCCCCCNCAAAGTGATTTCTTACGTTATGGGAGAAACCCTTCAGGCAAGGCAGTTACTGAAAAGCTGGCCTGGGTTTCCTGCACTTTAGGGGACCCCTCCTATGAATGAATTAGCTTACAATAGGAGCGGTGATAACAGTAATCATCAGAGCCACTGGTAGCCCACACGCATGTCCATGAGAACTTAGGCAAAGGCACCAGCTCAAGGCAAACAGGTGACTAAGAGGCGTTTCTCTCTGGGGGGCCAGTGAGAATGGGCATGGCTCCCTCAGGGCCAAGGTGCATGGCTGAGGGAGCGGAGCCTAGGCCAGCCTCCAGCTGCACCTGTGCTTTCTTGGGTAGGTGCCCGGGGACAGGGGCCCACCTACACGTGTGGGACAGCCCTGGGTGGTGGGAAACATTGTGCTCGGTGTGCGAGTTTGTTTTATCCAAAGCTCACAACAGCTGCATGACTGGGAGCCTCTACGCCCATGCTATGGAGAAGGGAACAGAGGCTCCTGGAGGTTCTGTGTGTCGTTGGGGCCACACGGCCTTAAAGTGTGACCGTGTGACTCTGGGTCCAAGCTCTTAGTGACCAAGTTAAAAGTAGGGCCTCGGATGGCTTAAGAGCGTGGGGTGGATGGTCTCAGGGAGGCCCAGGATGGCTAGTGTGGAAGGAAGGGAGGTGAGCAAAGAGGCTGTCTGTGGCCTCCACATCCTGCTTCTGTGCACGGAGTCTGATTCTCAGTCCGGCTGTGGCTTCCCCTCGGACTGCGTGCAGGGTGGGCCAGAAGTACTGGTGGTTTATGTCCTGGGGGTGGCAGCCGTTGGCCAGTGAGGATGGGAGTTGGTGGATAAGTACCCCAGCTCCCCAGCTCCCTTGGTCCTCCACTGCAACAACTGTGAGGCTCTTAGCACCCCATCTCCTCGAGGTTCCCAGTGGATTGAACCCCAGGTGCCCCCAGAGGTCACTGGTTCACGAATGGACATTGTCCTGGCTGTCTTCCTTCTCTGTCTTCCTCTCCCACATCTCGCACCTTACCCGGGACCACCTTTAAATATCATTTCACGTAATCAGAGAGTTTGGTGTCTATAGAAGATAGGTAAAATAGGAATAAAATAAACTGTGGATGCTGGCAGCCCCGTTGGGAGAGAAGGAGGTTTGAAACTTAAGAAGGAGCTCTTGAACGTGAATACTTTCTACAGGCTCCTGTAGTCCCCACAAAACCTGGCAAGGTGAGTGTGATTATTGTGCATGTCGTGTTAGCAGAAATCTTCAGTGGGAAAGCGAGAGTATGTTCCCATTTTACAGCTGGGGAAACTGAGTCATGGGAACGGTATTTTGTTTTAGAGATGAGTCAGAGTGCCTTTTGCTACGAGGAACAACTCAATTAGAATTGACTTAAACAGAAAGGGCCATTTACCCTCAGATATTGAGAAGTCTGGACAGAAAGTGGTTCTGGGACTGGGCGGTGTGGCAGCCCAGTGCCTCTTCCCAGATGCAGGTTTTTCTCCTCACGTCGTTTCCACTCTGGACTGCTTGCCGGCCGTGGGTAGCTTTGTAGCTTTTTGTCATTCATGGACAAACGTTGTGACAAGGCCCTATCACGTGCCTGTTTTATGGCGGAGAGAGTTGGGGCCCGAGTTGCTCCCCCACGGTGTCCCCAGCAGATGTACCGGACCTTCTCCCTCCTTTTCCGGGGTTCCTTGCCGGCCATGCCCACCCACGGGGCTAGCTATGGCCTCCGTGGGAAAACTCATGCCACGCTTCTGATCTGGATCCAGGAAGGCACCTCTTCTGCTCTCTCTCTCTCTGTGTCCCCTCTTCCCCCTGCTAGCGCTGGATGGACCACCTTGGTTCCAGCTGTTGGAGGGGAGAGGGAGGGGGAGTGGGGTGGGGGCTGGTTCGCAGGGCTGGTTCGCAGTGACTCAGAGCAAGGCCCAATGAGGATGTGTCTGTGAAGGATGTTGACCATCCTTGCCCTTCACGCCCCATGGTGCCTACTCACAAAATGCTTTAGGAAGTCACCGACTCTTTCTGGGGGCAGTAGACATAGTGCTTAGAGCAGGCAGATCCGCTGTATTAGCTCGGGTGATGCTAGCTGCTGTGACAGGTAAGCTCTACTCAGGGACTCAGAACAATGAAGTTTCTTTTTCTTTTTTTTAAAGATTTTATTCATCCATTTGAGAGAGAGAGAGAGAGGAAGAGAGAAAATGAGAAGGGAGAGGGGCAGAGGGAGAGGGAGAAGCAGGCTCTCCATTGAGCAGGGAGCCCGTGAGGGACTTGATCCCAGGACCCCGAGATCATGACCCGAGGAGAAGGCAGACGCTTAACTGACCGAGCTGCCCAGGCGCCCTGAAGTTTATGGCTTGCTTGCATAAAGTTCAGTTGGTTGGGGGAGCTGTCGAGGGAGGGTCTGCTCCTTCACCATGTGGCTTCCAAGGTCACCTTGGGTTTCATCAGCCAGCCTGGAGGAGAGTGCATGGGGGGCTTGGCAGGACCCCCCCGGGGGAGTGGTGACATCACTCCTCTCGTTCCGTGGACGGACACCCAGCAGCACCACTATGTGTGACCCCAAGGGACATAAGCTGTGTGTTGGAGAAAAGGACACAAGTTTGGGAAGCCGCACTTGGTTTAGAATAGGGACCCTCAACTCTCCGAACATGTCGGAGCCTGTTTCCTCATTAAGGTGAGAAACACGGTGATCTACTGGTCGAATCTGTGGTTGAGGGTCTATGGAATCCCTTCAACACTCGCCGGAGCCATGCTCCCCTCCTCGGAGCCCTGGCCTCTATTTACATTTGTCCACGTCCTGGTAGACTCCCCGTGGAAGGAAACCTCCCGAACGGGACCGTGCGTCTCTCCCTCAGAGGGCAGCCACACTGACTGGCCTGGAGCCCAGCACTTAGTAGGCATTCGATAAATCTATGTCGGCGGGATGACGGCTTGGATGAATAATGTGAATGTGGACATGCAAAGATTTACTCAAATAGAAATTCTTCCTCCGTACATATTCCTACCTCCACGTGCCATCACAGTGTGGTGGGGAGGGGAGGGAGGGGAGGGGAGGGAGGGGAGGTGAGGAGGAGGAGACGCATCTTCCTCCCAACCCTAGCGGAGCCTGGGCTATAAATAGCAGCAGTTGGAATCTGACGGCAGATTCCTCCAGCAAAGTCAGCATCCCCAGGACCTCTCATCCTAGATGGGGACCAGGAGCGCTTCCTCATTAATCACGGCTCTTTAATTAACAGCTCTGCGCCTGGAACAAAAGGTGCTTACCAGGAGAACGCCAGCGGGCCCTGAACTCTGGCCGCCTGTTTTTATTTGGAGGACCCGGCGCCTTGGGGAGCAGGCCTGGCAGGGCTCGGCGCTGAGCCCGGAGGGGGTTGGGTTTGGAGGGTGAGCAGCTGGCAGGCCGGCCGCCTGCCTCCGCCTCGGACGTCACCTCGCAGAGCTGACTCGACTCTGAGCAAGTTGCTGGCAGACCTATCCTTCCAGGGCACAGGGAGGGGAGGTGCCCCGAGCAGGACAGTCTAGGACAGCCATCTCCAAACTTGCGTGCATCCTCGAATCACTCAAGGAGCTTTGGAAACATCGAGACAGGGTCCCCTGAGATTCTGGGGTAACTGGTCTGGGATGGGGCCAGGCAGTGAGAGCACAGTTTGAGAACCACTGCTCAGGGATAGCAGGCTTGGTGGAAAGCGCTGAGGCTTGGCCAGCAGCCTGGCTGGAATGGCAAAGGCCCAGGCAGATCAGGGTCCCTTCTTCTCCATGTGGGGTGGATGCAGCAGGAATGGGACCTACAGTTTCTTTCTCATTCCATGCCTTCCAAAGATGGTCCAAAGAGTGTCTGACCAGAGAAGCAGGAACTCAGGACAGAGGCTGGAGAGGGGAGGAAGCACAGGCTGGCATAGGAGCCCACGGCTGGCCGAGCTGCAGTGGAGATTACCCAAGGGGTCTCTGACATGCTTTGAAGACTCCTCCTTTGCAGGCTGTGGGAAATAGGGAACAGTTGGTAAACAAATACCCACTTGCAGCTAGAAGATGAATAAGGAATGAGGATCCAAAGTAAAACATGATGGCCATAGTTGATAACACTGTATTGTGTCAGTGAAATTTGCTAAGAAAGGAGAACTTAAGTGTTCTTACCAAAAAAAAGAAGTACATTGAGGGGATGGATGTGTTAATTAACTACATGACAGGAATCCTTTAATCTGGTATGTTTACCAAATCACCACGATTAAACTTTCAGTATCTTATGATTTTGTCAATTGTGCCTCAATAAAGCTGACCCTCTTTGCTCTCCCCCATACCCCTGCTCCTGTATTCTGAGCACCGATGTCGGGACCCCACACAGCCCAGGTGGACAGTTACAGAGTCTTGCCAGCATGGGTGGCAGTCTCCTCGTCTCTACCATGGGGATCATACTCTACAAATTCCTGTTATGTTTGATAAGTAGGAGGTGCTCAGAAAATCCTTGTCTGAACCCTAGCGTCCACATCAGGGAATTGGGGCCAAACTGGGGATCAGTAGGAAGGATGCGGGGGTTGATTAGTGATGTCTGGCAGGGGTGAAGGAAGGGGAAGTGATGGCACACGTGTCATTAATTTGCTGCTCTGGTCTAGATGTAAGCCTTATGAAGGTAAGGACAGTGTCTTTCTTGTTCCCTTTTGTGGCCTTGGAGTTTAGGAGAGAGTCTGGTGTATACTAAGCACTCAAATGTGTGTGGAAGAAAGAGTCTGCCAGTTCATTTTTCCTAGTTAAAATTACCTTGACTTTTTCTACCCCATCCTTCCTGTGTCTTTTCTTCTCCTGAGACATTGTTTTTTATGGAGTTCAGTTTCCTTGTCTCCTTCCCTATAGTGATGGTGACAAATTCAGTTTTTGGGGGGAGTGGCTGGTGGGATGTGTGAGAGCCAGTCCTGCAGTCAGGTGCCTCTGGGCTCACATTTTCTGGGCACTAGCCTGCCCTGGAGTTAGGCAAGCCAGTACCCCTCTCCGAGCCTCTGACCTGTCCTTTATGTCATGTGGGAATAACATGGAAATTTCCTTGTAGGTTGTCCCAATGATTACGTGATTGAATGCATTTAAAATGCCCAGAATACATAAGTGCTCAGTTACTTGTGAATTTCAAGGACCAGTGTCCACACTTTCTCCCTCCCCTTCCATATGCCATTGCAGCGGGGGTGAACACAGGAATGTTCATATCCTCCTCTTGGCCTCACTTCTTCACTGGTAAGTCCTCAGGCTCCACCTCCCTCACCTTCCCTGTTCACCGGGAATCCTTGTTTTCAAGCCTCTCTTCAATGCAGCCATCCCCCTCTATCCACCTGAGTTTATTTTCCCAAACTGAAGATTCCAGAACGGCACCTGCCCAGCTGCTTCCTCTGCGCAGAGGCTGACTTCCCCCAAACTCTCAAGTGGGAGTTCAAGAGTTGGAGGCGATGCCTAGTAGTAATCTGGGTATCTAGCACTTTTCCCAAAACAGCGTTTTCCCCATTCCTATTTATCTTCCCATTTATTCCCATTTGTTTTCCTTAATCCATTGGTGAGTTTATTAGGCGTGCAGATTCCTAGACCCTTTTGGAGGGGAGATTTAGAATCTGTGAGTTTCAAGGACCCAAGTGATTCTGATCCATTCAAGTTCGCCAATAACTTAGAGAAAGTTCCTAAAATGAAACCCCACTCCAGTGGTCCCTCAGGACACCCTGATCTTTCTCTTTGCAGGCTTTAGCCTTTTCAGCTCTTTGTAGCTGTGGCTCTTGGTCTGGACTGCACACTAGATTCCAGACTGACCACACTGGGAGTTTTGGGGGTGAGGCACTGGCATTGGTACCTCTAAAAAAAATCTTCCAGGTGATTTGAATGGGTGTCCAGGGCCGAGATCCACTGGATGGATCTCTATGATTCCAGCTTTGGAGGAAGAAGGGAATCCTTGGTCCTCTGCTTATTTCAAGAGAAGCAGAATTCTACTTGATCTTCCCTCTTCTGTCTTAGGAATTGGGGCAGATTCTGGATACCTGACTGCCTCTTGTATGCAGTGGACAGAGTTACTGTGTGTTAAAACCCCTTTTTTTTCTCATGGACTTGGCATTCCTTCCTCCAGCCTCCACAGAACTGGGGTAGAGTGGTGATAGTTTTTTTTTTTTAAGATTTTATTTGTTTGGGAGGGAGAGCATCAGCTGGGGGGGGGCAGAGGGAGAGGGAGAAGCAGAGGGCCTGATGTGGGGCTTGATACCAGGACCCCGGGATCATGACCTGAGCCACCCAGGCGTCCCTAGAACGGTGGTAGTTTTGCCCATCTTCTGGCATACACAATTTAGTACTCCTCTATCTCTGTTCTTCCAACCCACGTGGCTGGCAGGGGTGTGGTATTGTACCAAGATTTAGGTTGGGCACGAAAGGGATGGGGCACCCCCCCCCCGCCCCGCAGGACTGGCCTGCTCCAGTACCCCGCCGGTCCCACCCCTTCATCCAACAAGATGAAACCTTGCTCTGGTGTCGCTGCCTCCGAGCATCCCTGCAGCCTCTCCAATAAATCTCTCCGAGGGGAGGTTTGCCATCTCCTTCAGCTGCTGCTTTCCAGATCGGAGAAGTTTGGGGAGCCAGATTCACCCTGGATCACATTAGAACAGCACAGCTCTTCACTCAGGTAGCTCTCTGCCTTCAGATGTCCGTCTAAGCTCCACGTCTGCGGGAGTCTCCCTGACCACCCCATGTTGTGTGGTGCCCTCCCCCCGCCCCCGCCACACCGCTGCTTAGCGTCTATGAACTTACTACAGTTGGTCATTATGCTTTCTTGTTTCCCTGCTGATCAGTTCCATGAGGGCAGGCACCAAGCCTGCTTTATTCCTGGCAAGAAATAGATGTCACACATGCATCCTGTGGGTTGAGTTTAATAAAGGGACGGTCTACAAGGGTGTGGTCAGGTTTAAGGGACTCAGTGTGGGGTGGTGCAGCACCCTGGGGCTAGCAGCATGAAGAAGCTGTTACTGGGGCGCCTGGCTGGCTCAGTCAGTAGAGCGTGCGACTTTTGATCCCAGGGTTGAGAGTTCGAGCCCCATGTTCGGTGTAGTCCCTACTTAAAAAAAATGAATAAATTAATTAATCATAATAATAAAAGAAGCTCTTACTAACCCAGTGACTGGGCAGAGGGAGGGAGTGGTACTGGAAACTGGGGGGAGCACTGGAGGGAGGGCCACCTGGCAGGAGCTGAGGCTTTCTGTCGAGTTGTCTGTAGCATCTTGGCAAATACGGTGACCTCACTCTGCCCCCACCTTCTGGGCTCTAATTGGCTGAGCTTGACTGGAAGCCAGAGGGGAAGGGAGTCTGTGGATGCCTTTCGCTAAGGTCATCCTCTTGGGGATGGTGGGGGAGCAGAGTGGGGAAGGAAGCAGGTGGACCTGGAGGGGCCTGTGGAAGATAGCCCACATTCACTGTTGTATGCCCAGAGCCTGGCACAGCGCCTGGCACATAGCAGATGCTTCTTACGTGTGTGTCGAACTGGTTGAGTCTGACTCTGTACTGGAGAGAATGGTCAGAATAGTTCAGCATCGGGGTCATGCTATCGACCTTCACATAATGCAGTCCTGTGACCCCTCTCCAAGCTGGTCGTGTTTTTTCTGAGTGTACTCACGATAGTTAGGTCCCCCTAAAGCGTGTGGTCTAGGTGTGGTCTCATTGGTATGGAGCAGCAGGACCATCCCTCTGTAATTTCTCTGAATGCAGCCTGAGATCCTGGTATGTTTTGGGGGATATGTCATGATGTCTCCTTGCTGTCAAGTAAAATCCCTCCATACTCCCGTGAGCTGCCGAGTGTACAAATTCAGTTCCAGGTTATGGGTCTGCTCTGGACACTGTCTAGCTGGTGATTATGCTCTCGACCTAGATCAAGGATGGCAAACACCAAGCAGAGTGAACGTCCATGGCAGACATTATTGATCACTCACGGTTGCTCTTCTGTTGCACCTCTGAACCCTTCTTAACACAGTTCTTGAGGCAGTCACTACCGACCTGTTGGAGGAGGTATACGAAATAAAACCTATTTGATGTTTTTGTCCTAGGCGTGCTTTTTTTACTTGGGAAATGAAAGATGGAAGTAGAAAGCCAATTAACTTAATGGGCAAGAAAGTGTTTCTCTCGTGTGCTCAGCCGCCGTGCACCTATGTAATAGGGTCTTTGTGAGGCTTAAATAAGGATTCAGGTGTAACATAGAGCACAGTGCCATGTTCACGGAAGGTCAGGATGCTGGAGCTGAAAGGACGGGGAAACTGAGGGAGAACCTGTCAGTGGGATCGAGAGTCAATTGTGCAGCCAGAGACCCACCATCCCGGTGTAGGCTTCAGGTACCAGCTGACCTGCTGAGTTTACAGCCTGCTCCAGACAGGCAACGTGTTGCACAAGCTGGCAGAGAGGCTTCTGCCTCAGTTTCTCTGCCTGGCGCCCAGCTTATTTGTTGGATCCTGACTTTTGACTTTCTCTTAATAGGGTAGATTCTACTGCCAAACCATCAGTTGCCGGTCTACACGCAATCCCCCTCACTTGCTAATCCCTATGTATCCTTTCGGTCATGCTGTCCAGTAGAAGTAACGACGCTAGCCACAAATGTGAGTTAGTTATGTACCTTTAAATGTTTTAGTAGCCGTATTAAGAAGAGTAAAAAGTAATCGGTGAAGTTAATTTTGAAAATATGTTTTACTTAACCCAGCATATCCCAAATCTTATCATTTCGACATGTAATCAATGTAAAAATGACTAATGAGATGTTTTGCAGGCTTTTGTATTTTGAAATCTTTGCAATTTGGCATACATTTTACACTCACAGCTCATTTCAATCTGCACGAGCCGCACTGCAAGCTCTCAAGAGCCACATGTGGCAAGTGGCCACCATATGGGACAGCATAGTTTCATGTCTTAGGAAAATCCCCTGGTCCTCAGGCATGGCTCCAAGCCTGGACATATTTGCTCCCATGTTGGGCTCTCCTTATCAAAAGAATCAGTAGTTTACTACAGTTGCTGGTAGTTTATTATTTCTTTTCCCCTCTAGGTAATAAGTTTCATAAGGGCTGGGAGCTCCTCTCTACCCAGCTTGCCTGGCATACAGTAGGGGCTCAATAAATGCATGTTGAATGAACAAGTTAACATGGCCCTCTATTCTCCAGGGACCTCCACCACCTCTGTGTTTTATGTCTCCATCCCTGTCCCTGCCTCAGTTTCTCAGATCCCTGCCCATCTCATGGCCTCCCAGCCCCTCTGTTAGGACAGGCTTTTAGCTGGCCTGGACCTGAGGCACCTGACAGCTGGGATTATTAGTAGGCAGCCCAGGCAGGGGCCTAATGGACTCGGGCAGGGCCCGTGGGGGAGCCGGCACTGTGCAGGGGGCAGGCAGAGCTGCCTGGGATGAAGGATGGCCCTGCCTGCTGGCCCGGGGAGGCGCCACGCACGTACTTCCCACCGATCGGTGCCAGCAAACGTTCCAGGGACACTGCTAAATGCCTGCTGTAAATCTTGCTTAAAGGGCCATCAAGAGCAGCTTTTGGCTGCAAGCATCTTTGCCATTATTCTTTACTAGGCCCTTTTAACGTAACTGGGAGCAGGGCAATATTTTGTTCATCTGTAGCTGTTGGAAAGAAGCTCAGCGAAGTTTAATGGCTGAGACCTGGACAGCAGGCTTACCCTGGGAGTGACCCGGGGCCAGCTGCAGCCAGTTCTGGGGCCTGCTGGGGTGGCGTGAGTCCGGGGGTGCTTCCTGTGCCATCTCTGGGGGGTGGGGCCCTGCAGCCTGTGAGGATCAGGTAGATTGCACCTCCCCCCCAGGGCCACTCCGCGCTCCTTAGGTGGGGTGAAGGCCTGGATACCTCCAGAGGCGCCTGCTGATCCCTGGGTCCTGGTGCAACTGGGGAAGAGAGCAGGAGTCTCCCAGCAGAAGCGCACTGGGCCCAGGCAGTCCTCTGTCTCCAAGCCACACGCCCTTTAACCTTCAACAGGAGCAGCTCTTCCTTACCCCCATAGTCCTCTACAGGGAGTGAGCCGCTCTTTCCAGGGACCTTCCAGCCCCAGCCCCCCTCATCCTCAAACTGTCTATGCAGTGTGCAAGTCCCCATCAAATTGTTTCCAAAGATGCAGTGAGAAGCTTGTGACCCTTATCTTGGAGGAGATGCCTCTATCTTTCAAGTGTTCGAACTTGTTTGAACTAAATAGCAGCCAAGAGTCCATGTGGCCGCTCACCAGACAGTGATTTTTTTTCTCCATCCCGGTATGTGTGCGTCTTGGGTAGTTGGTTGGTGTCCCACTTTGGACAGCGTGAAAATGTCCACAGATTCTGTTTATCTCAAGTACTTCCTTATTGTCGATTTTCTTATGGGCAAATGTTCTTGATATTTTCCACTATCATAGAATAAACACTATAAAAAAAAGTTGAGGAGTGCCTGGATGGCTCAGCTGTTAAGCGTCTGCCTTTGGCTCAGGTCATGATCCCAGAGTCCTGGGATCAAGCCCCGCATCGGGCTCCCTGCTCGGCAAGAAGCCTGCTTCTCCCTCTCATGCTCCCCTTGCTTGTGTTTCCTCTCTGGCTGTCTCTCTCTGTCAAATAAATAAACAAAATCTTAAAAAAAATAAAAAAATAAAAATAAAAATAAAAAAGTTGAAATAATAAAATGAGCATGGTAAGGAAGACACCAAAAATTTGTACATGGCAAAGGAGCAATATCCCTAATAAGTAAAAATCTCCTGCAAGTTAATAAGAAAAACACAAAAACTGTAATGAAAACATAAGCAAATGCTAAGAACAGGTAATTCACAAAATACACCTGAATGTCCTACAAACATAAAAACACACGGGACTTCACAGATAATTCGAGAAATGCAAGTAGAAACAGATCACTTGTTACCCGGAAGATTGGCAGTGATTAAAAATTAAAAATAACTGATTTCCTCAAGGTGGTAGGGAAGTGAAGCGCTCATGCACTGTGGGGGGTCAATGTAAATTCATACACCTTTTCTGGAGATACGGTGTGAGAAAGTTTATCTACATTTTAAATGTATGCACCATTGAAGCTGGTGCTTCTGCCTCTAGCTATTTTATCCTAAGGTAGTAAGTGGACAAATTCACAAAGGTGTAAGTACAAGGCTATGCACCAGAGCTTCGTGGATAGGGAATAAAAGTGAGAAAATAACTTAAACGTCTATCTCTCTGGGAATAAATACATTCTGATAAAATGGTTAAAAAGGGCAATGAAGGCCCAGGAAGAGCTCTTGGATATGGGAGTAAGAGAGCAAGGCAGGTGGTGTGGGTACTAGCGTAAGCCATGTGTAAAATAACGCCCACGTGTACGGGGGTCGGCAAATAACGAAAGGGCTGAATGGTGGTGGTGGTGGTCTCTGAGTGCTGAGACACGGAGGGATTTTTGGTTTCTTCTTCAGACGTTTCTGAAGGTGTAAATTCGTCTACAACAAGCATCCTTGTCTCTGTCAACTTAAAAATAAGCAATTGCGGCCACAGCTCTGTTGTGTTTGCTGTTGCTGCTTTGCCTGCAGTGAAATCTACAATACGGAAGTACATGAGATAAAACAAATCTGTGGACACATTCACTCTGCCCAGTGTGGGATGCCAGCCGATTGCCCAAGACTCAACGCGCACCAAGATGCAGAAGGAGGTCATTTGCAGACCCCTGGGTGAGTAAGATGGGACATTTGGTTCACCTCAGAGAAGAGAGTGTGCCTTCCTTCCTCTTTGCTCGGGGCTAGAGTCTCCTCCTTTCTTGCCTGTGCCTCTCTGCTGTGCCTTTGAACCCATTGGGCTCATCTGTAATGATCTGTAATCAAAGAGCTCACAAGGCAGCCTCTCCATCATTGGGGCTTTTGGGGGGAGTTGAAGAGCAGAAGGATTAGGGGTGTGGGCAGCCCAGGTGATACGGAGAGACAGTCCTGGCTGGGAAAGCCTGTCCTCTGGCATTCTCCTGTGCCATTATCTTGGACATCAATACTTAGAGTGAGACCAAAGGGAGGCAGAACTCCCCTGTGACACAGAGAGGGTCTGGAATGGTGGGCTGGCCTGGAGGGCTGATGAGTTGGACTTGTTAACCCTTTGATGTCCTGTTTGGTTAGAATGACTTTGGGTCCAGTAACCATGGGTCCCTTGTATGTATACCTCTGCCCCATGGTCAAACCTCATATCCCATTATCAGACACGTGCCTAGATTTTGTTGGGGGAAATCTGGCGCCTGCCCCTTTAAATGTTTAATCTCCTTCACCCATGGTGAGAAAAAGAGAGGGCAGGAAGTTGGTATTTAGGTGTGAGAGTGAGCGAGTGGTTGTGTGAAGGAGTGGGAGGGTGGGTGCATGCTGGGGGACCCCGAGATATTTTCTTTCTTGCCTGTTTTTTCCACCCTATTTCTTTTTCCTCCATGTCAACACCAAACAAGACAGGACTAAAATTAATGGGGAAAGCAGCAATTAGCAAATTAGGTTAGCGGCGTGTTGCCGAGTGGCACGGCTGCCAGGTGCGGGGTCTCTGGCAGGATATTTATTAGGGCCTGTCAGAGAAGTGACGTTTTGATAAATGGAGTTGGGTAATCAGCCCCTCTATGACAGCAAGCATTGTGAGGCCTCAGCATGCGCCCTACAGAAGCCAACCTTTGTTATGATTTTTAAAATTTTAACCTGTACAAAAGTAATGCAACAGCAACATGCGCCTCCATGGAGAACAGCCTGGAACCCCAAGCCCCCTGTCTGGGGCAGGTCTCGGGTCTTGGGCTTTCCCTTTGGAATGGGCACCTGGGAAACTTGGTCAAAGGCGACGGGTATGGGAGAGTCTTTCTGAGTTTTAGAAATGCCCTCGAGTTCAGATAAGAAAAATATGACTGGGTTTTAGAGAACAGGCAGTGTGAGAGTTTCCACTGGGCTCCTTTGCAAGGATGACCATTTGCTGAGGCACCAGAGCACTGGCACAGGGCTGGGGATCGGCTGCTCCTGGGAGCTGGGGAGGGTGGCTCTGCAGGGTTGTGGAAAGGCTCTGAGAATGTCTTCCCCAAGAATTCCTGCTGCAGGAATTCCTCCCTCTGGCAAATACACGCTCTTTGGCTTTCCTCGACAACGACCAGCTTCCTGGAGGGAGGGTTCCATAACCAGGTGGAGGCTAGTGGGGCCAGCCAGTGCCAGGGTTTGCAGGGGGGGACCGGGTCCCTAGCGTGAACTGGCTCACTGCCACATCCATCCCCAGCAGGTCCCATCAAGGCCCTGGATCCACGTGAACAGAGCTGCTGCCTCTACTCCCTGGCCTTAAGCCAGCTGCCCTCTGTGCTGGGGTGATCTTAGGTCCACGAAGTCCTAGCCTTCCTCAGCTACCCGCTGAGCGTGATTTCTCTGGCGCTGGGCACGTGGCAGTACTCCGTACTTACAGCTGACAGAGTGACCAATGCGTATGGAGTCTCAGGTGTTGGAGTCCTGCTCAGACCTCATTTGCTTGGCTGGGGCCCTGACTCCTGGCCCTGTCTTAATACTTCCCCATCCCACCGGCCCCTGTCTCTCTGTCCTCAGCCACTGTCTTATGTCCCACTCTGGATTGGACCCGTCTGGATGTAGATCAAGGCTGAGTGGAGCTAAATTTGCTGTTTCTCTTTGGACATTGGATCCTGGACTGCTGACCTGCCCACCTGGGGCCAGGACCACAGCCAGGCTGTCAGCCCCCAGCCTGCCCCGTGCCAGCTTCCTCTTCCTCCCCACCTGCCTCCTGCTGAGTTTCTGGGAGCTGCAAGCCGGAACCCGCCCCGGTTATGACTTGTGCAGGTGCCTGGGTCTGGGCTAACCTCCAGCAGGTGTGTCCCAAAGGCAGGTTCGGGTCTCACCTTTCCCTAACAACGCGGCTGTGAGTGAAAATGGCAGTGTGTGTGCTCTAAGGAGGGGGGTGAGCATGGTGACTGCTTGTTCCCGGTATTGGCCACCAGTGTTTCCCATCTTGCCCCCATATTGGCCCTGAGTCTCTGGACTTTTCTTGGGACTGGAACCAGAGGCTAATAATAGAGCCAGTACCCTTCCCAGTCTGCCCTGGGACTCATGCAGCTCCAACTGGCTGAAGGAAAACAGAGCCACACGTGACGGATTTCTGGGCTCTCACACTGCGAGGTGGTAGAGAAGCCTGACACCCTCATCACCACCTTCAGTAGTCTGGATTTGGGGTGAAGGGTCGTATAAGCCACATGCACACTCATTTGCTAGCACCTTCCTCACATTCTGCTAAACACAGTTCCTGTCACCGTTGGTTGGGGCTGGGACAGGGCAGGGCAGGTCCTTGAGCTGGACACAGGGCTCCAGCTATTCTCTGCACAGCGTGAAGGGACCGGAGAGGAATCCCTCTCACGACCCACGTTCCTATTTCTGTCCAAACAATCCTATATTTGACAAGAGGGTCCACGGGATTCCACATGGTTTTTCCTGGTGCTCGGGCCCATGCTGATGCAAGGTGTCCTTTGAACCTAAGTGTGTGACACCGGAATGAGTCTAGTTGAAATCCTTCTAATGGTTTCTTCCCAACCTTCCGGTTTGTTGGGATCGTTTTGATTCTGTCAACCCAGTTACATCTCAACCTCTGGAAGGGAAGTGTTCACCTTCTAAGTCCTCACCCAAGTTAGTTATAAAGTTACAGAGAACATGGCCAAGATCTGAGTCTGCGGCCCACCTCCAGACCCTCCCGTAATCCTGAGCACTCCCTTGGTGAGGTTCTGTCAGTAACAACTAACACCAATACCAGAAAAATGATTTTCTGAAGGACTTTTATGTGCATTTTTCATCAGGCTGTCACGATATCCCTGTGATCGACTCAGTAGGTTTTATTTAGGGCCTCCCTGTTAGAGACAAGAAAACAGACTAGGATTTGTCCCGTTCCTCTGCTAATAAGTACTAGGACGTGAACAAACCCAGGCCTTTTTGTTTGTTTGTTTTTTCAATCAGTCACACTAGTTTATTGGTTTTGTCTAAACTAAACTACTTACTAGTAACTCTTGGAAAGGTAGCACACCAACAGAGCTCCCAGATCGTAGGTGTGTAGCTTGATGAATTTTCGCCAACTGAATATTCTTGCGTGACCAGCACCCAGGCCAGGGACAAAACCCCCCACCGTCCTGAATTCCAACAGTGTGGATTGGCTTTGCCCATTTTTTTTTTTTAAAGATTTTATTTATTTATTTGACAGAGATAGAGACAGCCAGCGAGAGAGGGAACACAAACAGGGGGAGTGGGAGAGGAAGAAGCAGGCTCATAGCGGAGGAGCCTGATGTGGGGCTGGATCCCGTAACGCCGGGATCACGCCCTGAGCCGAAGGCAGACGCTTAACGACTGGGCTACCCAGGCGCCCCAGGTTTTGCCCATTTTTGAACTTTATATACAGGGAACCATACAGCATCAAACTCTTGTTTCTGGCTTTGTTCATTCACATTCTCTTTATTATTATTCGTTCTCTTTGCTGTAGGGTATCCCCTGGCGTGAGCACACTATAATGTGTGCAATCCATTCTTCCGTGGATGGGCATTTCTGGCGATAGTGAACAGTGCTGCTGTGAACGTTCTAGAACACGCCTCGTGGCGAACCTGTTCATTTTTTCTGTTGGGTATATACCTAGGACTGGAATCGTAGGGTCGTAGGAGTGTGTACCGCACCCAGGTACTTGACTTTAAAACCTGTCTTTTACCGGGACACCTGGGTGGCTCAGTCGGTTAAGCATCTGACTCTTGATTTCAGCTCTTATCTTGATCTCTGGGTTGTGAGTTGGGCTCTGTGTTGGGCTCCACGTTGGGTGTGGAGCCCAGTTAAAACAAAACAAAAGGAACCTCCTGTCTTTTATCATATTCTCCCCTTCCTTATTTATTCTGTTAATGCTTCCAAAAAACATTGAAAGGGCAAGTGCTCCTGTCTTGCTTGACTTCAAGTAGTTGCATGAAGGTAGAACCCAGCCGTGTGCCTTGTATGCCTCAGTTTAAGCCAAATCCCCCCGCAGCCCTCCTTCTGCCTGGCCTGTCCTTACCCTCCTCTCCCCCACCTTCCCCCTCGGTGTCTCTGCTTCAGCCTCACCGGCCTGTGGCTCCTCCCACAGCCTGGCACACATGCCTTGGGCCTCAGCACATGTTTCTTCAGCCCCGGATGCTCTCGCCCCAGCTATGCGTGTGGCTCCCTCCCCACCTCCTTCTGTCTTAGCCCCGAGGTCTCCTTCCCCAAGCACCCTACATGATGCTCTGTCTTGCCTCCTTGGCAGTCTGTCTCCTTTGCTTGCCTTGGTTTTTCTCCACGAGTTCATGGCCATTGCCTGCACCATACCCGTTGCCTAGCTGGGTGCTGGCTCCCACCTCGTGCAGCCCCCATCCGCCAGGACACGGCTTCCACCTGTTTCACGCCCACCGCGTCCACAGTGCGAGCTCGGCACCTGCCTGTGGTGGCCCCTCTGTAAGTATGTGTAGACTGAATCCCTGCTGATGTACAGATATTATCAGACCCACGTGTGGGCACCTTGTCAACAAGGAAGTTGGAGTGACGTCATCTGACGTTCTCTGGGGAGGGGCACGAGATCTTGGTAATCGCCTCATTCTTTGTGAATTCGTTGCCAGCTGATCGGTTAATGAGACCTAGAATTTTTCTTGGGATCGAATCCGACTGTTTCTTTTTCTGGGAAAGTCCAAACATTATTTATCTTCTGGCCTCTCACATCCTTCTTGGTGTCTCAGAGGCCCTTCATGTGACCCTGAGATGGTGCCAGCGAGACACTGCTGGCCCCGCCCTGTCTGCGATGCACCTGCCCCGTGCAGGGCACTGTCCTGGGCCTTGAGGACACGAAGGCACAGAGGACACTCACTCTGCTTTTGGGGCTTTCTCAGGAGTCAGTGTTGGGGAGACACCTGCAGCTAAAGTGACAGTGGCCCCGAGAAGCTGCGTGTGGTGACAGCCGTGACCGGGGGGCAGTGAGTGTGGCAGGACGGCTATGGCAATGCGGGCAGGGGGGCTTGTGGACTCTGGTGGGGGGTTTTCTTGCCATGAATCGTGCATTCAACAGATATTTATCAAGCTCCTTCTACGTGGTGGCTGCTTTGCCCATCACGGGGGCTGCTGGCGTGATGTGGACAAATGCAGACCCTGTCTGTATGGAGCACTCAGCTTAGTGAGGATAATAAACGAACAAGGAAGTAAATAAAAGAATACTTGCTTGTGATGAATGCTAAGAAGGAGAGAAACATGGTGCTGAGATTCCAGGTGTGCAGAGAAGAATTCTTATTTTTTTAAAATTTTTTAAAAATTTTAATTAATTTATTCATTTTTTAATGTTATCATTGAGAGAACCTGAGCCAGGTGTGCAGGGCTGGCTTTCTGCTATTCTTTGTTTTTTAAGTAGGCTCCATGACCAGTGTGGAGCCCAATGCAGGGCTTGAACTCACAACCATGAGATTGAGGCCTGAGCTGAGATCAAGAGTCAGACACTTAACCGACTGAGCCACCCTGGCGCCCTGAGAAGAATTCTTTAGATGGGGGGTGTCAGTGAAAGCCTCTCCGGGGACCTCCAAAGAGCTGGCTGTGGAGGATGAGGAAGGTCATTCCAGGCCATGGCAGAAGCCCCATGGTGGGAAGGGCTTGGCATGTTACAGTAATCGAGAGACTAATGTATTGAGTGCGAAAGGGAGAAGGTGGCACCCCATGAGGCGGGTCGGGCAGGAGGGCTCCCACCATATGGGGCCTTGTAGCGGATGAGAGGGCATCGAGGTTTCTTTTAAGACAGTGAGAGGCGTTTTGGAGGAAAAGCATGGTGTTATTTTCATTTTGCAAAGTTCCCCGTGGCTCTAACATGAAAGACAGACTGCTGGGGGCAAGAGGGAAAGCGGGCAGAGGGGAGCGGAGGCTGCTACAGGTGTTCTGGAAGAAAGGACGGTGGCCTGGGCTGTGGGGCAGGGCGGGGGAGCTGGAGAGAAGTGGTGGGGTGTCCGGTGTGTTTGGGAGTTTGCGTCAACAGGACTGGCCGGTGGATTGGACGAGGGGATGAGGCTGGGGAGGAAGCAGAGATGGTTCTGGTCGCCAGTGTGAGCACCTGCATGGATGGTGGTGCCGTTTACGGAGGAACATGCTGACCCATGATGCTCTTAGCAGTGAGTGAGGAGTTGTCCCATCACCAGAGTCCCCAGGAGAAATCTAGGTGCCTTTCTTTTGCCTTCATGAAGCCCTTGGAGCCCTCCAGGCAGGTCCCATGCTGGCTGGGCCTCTATCGTTCCTAGGCTTTGCCCAGATGGTGCAAACGAATAATTTCAGAAATGAATCAAGCATCCCTGCTTTCAAGAAGCTCACCGTCTAACTCAGCTTTGTGACCAAACCCGATCCATTGGTCATAGCTGGTGCTCTGTGTGGAGAAGAAACTTGGGTCTGGCCTTGATGGGAGAGTGTTATATTCAATCAGCAATGTCTGCCATGGGCAGGGGATGGGAGAAGTGGCGTCACTGTGCCTGCTTAGCCTACGTTCCAGGGTAAACCCCCACACTCCCCATACGTGCACATGGCTCTCAGAATCAGCGTCTCCTTGGCGCAGGTTTCTTTGATGCACGGCTGATAAATGTTTTTTCTGTAAAGGAAGAACACAGGGACTCTGGAGTCAGCAAATGCTGGCCTGCAGGTGTATGCTCTGGTCACCACTTATATACCGTGTAGCCTTGGGCAGTTTTTTTAAATTACCTCTCTGGGTCTTGGTTTCTTCATCTGAAAAATGGGAATAATGCAACCCCTGGCTCACGGAATCCTGAGGAATACTTGGGGTTGTTTCTGCACCCAGTAGGCCCTCAAAAAATGTAGGTTGCAAACTACAGTAGAAACCCCGAAGCTGCATGTGGAGCCGTAGACCAGAGGGAGAGTTTTATCCCGACCCCAGCAGAGCCTGGGCCAGCACGTCATCTGGTTACACCTGTCCATACCCGCGTGAGCAAGACAGCTTTGAGCTTCCCACAGCTGAAGGGGCTTTTAGGAGCAGTGATTTGCGTTGTGTGTGGTGGGGAGGGGGTTGACCTTGGGCGGGCTACAGGGGGATCTGGGCTATTCCCATGTTATCAGTGGTACAGGGCCACGAGGAAGGGCTGGATGATTGTGTCCCTGGAAGCTATGGGATTTGGACCAGAAGATGCATCTTTCAGTCTCCTGCTCTGACAGGTGTCCCAAATCATGATAGAAACCAGGACTGAGGCCCTATGGTTTGGATTCGCAATTTTACATTTTCCCCTGGTTACTATCATCACCAGCACCGTCACCACCATAGCATCAAGATACGGCAACAGCAGCCTGCCCTGAAGAAAGCTCTGTAACGTTCCCCTCATTACAAATCACCAATGGCTAGGACAGTGCCTGGCATAACTATCTACTATTTCTAGATAATTATTATTACCACTATCAAAAATAGTAGCATCTAACATTGAAAACATGTTTATGTTCACGTCTCATTGAATTCTCACGGCAGCCTTGTGCTTTATGGCAAGAAGTTGGCAAACTATAGCCCATACGCCAAAACCAGCCTGTGGCTAACAATGGTTTTGACATTTGTCAAGGGTTGTAAACAAAACAAAACAAAACAAAACAAAACAAAACAAAACAAAGAAGAATATAAGAGGCCATCTGTCCCGCAAGGCATTGAATATTTACTCTTTGGCTCTTTGCCAAACTCTCATACAGAGGATTTGTTAGGATGGGCTAGGTTATGCTGCAGCGACAAGCAGCTCGCAACCTCAACAGCTTAGCCTAACGAAGGTTCGTCTCTTGCTAACTTACCGTCAGCTGTGGGTCTGTGCCACCCTCCAGGGCATCTGGCTGCCAGGTGATCAGGTTATTCTGATCCTGCAGCTCTAATATTCTAACATGAGGTCGTGGCAGAAGAGGGAGGCTGGGAAGCTCATGGGGGCCTCTCGTTGCTTCACTCACGTGGCTCTTGCTACTCATATGTATATTTCATTAATGGGAACTTGTTATTCATTAACAAGGAACATGGCTCTGCCCTACCTATGTGGGGCAGAGAACTATAAGGAAGCACCTAGAATGACCTAGAGTGAGGTGAAGAAATTGAGCTTCAGAGAGGTGAATCTCTTGTTGGAGGTTATGCAACAAGGAAAAGGCAGAAAACAGAGACACAAGCCAGGCAAGCGTGATTTCCAAAACCCGTGATCTTATCTATTCTCTTCTCCTTCCTTTATATTCTCCTTGTCCTGGCTGCAAACTCCATTAAACATCTCCCTGCTTTGAAGTGGCTCAGACAGAGTGTGCCCAGGGTTGCTGGCACATCTCCCAGAGAAGTCCTTTTAACTCTGCACCCCCCTCCCCCCAGCCTCTGTCCTCCTGGCTCTAGCCCCAATGGGGGTGGAAGGTGCCACTGCCTGAGTAACTCATGGCTCCATTGGCTCCCTGCAGTGATGAATGACACCCATCCATCGTGGGCCCTGCTGACGGCTGAGCTCATCCATCATGGCCCGGTGTTCCCAGGTGATGTATTAGTGCCTGGAGAATGGATTGCTCAATAGCCGGTCTGGTTGGGAAGGAAACCGAGCCAAAGAGTGGATTCAATCTAATTACCTGCTCACCCTGGCCAGGCTGAGAGGTACTTTGGCAGCCCCTCTTGGGCTCCCTGCAGAAATATGACCTGCAGTTCTTGAGCCACTAGGTCATTCCCAACTCATTGCTGATGAACAGGCATGATTTTGAAGGGAAAAAAAAAACTTCAAGGAGGAGCTATGAGCAGAGTTGCTTCATGTTGGAGATCCAGGCAGGATAGGTGAGTCTTCTGGGGACGAGTGAGGTATGGGCCAAATGATATTAGGGTGAGGAATCACTGAGATGGCTCCGAGGTGCTGGGTCAGTAGAAAAGTCAATGGTCAAGGCTGTGAGCTCGGCGGTCATGTAGACTTGGGTTTGCACTCTATTTCTGTCACCTGCTATGTGATCTCAAGCAAATCATTTAACCTCTCTGAACCTCAGTTTCATTTTCTATAAAGTGAGACTGTGGTTGTGAGGATTCAATGCGAACCACTCCCTCCCTCTCTCTCACTCTCTCTTTTTCAAAGGCCAAGCATGGTAAGCCTGGTACACAATAAGTGATGATGATGGCGGTGATAATAATATCGATAATTATAATTTAAAACCCTAAAATTGTTCTCCCTCCTTTTTGTCACTTAGAGGTTGCACTGTTGCCAGGGACGCACTGGTGGAGAATGATGGCTGCAGATTACTCGTTTCTCCCCTCACCAAGAGGTGAAATGACTAGCTTCATGACTCCTTCAACCAGTACAATGTGGAGTTCTGGGCCTAGCTAGCCTTTAAAAGAACTGGATCCTTCCACTTCTTTTTTCTTGGAACACTCACACTGGGGAAGACCAGCGGCTCTGCAAGGAGCCTCATTCCCCTGAGACTGCCATGCTGTGGGAAAGCCCAAGCTATCCACCTGGGGAGGCCCTGTGGAGAGAGAGATGCCCAGACAGCCCCCGTCTCTTCCGGCCATCCCGGCTGAGGTGCCGGATGTGTGGGTGGAGAAGTCATCTGGGAGGTCCGGCCGCGTTGAGCCTTCAAATGACAGTACCAGCCACCATAGAACCGCAAGAGCATGAGGGCCCCCCAGTGAGAACTGCCAGTCATCCCACGGCAACATGAGACTGGTGCATTGTTCCTTCAAGCTCCTGGGTTTGGGGTGGTTTGTTACACAGCAGCAGGTGGCTGGCACACTGGGGAAGGTAACACTGTCTGTAGACTATGAGCCTTAAGGACAGGATAGGGCTGCAGCTGCCACACCTCTAGGAGGGGCAGCCTACCCGAGGACACAACTGAGAAGTGAGCAAGATCAAGAGACTGAGAGAGAAAGACGGGGTTCTGGCTGCAGCCTCCCTTGAAATCCGCTGTGTTTCAAACCAATTCCGTATCTTAGATGTCTCAGTTGTATGAGCCAATATGTTCCTTTTTTTCCCCCCTTAAGCTGTTTTGAATTGGGTTTTTGTCACTCACAATCACAGAAGTTTGGCTGAATACACTCATAATCTGCAGGTGATAACCTCATGACTCCCATGCCACCTGTTCCTACGTTCTGTGGCCATGACAGGCATGTTAGTAAAACCCAACACTGTCCCTCACCAAGCCTAAGTTGGCTTCAGAATCCTCAGCGCAAAATTCCAGGCAGCGAATCGGATAAAATCAGATGAAATTAGATGAGGAGGCACCTGCTGTCCTCAAAGGATCATTGGGTGACTTGGGCTTGTGCCTTTCCTGACCCCATGTCTGCAGGCCTGACACCCGCTTAGCTTTGTCAGATCTGTTCTTACCAGCAAGTCTTTCTCTGGGAACCAGGGCCCAGGCCTTTCATGCCCATCTGCTGCCTGGATCCTGCTCCAAAATAACTGAAGTCTTAGGATTTTGACTCTGCTGCCTACTTGATGGACCCAGGGTCGCCTCTGTCCTCATGATCCCACCCAGGACCTCCATTCCCCAGATGGTTGTAGACACAGCCCTGCTGTGTTTCTCTCTGCACTGGGGACCTCCCCCCCGCCCCACCCGCACACCCGCTAATGCCAATGGGATAATCCTAGCCTGGGCCTGTTTGTTCATGTTTTCTGCCCTTTCCCCAGACTAGGTCAATGAATTTCTAACAACAGCCACCACCACCATCACACAGCTTGGGTTATCCCCTCCAGATGTTCCACTGAAGCCTGACGTAGTCCCCTTTCTATCTGCTCTGCTCACTTCAGCCAGGGTGGTCTTTCAAAATGCATACTAGACTATATTACTGTCTGCTAATAACTCTGCACTGGCCTGCCATTGCACTTAGCTGAAATTCCAGAAATGCCCGCTTGCAATGGCTTTCAGGGCTTTGCCTGGCTGGTATCTGTCAGCATCTCCAGCCCCTGGCTGAACAACCACCTCCTGACCATTTGCACTGAAACCACCTGAGCCTCTCCCACTTGCTGGAATGGCAGATGCTTTCTCCTGCCACAGTGCCTTTGCGCGTGACATTCCCATTGCCCTTTGCCCTTCATGTCCTTAATTCCTACTCATCCGTCAGGTATCATCTCAGCTGCCACTTTCATGTGGAAGTCCTTATTAATCTAGATTATGTTAACTCCCTCTTTATGGAAGAGCCAACTCTAACAACAGAGCTGACAGCATATGGCTCTTTGTGCTGAGAACTGTTAAAGGTCCTTTATACATATTATTTCATTTCCTCCGCACATCAACCCTGTGAGGTTGGTGTTCTTCTCTGTTTTACAGATGAGGAGCCTGAGGCATGTGTTACATCCCCAGGTACGTCTGCTTCCTACCACTTCACAGAGCTGGATTTTGTATTTATTTGTGCTTTTTCAAGAGAGTGTTGCTCCCCCACCCCGCCCCTGATGTGAGACCCCAACAAGCAGGGACAGTATCTGTCTTTGCTCATAGCCTTCTCTTTAGTGCCTAGCATGGGGCCTGGCACAATTACAGATCTCTATGGACCCCTCTGGCTGCTCTGAGCCCCCCCGGGACTTCTCTGTCATTGACACTGGCCCCTAGCCCCCAGTGGCAGTCACTGTTTGTGCAAAGATTTATGATGGCCGGGAGCACCTAAGGCAGAGAGCGGGCACCACTGTGTGACTTCGAGGCAACCTCTCAGTGGTGAGTGACAGGCCCTGCAGAAGGACTTGGGCAGTGGGGTACGTGGGTGTTTGGGGTTACGCACCAGCTGAGCGCATGGAACAGGGGTGGGCAGTGTGGAGGACAGCTGCTGGGGTGAAACCAGGGCCGCGGAGGCCAAGCCCTGAGACTGATTGCCTGGATGGTTGGAACAGAGCTCTAATAGCAGCCTTGGTGGTGACAGTGATTGAGCTCACTGCCATGGCGTCTGCAGCCTGGGTCAGGCCGTGAGGGGGCATAAGGAGCATGTCGTGTGTGTGCTCTGTGTGTGTGTGTGTGTGCTCGTGCGCACGTGCACATGTGTGGTTTTATGCCCATGGTGAGATAGCTGTGACTTTATGTGGTTGTGTGTGCATTCATTTGAGCCAAAGGAAGTTGCTGACAGAATGGCAGCTTCGTGGGGCTCAGCAGAACGCAGGTGCATGTGGACGGCTATGGATCTGGTTTAAGGGGTTGCATAGACACGGACACAGCGAGTTCATGCTGCACATACAAGGCTAGTTCTGTGAGGGCAAGTGAGTGTGACCCGTCCAGAGGTGACCATGTGCGTGCATGCGCATGTACGTATCATGGCCACGAGAGCTAGATTAATGTGTCAGGACTTGTCTGCTACTCTTAGATAATGACCCATGCCGTATAATAACTGGGCAGGGGGACATACATCCTCCAATAAGTGAGTGGCCCAGGGGCCAGGTGTGTCCTGCATAATACACTGGACATCCTCTCTCACTGTCCCTCTCTCCCAACTTGTGGGCAGAAGACAGCCCCAGGGCTACTCCAGGCACCATTCTTTTTTTTTTTTTTTTAAGATTTTATTTATTTATTTGACAGAGATAGAGACAGCCAGCGAGAGAGGGAACACAAGCAGGGGGAGTGGGAGAGGAAGAAGCAGGCTCATAGCGGAGGAGCCTGATGTGGGGCTCGATCCCATAACGCCGGGATCACACCCTGAGCTGAAGGCAGACGCTTAACCGCTGTGCCACCCAGGCGCCCCTCCAGGCACCATTCTTGACCAGACCTTGGACACTAAACTCTGACCCATCTCATAGAGCCCTCATACCTACCACTGTAGGGACATTTCATCCCTCCTGTAGCGAGAACCCCAAACATTCAATAGTATTTGCTTCTGGAAGATGAGGAGGAAACAGGCTTGCAGAAGTGAAGTAACCATGAAATGGCATAAAGAGGCACAGATCAAATGGATAGGGTACAATCTGCAGCGTCAAATCCTAGTCTAGCCCTTACTAGCTGTGTAGCTTTGGTAAAAATCACTTACATTGATTTCCCATGTAAATTTTACCCAGCACAATGCCTGACACAGAGCTAGGTTGAAATAGGCACTTCTTAGTCAAAAAACATTTATGAGTGTCTACTGCAGGAGTTATTTTTGTGACTCACCAATATTTCTGGTTCTCAGCTTCCTGGACAGATGGTAGGCTTATATGTCCCTATCCTCTTTGAATTCAGGTGTGGCCATATGCCTTGTGTTGGCCAATGCAGTGAGAGCCAAGTGGCGGCAGGGGCGGGGGGGGTGCATTCCTGGGTGGGAGGCTTAGAAGCTAGTGCGTCAAGCGCCATGGTTTTTTTTGACTGGCTTTGGCAAAGTGAAGTTCTGGAGATGGAGTGTCCCTCAGGCTGAAGATCCTGGGAAGCAGAGACCCAGTGACCTATGATAGACGTGTTGTGTAGCAAGAACTAAAACTTTATTGTTTGGACCCAGAGATTTTGGGGTTGTATATTACCTGGTTAATCCCACTTGACCCATTTAATACACACCAAAACCCTCTACCAGTTTTGTCTTTTAGTCTATCTGTGAGGTAAAGACTTACCCTGATTTCACAAATGACAAAACAGGCTTGAGGTCTGCGAGTTTTATCTTCAGTCAGTAAACAGGATCAGCCTTTCGATGTAGAAAAGTGACATTTGAGACCTTTGGTACAAGACGGATGTGGGTGTACAAGAATGGTGACCTAGTCTCAGAAACTTTTCTGGAGAGCAATGGGGTATGGGCCAAGGGAGAGAGCACGGACTCTCCCACATGGAGAAGAATCTGATTCAGATAATGAAGAAAGTTTCTGATCTGATTCAGGTAATGAAGGAAGCCCCGAGGTAGATGAGGGTGATGATGGAGATTTCTACTTGCCCATCCCCTGTGGGAAATTCACCCAGTAAGGTCCACAACACAGAATGACTTACTTTCATTTTTTAGAATTTCACAGGTTATAGATGATCCTTGTGTAAAACTTACAGAATTCAGAGAGATGGAAGATTAAAGAATAAGAGTCTGAACGTTACGTAGCTGGAATCACACCATACGTAGCTGCTTTCAGGCTGGCTTCTTTTACTCGGGAATATGCCTTTAAGTTTCCTCCACATCTTTTCATGGCTTGACGGCTCATTTCTTTTTAGCGCTGAGAAACATTCCATTGCCCGATGTACCATATTTTATTTATCTATCCACCTACTGAAGGACATCTTGGTTGCTTCCAAGTTTTGGCAATTCGAAAAAAGCTGCTACAAGTAAAACTGCATGCAAACACATGTAAGTTTCTTTGTGGACCTACGTTTCCGAATCTCTTGGGTAAATACTGAGAAACACAATTGCTGGGTTACATGGTAAGAGAGTGCGTAGTTTGGTAAGAAACCACCAAGCTGTTTTCCAGAGTGGCTGTGCCATTTTGCCTTCCTGCCCATGACTGAGAGTTCTCGGTGCTCCAAATGCTGGTGTGAGCGGTCTGGATTCGGCCATTCTAATAGGTGTGTAATTGATATCATATGACATACGATGTGGAGCACGTTTTCATACAATTATTTTTCACCTGCATATCTTCTTTGGGGAGGTGTTTCTTAATGTCTTTGGCCCATTTTTAAGTCAGGATTTTTGTTTTCTTATCATTAAGATTTCAGAGCTCTTTGTGTATTTTGGGTAACAGTCCTTTATCACATATGTGTCTTGCAAATGTTTTTCTCCCAGTCTGTGGCTTTTCTTCTCATTCTCTTAACATTGTCTTTTGCAGAACTGAAGTTTTTAATTTTAATGAAGTCCAGCTTGTCATTGATTTCTTTCATGGATCTTGCCTTTGGTGTTGTACCCAAAGTCTTCCCCACACCCAAGGTCATCCAGATTTTCTCTTGTGTTGCCTTCCAGGAACTTACAGTTTTGATTTCAACTAAATGATTCTAACTATATGACCTTCTGGGAAAAGCAAGACTAAGGAGACAGTAAAAAGATGAGCAGTTCCCAGGGGTTGGGGGTGGGGAGGGGTGAATAGGGAGAGGGCAGAGGATATTTTAGGGCAGTAAAAATACTCTGTGTGCTCTTATAATGATGGATGCATGTCATTTTATGTTTGTCCAAACCCGTAGAAAGCACAGCACCAAGAGTGAGCCGTAGTGTAAGCTATGAACTCCTGGTGATTGTGATGGGTCAATACAGGAACATCAGTGGTAACCCAAGTACCGTTCTGGGGGGGAGTGTCATTAAGGGGGGAGAGGGCATATGTGGGGACGAGGGATATATGCGAAATCTCTGTACCTTCCTTTCAATTTCACTGGGCACCTAAAACTGCCCTAAAAAATGTGTATGAAAAATTTAAAATCATTTAATGTATTCTGCTCCCTAAAGATAACCACCATTATTATTCAGCCTTTTGGACTTTCTCCATATATACTTTAAAATTGGTGGTTTGGGGCACCTGCATGGCTCAGTAGGTTAAACATCTGACTCTTGGTTTCGTCTCAAGTCATGATCTCAGGGTTGTGAAATCGAGCCCCACATGGTCTCTGCTCTCAGCGGGGAGTCTGCTTGAGATTCTCTCTCTCCCTCTGCCCCTCCCCCTGCTTGTGCACTCTCCCTCTCAAAAATAAATAAATCTTAAAAAAATGGTGGTTTATGTGTATGTATCTATTGTTTTATAATTTTTTATCCCAGTTAGCACATCGTGAACATTATTCTGTTTTAAGTAAATATAGGGCCACATCATTATTTTAACTGGTTGCATAGTATTCCATCATCAGCTACCTCTACTTGTTTATCAGTATTTATTAATAGTAACAGGAAGCCCAATATTTCTGGATCTTCAGGCTGTTTGCAAGCTCTCGCTGTTGGAAACAATGTTGTGCTGAAACATCCTGCAAGATACATCTTCTGGCACTTACCTAATTATTTCCTTAGAATAAATTCTTTGAAGTGGGATTGCTTGCTCAAAAGAAATGTACTTTTCAAGGGCTTTTGTTACATATTGCCAAATTGCCTTCCAGAACCATGGTATTAATTTACAGTCCTAGCAGTAATGCATAGGAATGCCCTTTTCTTGACTTCCATGTCAATACCAGGTATTGTCAATCTCTTAAATCTTTGCTAATTCTAGCAGTGAAAAATTGCACTTCGTCGTTCCAATGTACGTTTTCTTTGATTCTTCATGAGTTTGGACTTTTTTTTTTCTTTAAAGGTGCATTGTTAGAATATCTTCATGGTGACCCTGCTGAAGTCTCCAGAATGGGGAGGGCAGGATTTGTTCATTCATTCATTAGACACGTGTATTTGCACCTAGTAAGTGCCTGGTGTAGTTTTAGGTGCTGAAGTGACAGTCGGGAACAGGACAGACACAGTCCCTGTTTGGAGCCCATAGACAGCAGTGTGCGTGTGTTTGGCGGAGGGCTGTAGCTAGGTGCAGGACACTTGGATTTTAACTCGAGCGACGTCAGTTGCCAGAAGCAGCAGTGAAAAGAAGGACAGGAATCAGTGACTCAGTTATAGTCCTTGCTGTGCTGAGCTGTATCGGAGCCTGACACAAAGAGAAAAATCACTACTACAAATCCTGTCTTTATTCAAATTTTGATATTTTGTTAATCATGAGTTTTTGCATCAGTGATGATTTTTCCCACGTGTTGTAGTATGATGTTATTTGTCTTGATTGCCGAGTTTTCTTGGTTTATCTTTAGATTTTGCTCCCGAGATGAGTGCCTCATTCATCTTGCCCTAATCCTGATGTATTCCTAATTTCTAAAATTTAAGTGCACACACAGGTGAGATTCTGCAACCTCAACTCAGGGGTCTCCTGATTTATGAATGGATGCCATTCTGACTACGCAACCGGAAAGATTTCAGGCCAGTGTAATAACCATTATTTTGAGGGATTGCTGTGTGCCAGCCCCCGTGTCAGGCGCTGGGGACATAGAGTCAAAGCACTCAGTCACTGTTCCGGAGGTGAGATTCAGAAGCCCAAGGAGATGATATGCTCTGTAATTGTCCATCAACCACCCCTGTCCTTAGAAGAACATGGAGGCTCGTTATGCCACATGTTCCCATCCTGGCCACCACCTTTGGTGGATTGATTAACATGTTCTTAAAGGTCTCGGACAACTAAATATTAATAATGTTAATCTAAGCATAATTACACTAAGTACAAGCTATTTATATGCCAAGCATGACACTAGGCACTTGTAACAGGTCCAGCAAGGAAAACAGAAATCACTCTAAATATTTAAAACAGAGAGAATTTAATTAGGGAGTAGATCACACAGGTGATGGGAAGTTGAGAAGCCAAGCTGGCAATGGTGAGGCAACCCCAAATTTGTGCAATAGAGGGAAGCTACTACAATCTCTCTCTATGGGGCTGGAGAGACAAAGGAAGGAGATGGGGTTATCAGAATCCAGGGGAGAAGTTGGGACCTTCAGTGGTCTGTGCTATAGGAGCAGAAACATGGAGGAAATTCAGCTTTTGCTGGAGATGTGTTGCCTAAGGAAGGAGGAAGTTGGTGATGGAAAAATACTGAGATTTTGCCTTCGCCTACCTTATAATACCTCACCTGTGCCTCCCATTGTCCCACCTCTGCCTGAAACCAGCTGACCTTGGAGCTGGATCAGAGGTCAGGTCTCTTTATGTTAGAGAGAAAATCAGGGGAAGAGGGAGGAACCCATTTGATAGAAATAAGTCAAAGAACAGACTCCCACTGCACATAAAATTCTCATTACCACCCTGAAGTTAAGATTTGATTCCATTTTATTTTATTATTTATTTATTTAATTAAAAAAAAAGATTTTACTTATTTATTTGACAGAGAGAGAGCAGCAGAGGCAGAGGGAGAAGCAGACTGCCTGCTGAGCAGGGAGCCTGATGTGGGACTTGATCCCAGGACCCTGGGATCATGACCTGAGCCAAAGACAGATGCTTAACTGACTGAGCCACCCAGGAGCCCTTGATTCCATTTTAAACATGAGGCATCAGAAACCCAGAGGACCTAAGAGATTTACTACAAGGACATACAACAAGCAGTTGGTGGAATTGTATTTGAGGTCAGGGTTGCTTGGGGCCAGGGTCATACTTTTCCTGCCCTGAATCTTACCATCATCAGGGTATCTTCTCTGCTCACATGGGCCACCTGTCCAGAGCCTTTGCCTCGCGGTTTCTTGGCAGCTTCATTTGTAATGACCTTCATTTGCCCTTCTTAAACACCAAGGGCCACCATATTGCACACTTCACTGAATTCTAAATGAATGGTATTCCTGGAGTACTGCAATATGTGGCCATGTTGACAGCTACCCAAGCCAAAGACCATAGTCTGGACCTACTTATGACATTTGAACTCTTGGCCTCCAAAATCTTAGGTTCTAAGAGTCCCCTCTCTGCTTTTTCCTCTTCCTTTTCCTCACTCTCATTGACTTGCTTTTTGGCCTTCTTCTGACCCCATTAGTATTTATATTCATATTTTTATCATCTCCCAGCTCTTCCTGGATCTACCCTCCTCTATGCTCAGTCTAGGCCTCACGGTCATATATTCCTCCATGACTTTCATCCTACAATCTCTAGCCAGTCCTGCTTGACCTTTAGTGTTCCTTGATGGACAAAACCACACAACTGTAGAGATTGGGTTTATTATAAATTTATGATTTCCATACCTATTTAATGCCCCTGGTATGAGTCTCCTTTGCTCAGCTGTAGTTCGGGAATTTTTCTTTTCCCTACAGTAGCTACTCCTAAACTCATGATTGCCTCTTGAACCCCAGGCTGCTCTTTTCTGGGAAAGGTCCCAGCCACCCACATTCAGAAGATGCCAGTTCTGGGCTGAGGCCAGTAGAATATCCCAGGACCAGTTGGAAATGTAGGAGTGAGGGGACAGGCTAAAGCACAAAGACTTGGGGTGTCTTCATAGAGGTGATGATGGGGCATGATTCACGCAGGAGAAATACCAGAGATGCAGACAAGGTGACTGAGCCCAGAAGTTGGTATTTTCTATGAGTGCATGTGAAATGCTCCCCTTTCTTGAGGTTTTCCGATTTCCTAAGAGTTCTGGGCTCAGTGGCTTCACAAGGGTTAACATACTCCAACTCGCTCTCCATCCTGTGGCCCTGCCATTAATTACTCTGGTGGCTGCAGACACTACACAGAGCCAGGTCCTTGTTCCAGCTCCAGAGTGGGTTTATTGCCAACCACACATTATAAAGGACTAATTGTGAGCCCCTTGCACCTGCTGGTCCCCCTTGTGGCTGGGACTCTGGGAGGGGGGAGGGGTTATTAATGAGCTTGTTGCTCATTATGACAAAACAATGGGGAAGTTGGCACAGGGGCCGGAGGTCTAGGTGTGGTGTCAGAGAAGGCTGGTTGGCATTTCTGGAACCATGACTTCACAGTCTTATTACCTGCCTCCTTCCCTGGCTCCTGCTGTTGACATCTGGTGATAACAGGGCTGTCATCTTGAGGGACATGTGCCATCCTTGTGAGCCCATGGCTATGGGGAGCCACCTGGATAGAGCAGTCGCTGAGCCAGCACACAGTCCCAGCTGGGATGGTGTAGGACACTGGGTATGCTGGGACCTCAGCCCCAGGGTAGAAGGGACAGACCTGGCTGGGCTCTGGGTTACCTGGGCTTGATAGACACAGCTCAGAGATGGCGTGAAGCCAGCAGGAGGCCACCAGAATGACAGCACTCTGCACCTTGAAGGGTTCTGGGTAATATCCTGCTTCTGGCAGGTGGGCACTGTGAGATGCCCAGAGTGCAGAATTTAGGGAGACCCCATTTTTAGGCTGTGCTTGGCTGTCTCCTTACCTTTGTGCCCTGAGTGCCTCATCCTTGTCAAGGCCCATCACAGGTGGGTGCCTGTACCAGAAGGGCCAGATGGTGACTCCTCCTCCTTTGGGTCCTAGGGGCCAGTCTGTGACCAATACTCATAACTCGGATTCCCCTGTACTCCTGGATGTTCTGGGTCTGTGAACACAGAGCTGTATTTCAGATGATGGGGTACTCAAAGGAGAGGCATCTCTTTCTATCCCTGCTCAGTATTTTGGAATGTGAAGCCAAGCAGGTTTGTTGATTGTCAAATGGGGCTCTGGTAAGATGCCTTTGCTCAGGACAGATGGGCGGATAGGGAATGTGAGGGAGAAATCAGGATCTTTAACAGGAATTTGGCTATGGAAGATAAACTTTCAGATCAGAAAGGGTAAAGTTAACATCGATGAGGCAGCTCCCAAGGGTAGAAATTATGGCTCGCTTGAAAATGGTTGAAATACTCTCAGTAAGACAAGTGATCACTGAGAAATTGCAGACCCTTGAATCAAAGAAGCTAATCTGCAGAAATCCTAGAGAAGGAACAAGGTGTATGAAGCCTGGAGACTGGCAAAAAAACCCAAAACTAAAACCAAAAACAAAACACCTTTCAATTTTTCTAAAGGGGAAGAGAATGGAGCAGTCCTGGGTAGGAATCTCACATGGTTTGTTAAAGGAATGATTTGCAGGCATCCTGGAGATCACCAGGAACCAATCCTGACTCACCAGGAGTAAGTTCTATGAGGATAATCTCATTTCTTTCTTTGACAGTATCTCTAGGCTCTGAGAGTAAGATAGTGACAGATCTGTTAGGAATTGCAGAAACAGACAAACAGAAGTGGCTTACACAGCTAAGGAATTTACTTTTCTTGTGCACTAAGAAGTCTGGAGGCAGGTGGTTTCTAACATTGGTTTTAGAGACTCATGCCTTTTAGAGCTGAGGTGAATTTGTGATTGACTTGGCTTTTCCCTCATGGTTGCAAGATGGCTGTGGCATCACATCAGTATTCCAGACAGGAAGGGCCCAAAGCATGTAAGGCTGTCTCCTCTTTTAAGTGGCTTTCCTGGAAGGTTTGCTCAGTCATTTGTGCCTTGATCTCATTGGCCAGAATATGTCACATGGCTGTTGCTATTTGCAAGAGAGAACTAGGGACTGTAGCCAGTACATTGGTCCACTGCATCCCGGACAAAGTCAGCAAGAATGGGTGTTGGGTGGTAAACTAGTAATTTCTAGTACTGTCTGTCCCATGGAGTAGATTGCCTGTCTGGGTTTCAGCAGAACTTATAAAAGAATCTTCGAATATTCTTAGGGAGAAGACTGAGAACATGGATTGGATTTTAGAGGATCCCAGTAGAATAGTAACTAGCTTACTTATTGAGAGCAGATGAAGGGCTTGGTAACATTTTGCAGGGAGGTCTTTATTGGAGTGCCTAAGGGCTCTGTCTCAGCCTTGATCCTATTTAGCAGTTTTAATGTATGATCTGGCTGAAGAGATAGAAAATCCACTGATGTGATTCATGATGAAATAAAGGGAGAAGAGAAAAAGGGTGAAGAGGCTGGGTCAAAGAAACAGGAAGTAAAAAGATCTTGGTCACCCGTGTGTGTCCACAGAGGAGTAATGGAGCCTCCTGTCCTGGGATGCAAAGGCAATGCCTCGAGTGCAGGATGGGGGAGATCTGGCTTAGCAGACACGTCTATAGGGTCTTTTAGGGGCTTTTGAGTGACTCTTGACTTCATGTAGATAAGCAGGGTGATGTAGGCCCCCAAACCAACTCACCCTCAGGCAATGTTAATAGAAACATCACAAAAGCTGAGAGCCAGGGTGGAGAAGGAGACCTCAGTGGGACAGTGTCACACCCAGAGCTGCCAGGTGAAACGTCAGCCTCTTCACTTCCCTCCAATATCTTTGAAGGTATGGGGAAGGATGTTTGGTTTCTCATTTTGTGAAGAAAGGAGGCCTGGAGAAATTAAAACCATCAGTCTATTAAAAAAAACAAAAACAAAAACTGGAGGACTTTGAGTTATCCAAGGGGCTGGAATAAAATTTTCGTAGAGATGGTGAGCTCCCCATCACTGGAAGCATTCAAGCTGGGGAAGGAGGTTATAGAGGCGATTTAAACATTGAGTGGAGAGATGGACTAGTAGCATAACATAATCCTGTTCAGTTCACAAAGCTCTTTGATCTTCCGAATTTCCTGATGACCCCTGGTGCCGCCTGGATGAGGGGAGGTGCTGGCAGTGGAGGTAGACTAGCTGCTGGCCTAAGACTCTCAAGAGGTTGATGAAGCATTGATTCAGGCCCCAGGACAAAATAAATGTGCTGATTCCAAGCAGCCTGTAGGTTTGGCCCCAGAAGATTGAAGTGAGTCAGAATTGAACATTAGCTAACCCAGGTGTGGGGATGAGGGGTCAGCAGACTATCCTTGACCTCGAGCCTTCCTGGGCCCTGGGAAGAACTGGATCAGGCTGGCCGAGGACCAGCTTTATCCCTCTGCCTCCTTGTGGGTCAACCAGCTGTGGCTGAGCTGGAGGGGCTTACAGCTCAGTGACGGAGAGGACCAAAAATCAAACAGGTGTTTGTAGGCAGAGGGCCTTGATAGACAGTTGTGTTGGGTGCAAGAAAGCCCATTGTCACCACCCATGGGGCAGGGCATCAGCGGACCTCTCCCTGAAGTTGAGCCCTCCAGGGGCAGTGCTTTAGATGGATAAGGTCAAGGGTGGGTTTTCCAGGTTGGGGAACAGCATGTGCAAAGGCCCAGTTGTGCAACACCCTGATGTGTTCTGGCCATGGCGTGCTTTTCTGGGTGGCTGGAAGGGGTGATACTCAGCAGATTTGGGACTGACGTTGATGCCACGCTAAGGCGTTTGTACTTCACTCTGTCAGCACTAGGGAGCCACCTGGGCTTTAAAAATAGGACAGGGTTGTGATCAGGTATCTCTTCTAAAGTTCACCCGCTGGGGTTCTAGGGTTCGTGACTGGACAGGGCTGAGGCAGGGCTAGGCGACCAGTTGGACCCAAGGTGCCTGCATGGGGCTTCTTTCTTTGCTGTTGTCCCCAGACTAGGTGATTCATGGAAAGATATTTGCTTCCCTATCTTTTCCTCCTTTTTTTAGGGCCCACTGTCCAGGGGGAGGTGCACTGTGCCTGCTTCGAGATCCTATGTGGGGTTCCCCTGAGAGAACTCCAGGGGACAGGTTGACAGCTGAGGACAGGGGAGAGAAATCACGATTTGTTGCACGTCAGCCGTATGTCAGGCGCTTAGCACAAGTCATTAGCAGGTGCGCTTCTCGATGTGGGAAACAGAAGCCCAGAGAAGTGACAAAACTCGGGTAAGGCCTCCCAGCTTGTCTGTGGCAGAGCTGGGATTCGAACCTGCATGGGCGCACTCTCAGTGCTCAGGGAATCCCTCTGCTTCCTCCCGCGGTGCTGCTGGGGAGGGCAGGCTGGTGCATCTGGGGCTGGCCGACTGCGTGTCTGGAGGGCCCGGCCCACCCTTCAGCGAAGGCAGACGGCGCGTCAGCTTGCTGGCGGCTCCCCTGTCCTGTCTTCGGCCTGTCTCCTGCTCAGATTAATTGCTGCCTGCCCGCGGTGCGATGTTTCCCTGCTCCGGCAAGCGTGGAGGGGCGGGAGCCGTGCAGCCGCGCTGATCGGGGACCTGTGCTGGCACATCTGGCAGCCAGCACAGCGCCCTCGTTGGAAAGCCATCCATCAGCCGGCAGCAGCCCGACTGCCAAGCTGGCACCTCTGGGCCGCCTCAGGAATGATGGGCCTTCCGCGTGGGGCCCCTGGGCTGGGCCTGTGTGTGTCTGCCTCTTGGAAGGCTTTCAGGGGCTAGCAGGAGCCTCATCTGATTGAGCCCTTCACTCTTGGGGGGTCTTTGGGAAGACCCTAGGTTGAGGTTGGGGCACCTCTTGAACAGAGCCTCTGTTTTCCTTCTGTCAGCTCCCAGGAGGAGGAAAGACCCCCCCCGCCATACAACCCTCCTCAGCATCCTCCAGTGGTTCCAGAGATGGGAGTGTTCCCACATAAGCCCGGGACGATGAGGCTGGGAGGACCAGGCAGTGCCCGCTGGACCAGTGTGTGAATTTGCATGCAAGAGGAGGCATGAGGGGGCCTGCTCTGGGGCCTACCGTCCCCAAGACCTGGATGTTATTAACTTGAAGTCCCTGTGGTTCCTAAACGTGCCAATGTGTCAGAGTCACCTATAAGACCTGTTAAAACACAGGTTTCTGGCCACCAAGCCCTCCCCCGCCCAGCCCCCAGAATCTCTGATTCACTAGGTCTAGGGTAGGGTCTGAAATCTGCACTTGTTACACGTTCCCTGGTGATGTCAATGCTACTGGCCAGGGTCTACACTCTGAGAACCACTGGTTTAGAGAAAGGCCAGTGCCCTGCTTCAGTTGCTAGGGATTGGCAGAAATCCAAGCTCTTCTGGTTTCTTTGGGCTGTTAGTTTCTGCTTAATTTCCTGATTGCCTCCCCAGCCTGCCTGGGTGGTCCTAGCCCTGAAATCAGGGACATAGCTCTGTCCCTTAGGGTGACGGACAGGAACTCTTTAAGGTGTGGCCGGCGGACTGTGCGGTGGTTGGAGCAGCTGGAGCAGGTTTCTACCAGATCAGTACAGCTGCAATTCCGTTCAGATGCTCGCTGTTCTAACAGTCCCTTGGCCACAGGTCATTTGGGGGATGACCTGAGGTGGATGATGACCTGGCTTACAGAGGGTGCAGAGTCAAGGCTAATGTCCCCGTCCATCTCTGACTCCTCAGTGGAGACAGGTTTGACTGCAGTTGAGCCCCCAGAAGAAGCTGTACTTTGGGCAGAGTCTTGGGAATGAGGATAAAAGAGACTCTGTTCCCCAGGTCCTTAACCCTATGTGTCCCAGAAGTAGAGCTGTCTTCCCCTGGGTTCTGCTCCTTTCGCCTTTTCTCAATGCCAGGAGCTGGCCTTGTGGTGGGTCCCAACTGGTTGACCTTCATAAAGACCCCCGGCTGCTCACACCACTTTCTTCAGGCAAAATTCTCAACTTCACCTTTCTCTTTCATCCCGCCTCCTGGGGGGTTTCATCCCTCCGTCCAGAGCTGTCTGCCAGCTACCAGGGTGTCCTGCAATGGTAAAAGAATCCCCAAATTTTGCAGGGCTCTGACAGGAAGGGAAGAGTCTCAGATACCTACCTCCTGGGGCTCACACTGCTGGATGGGTAGTGTGGCTGGAAGTCTCAAGCTGAGTCTCAGTGATTTGAATTGTCATCACTATGAGAAAATGTTCTACCCCCTGTTCTATCCCTTTTCCTGCCTGTTGCCCTCTGTGAGCCTGTTTCCAATACCACGCACAGGCACGTGTTCAGGTCTAGCCTTTGTCCTTTCGAGTTTCCAGGGGAATCATTTATTCTTTGTCTTAATAAGTAGGACCCTGCAATTAGGGAAATAACCCTGATTCCTTCCAGAGCAAACACAAGAAGTTGTTTCATGGGGCACCTGGGTGGCTCAGTCGGTTAAGGATCCAACTCTGGATTTCAGCTCAGGTCGTAATCTCAGGGTCTTGAGATCGAGCCCCCCGTCAGGCTCCACACTGCTTGAGATTTTCCCCACCCCGCTCTCTCTCTGTTTCTCTAAAATAAATAAATAAGTAAATAAATAAATAAAATAAAAAGGTGCTTCAGTAGAAAGGACAAGGTTGTATTTTCTCCTGAGCTATTCCTCACATGAGATAAGTCATATTAACTCCCTGTGGCAACTCATGCTTGCTTACCAGGGCTGCAGCCATAGCGGAATCCCCCCTCCCCTCCTAATCATTGCAATTTTCTGGGTGTCCTGGCCAACAGGGTGCCAGCCTTGGACTCTGTTTCTTGGCTCTTCCTAGGGTGGGGGATGCCAGAGGAAGGGCAGCTGTAATGGAAAGGTCAGACAGTTGGTATAGACTGCATCAGATAGGGCCTTAACTTCAACAAAGAGTATTTTTTATTTTAACAAGGATGATTTCTTCGAAAATAATTTAATTCTTATTTAATACATGGGTGATTGAATCCATCATTTTCACTTTCTGTAACCCTCTAAAGAGGAAACATTAATCCACAAGGCATGGAGCAGAAGGAGGTCACATTCAATAGTAGGGAAGTTAATCCCCTACTTTTGGGATGGGAGATAGAAAATCAGGCTTTTAAATATTGTCCTGAGTAAATGTCTCCAGCATGCCCCAGGCTTGCCCTTCCTTCAGCCTCGGGAGACAGTAGGCTCACCCACCTTTTCTGTGAACCTTGCCAGTTTCTCTTTGCACCAATGCATAATGTCAAACAAGGGGCCCCCACCAAGGCGCCTGATGCTTGCTGCCAGGCACTCCTGATGACTTCAGCTAATTTCTGAGTCTAGAAACATTGTTGACAATGTGATTTCTGAAACGTGAAAGGCGTTATCTCGTCGTGCCATCTGCAGCATGTCTGTCTGAGCTGGGGCTTCCGCTGCCACTCTGCCCCCTCGAAGCAACTCTCACTGCTCCGTCATCATCTCCCACAGATAATTGCTCCAAACTGACAAGGAGCCTTTTTTCATTTAGAGATACAGGGAAATGGAACTTTCTTGCTGATGTTTCCAAGTCAAGCATGCCTTTTGGAATTGTAATTTCACCTCTTGGATGGGGAAGGGTGGAGGGAGTCTGGTTTCAGCACTGGGTCAGGGACAGCTCCTGGGGGAGAAAGGAACCAGGAGTCCTTATGACAAGGATGGAAGGCCCTCCTGTGTTTCTGTTACAGAGAGTCTGGCATTAAATAGAAAGAACTGCCTTGGGAGGTAGTGAATTCTCTGTCAATAGAGGTAAGCAAGGAGATGAATTGCTGTGTCACAAATCACTTCAGCACTTCACTGAATTGAAACAATAATAATCACTTATTTTTTCGCATAGCTTTTTTGGTCGTTAATTCAGATGCGGCACAGTAGGGATACCTTGTCTCTGCTCCATGATGCCTGAGATCTCAGCCTGCGGTCTTGTAGATGAGAGAGCTGGAATCATCGAAAGTTCAACTGGGGCTAAAGATCCATTTCCAAGGTGGTTCATTCGTGTGGCTGGCAAGTTGGTGCTGGCTGTTGGCAGGGTGCTGCAGTTCCTCACCACATGGACCTCTCCAGAGGGCTGCCTGAGTCCTGCTGGTGTGATGGCTGGTCTTCTCAGAGTGAGTAATCCAAAGCAGAAGCTACAATGTCTTTTATGACTTATTCTTAGAAGTCATACACGGTCATTTCTGTAGTCTTCTCTTGGTCACAGACATCAGCTTGATTCAATGTGGGAGGCGAATACACAACGGTGCCCATATCAAGAGGCAAGGATCCTTAGGGGCGGATCTTGGAGTTTGGCTATTATACTAGATGCTCAGATAGCAAAGAAATTTAGCCACATTCTGTTAGTTGAAAGAGGGAAGACAGGTTCTGAGCCTGATAATATTCAGTGGCAGGAAGCTGGCAAGGGCATTAAGCCCGTCACCTTGGGTTTCTATGAAACGTGTTCTCTTCTCTTGTTGTCACTCCCCCTTGTGGTCCCCTCCATTGTCATCTTCTCTGTGCTTCCACAACTTTGCTTCCAGCATCAACCTTTCCTTGAGCTTCAGACTTCTATTTCTAACTCACTCCAACTACTCTGGCCTTCTTTCAGCTTCTCAAATACATCACGGTCTTTTGTACTCCAGAGGCCTCTATACATGCTGTTCCCTCTGCCAGGAATACTATCCCTAAGCTGTCAGCTTCATCCCATCACTGGCTAACTCTTGTTCATCATTGGCATCCCAGCCCAAATGCCACTTTCTTGACCAGGTTGTGCTTCAGCCATTTCTCCTGCAGCAAATTGTATTTTCCAAAGATGGCCACAATAGTTCATAGCTCCCATCCCACATGCTCTTCTTACGGTATGATGTTGACACCACTCTGTCAAGCAATGGGTTTGTTTCCTCATCTAGAACTTGAGAGGACCTTTGTTACTGCCTTGATCAGTAGAATGTGGCAGAAATGATGCTGTGTGACTTTCAGGGTTAAGTCCTAAAAGGCAGCATCTCTCTCTCTCTCTCTGTCTCTCTCTATCCCTCTCTCCACTAACTAGCCCATGCAGAAGCCACTTGGAAAGCTGACTCTGCCTATCAAACAAGGAGCAAATGAGCCTTTAGGTGATTTCCACCCCCTTCATGTAGCAGAGATAAATTACTTTCAGTGTGCCCTTTGGGATTCCTGACTTACAGAAGTTGTGAGAAATAATAAATGATTATGGTTGTTTTATGCCACCAAATTTTAGGATTGTTATCTAACTGCAGTAACAGATCTATCCCCAGACTCCATTAGGTTTCCTTGTAATGTGCTATTGTGACTTATGGTATTTTTCCTTCATAACATTCTTCAAGAGTTTGTAGTTATATATTTACACGTTCAATTAATTTCTGTCTGCTCTTTTAGACTGTAAAATTTATGAAGACAAGCACTACACCCATTTTGCTCACCAGCACCTTACCAGAGCCTGGCATAAACCATGTACTCAATAAATGTGTTAAATGGATAAATTAATGAATGATCTTTACCCCCCTACTGCCCCACATCTACTCCAAACTCTTCACGTAGAAGTGCAAGTCATTCTCTTCTGACTTAGTCCTCCTCTTTCGTCTTGGCAAAGGCACCATGGCCTCTTCAGGTACTCAGACCACAAACTTGGAAATCATCTTAGTCTTTTCTCAGCCTCCTTTCCATAAAAGACTCCAGGTCTGTCCATTCTAGCTCTTGGTGCTTTCTCATTCCACCCCCTTTGCCCCTGCTTGGTCCAGTCCCTCATCATTTCTTGCTCACGTCATATCAGTAGGCTCCTGATCACTTCAGTTCCCTCCAGCACATCATCCAAACGGGCAAGTTGACCTTTCCTCAATGCACATCTGAGCCTGTTACGCTTTGGATGAAAAGTGTTCACTGGCTCCACATTGTCTTTATAATAAAGTTCAAAGTCCTCACTCAATAGTCTCCCCAAATTATTTGTGGAGTTGGGTGGGATATAAGTTAAATGCAGTGTAGCTCCTTGCTGTGTCCTGCAGTTCCTCGGGGATCTGTCCTGCACTTACCCACTCTCCTTCATCTCTCACTACTCCCCCCCCCCCAGTGTGCTCTAAACACATCACGCTTTTTGGGCTTGTCCCAAATCTCCTGTATTAATTTGGTTGCAAGTGACAGAAATTCTACTGGAGCTAATTTAGGTACTCAGAAGAGTTCATTGACCTAAGGAATGGGTGCAGGGAGGGTGGGGGCAAGAATTCCCAAACAACCAGACCAAGAAGGACTCAAGAAGCACCTTCACCTCTCCACCTATTCCAGTAGGTCAGCTTGACCCTCCCTTGCTAGCGAAGGGCTTTCGCTGTGTTGTTGCTGCCAACAAGCCGCCTTGACCTTAGTGGCAGAAAACGTCAACGGCCCTTTATTATTGCCAGCTCTCATGGTTCTGAGGCTTAGCTTGGCACAGCTGGTTGGTTCATGCTCAGGTTCTCGTAAGCGGTCACAGTTTTTTGTTGGCTGTGCCTTCTACTTGGAGCATCTTTTCTCGCTCCTTTCCATCTTGGTCACTCTTCTTTGTCTTTCTTCTCTCATCTTTGGAAACACCTCCTCCGGGAAGTCTTCTCTTTCTTGATGCACCCTCCCCACCAAAGCTGGAATAGGTGTTTCTTGCTCTCACTCTCAAAGACCTCTGTGCTTCCCTTACTTCTCTAATTACACGAATTCATAATTTCACTTCTTTTAAAAAAAAATCTATCTCCCCTCCCCAGCTGGGAGCTTCTATAGGGAAAAACTTGTATTCCTCATGCCTAGCTCAGGATCTGGCACTTAGTAGGTGCTTGATGATTGCTTGTGGAATGAGTGAATCTCCCAGAGTACAGAGGAGGCTGCCCTCAAAATGAACTGCTCTGTCCTCTGGCGTGAGCAGATGGCCCAGCTGCGATGTGCTGGGGCAGAGGGAGGCCAGCTTCCCCCACAGCTGCCCAGCGGTGGAGCATCTGCAGGCTGTTTGGGGAGTCCTATGCTGGCCTGACAGATGGAGGAGGGCTGAAGGCCCCCATGTCTACAGGCCCCACAGTCCTTTTGAGCCTCACTATTCTTGAGGGGCCACAGGAGGCCATGAAAACACCCGGGAGAGGAGATGGTTCAGGGGGGCGTCCATGTCAGATGTTGTGTTTCACGCAGTCTTGGCCTGAGGTCCCTGACATCTGCTTGTGGGACGGCTTGAGGTCAGGGGGCCCTGGGAGATGGCACCGAGAGTAGGCTTGATTGATTAAATGAAGCCATCCAAACCAGAGATTTAGAGGCCAGACCAAAGAACAGCTCAAGCTGCCATTTATTGAGTCCTTACTATGTGCCAGGCAGTATGCTAAGCTCTGTGCTTGTATGGTAACTGCTTTTAATCCAATGAGGCAGGAGCTCCTATTATCTGTCTCCACACTGTCCTTCTCCACTGCGTTATCACGAGGCCACAGTACCGTGGGAAAGCCGGGTATCTGGGGTCTGAATGCCTGGGTTTGAACTGTAGGGCTGTCCCTGCCTGGCGGTTTGGCTTTGGTCTACAGTTTTGTTGTTTGTGCAGCTTGTATTTCTCTCTAGATACTTGGCTTATAGATGGCCACCTCTCACTATGTCCTTTCATGACAGAGAGAGTTCTGGTCTCTTCCTGTTCTTACGAGGATGTTAATCACATCACAGAATCTCTACCCTCATGACTTCATTTATTTTTTTATTTGTTTTTTAAATAATTTTTATTTCGTTATTAGTCACCATACAGTACCTCCCCAGTTTTTGATGCAGTGTTCCATGATTCATTATTTGCGTGTAACCCCCAGTGCACCATGCAATATGTGCCCTCCTTAATACCCATCACCGGCCTATCCCAATCCCCCACACCCCTCCCCTCTGAAGCCCTCAGTTTGTTTCCCAGAGTCCATAGTCTCTCATGGTTCATTCCCCCTTCTGTTTACCCCCCCTTCATTCTTCCCTTCCTTCTCCTACCGATCTTCCTATTTCTTATGTTCCATAAATGAGTGAAACCATATGATAATTGTCTTTCTCTGCTTGACTTATATCATATATACAATGGAATATTACTCAGCCAACAGAAAGAACGATTACACAACATTTGCAGCAACATGGGTGGGACTGGAGGAGATTATGCTAAGTGAAATAACTCATGACTTTATTTATTTATTTATTTTTAAATTTTTTTTATTATGTTAGTCACCATACAGTACATCCCTGGGTTTTGATGTAAAGTTCGATGATTCATTAGTTGCGTATAACACCCAGTGCACCATGGAATACGTGCCCTCCCCACCACCCATCACCAGCCTATCCCATTTCCCCNCCCCACCCCCCTCCCCTCTGAAGCCCTCAGTTTGTTTCTCAGAGTCCATAGTCTCTCATGCTTCATTCCCCCTTCTGATTACCCCTCCTTTCTTTATCCCTTTCTTCTCCTACCGATCTTCCTAGTTCTTATGTTCCATAGATGAGAGAAACCATGACTTCATTTAAACCCAGTTACCTCCGAAAGGCCCGACTTTCAAATACCATCATGCTGAGGGTTAGGGCTTCAGTCTATGAATTTTTTTTGGGGGGGACACAAACATTCAGTGCATAACACCCATGCTCATTATGATGAATATTACTTTGGAGTTTATAGATTCATTCCTCAATTCATGTAATTTATATTGATTACCTGCCACGTGCTAGTACTATACTGATTGCTCCATTGCATATCCAGTAAGTTAAGCAATGGGTGAGGCAAAGAGTCCAGATGAGACAGGAAGGTAGGGAGTCAGGAAGCCAGCCAGAGTAGACAGCAAGTTCTTGGCATTCCTTTATATGGTAGCTGGAACTCAAGATGGCCCCCAATGATTGTTGTGTCTTCATATTCATATTCTGGTGCTGACACAGTATAAGTATACTGCATAGGGCTTATTTGTGTCATCAGTAATATAATGTGAACATGATAGTGTGGCTTCTGAGGTTGAAGGAGAAGACATGGCTGCCATCTTGCTTTCTTTTGGATCACTGACTGCTATGTTGTGAGGACACTGAAGCAGTCCTGTGGGGAAGTCTAAGTGGCATGGAGCTAAGGTATCCCGCCACAACCCAGCACACATGTGAAAACCGAGTGAGTGAGACATCTTGGAGTCCAGCCCTCCAGACTCTGGGAAGCCTTCATGCAGCTGCAGTTGTAGCCAGCATCTTGGTCGAGACCTCATAAGAGACTCGGAGCCAGAACCACCCAGATAAACCATTCCTGAGTTCCTGGCCCACAGAAACTAGGGAAGGTAATAGATGTGTATTGCTGTTTTAAGTCGCTAAGTTTTGAATGATTCTGTGATGGACGTGGCGGTGGAGGACTGCTGTGATTTTGGTACCTGGAGGTCTGTGCTTCTATAGCACACCTGCGGGGGTGGCTTTGGGAATGGTTGGTGGCAGGAGCTGGAGAGTGTTCAGGGACATGTCAAGTGCTTTGAATAGACTGTTTATAGAAGGCCGATGGGCTTAGAAGAGGTTGTTGGTGAGGGCTTACGGCCAGGCCTATGGAGAGGCTCGTGAGGCAAGGACCTGGTCAGGTCAAAGCCACCCTGAACTTTCCAGTGATACAAGTGAGCTGTTTTGGAAGTGGAGCCTCCAGTCCGGTCAAATCTGAAGTCCTGGCCGGCATTGACGGCAATCTCATGAGAAATCTTGGGCCGCAACCAGCTAGCTAAGCTGCTTCCAAACTCCCGACCCATTGAAACTACGTGAGATAATAAGTATTTATTGTTTTATTTTTAAAGATTTTATTTATTTATTTGACGGGGGTGGGGAGAGAGAGAAGAGAGCACAAGCAGGGGGAGCAGCAGGCAAAGGGAGAGGGAGAAGCTGGGTCCCTGCAGAGCAGGGAGCCTGACTCAGGGCTCAATCCCAGGACCCTGGGATCATGACCCGACCTGAAGGTAGACGCTTAACTGACTGAGCCACCCAGGCACTCCATATTTATTGTTTTAAATTGAGAAGTTTCAAGGAAACTTGTGACAGCAATAGATGATTAATAGAAGGCAGAAAGTGCAAATACTGTGCAATCTGTGGGATCTCAGATGAGAAGGGGGCCCACTGGAGCATGGAAATCTACCTCGGATATAGGAATCAGGAACTCAGGTCCTTGGGAACATGGTCTAGGATGACTTCTGTAGGGGATCAGTTAATCTATTGTGATGTAAAATGCTTTATATTGGTATCTACCTTCTTTATGGTCCTACAAGAGTTTCATTAGAACCTAGAACAAGAAGCAGGGTAGAATTTTCTTCACTGACATTCCTTTTAAACCTGACTTAAGTTTTTTTTTTTTTTAAATTTTATTTTATTATATTGTGTTAATCACCATACAGTACATCCCCAGATTCCGATGTAAAGTTTGATGCTTCATTAGTTGCGTATAACACCCAGTGCACCATGCAATACGTGCCCTCCTTACTACCCATCACCAGTCTATCCCATTCCCCCACCCCCTCCCCTCTGAAGTCTTCAGTTTGTTTCTCATAGTCCATAGTCTCTCATGTTTCATTCCCCCTTCTGATTACCCCCCTTTTCTTTATCCCTTTCTTCCCCTACCGATCATCCTAGTTCTTATGTTCCATAGATGAGAGAAATCATATGATAATTGTCTTTCTCTGCTTGACTTATTTCACTTAGCATTATCTCCTCCAGTGCCGTCCATGTTGCAGCAAATGTTGAGAATTCGTTCTTTCTGATAGCTGAGTAATATTCCATTGTATATATGGACCACAGCTTCTTAATCCAGTCATCTGTTGAAGGGCATCTCGGCTCCTTCCATGATTTGGCTATTGTGGACAATGCAGCTATGAACATTGGGGTGCATATGGCCCTTCTCTTTACTACGTCTGTATCTTTGGGGTAAACACCCAGTAGTGCAATGGCTGGGTCATAGGGTAGTTCAATTTTTAACTTTTTAAGGGACCTCCACACTGTTTTCCAGAGTGGCTGTACCAACTTGCATTCCCACCAACAATGTAGGAGGGATCCCCTTTCTCCACATCCTCTCCAACAATTGTTGTTTCTTGCCTTGTCTATCTTTGCCATTCTAACTGGCGTAAGGTGGTATCTCAGTGTGGTTTTGATTTGAATTTCCCTGATGGCTAATGATTTTGAACATTTTTTCATGTGTCTGTTAGCCATTTGTATGTCTTCATTGGAAAAGTGTCTGTTCATATCTTCTGCCCATTTTATGATTTGTTTATTTGTTTCTCGTGTATTGAGTTTGAGAAGTTCTTTGTAGATCTTGGATACCAGTCCTTTATCTGTGGTGTCCTTTGCAAATATATTCTCCCATTCCGTGGGCTGTCTCTTAGTTTTTTTGACTGTTTCCTTGGCTGTGCAGAAGCTCTTTATCCTGATAAAGTCCCATAAGTTCATTTTATCTTTTATTTCTCTTGCCTTTGGCGATGTGTCGTGAAAAAGGTTGCTCTGGCCGATGTCATAGAAGTTGTTGCCTATGTTCTCCTCTAGAATTTTGATGGATTCCTGTCTCACATTGAGGTCTTTCATCCATTTGGAGTTTATTTTTGTGTATGGTGTGAGAGAGTGGTCAAGTTTCATTCTTTTGCATGTAGCTGTCCAATTTTCCCAGCACCATTTATTGAAGAGACTGTCTTTTTTCCACCGGATGTTTTTTCCTGCTTTATCAAAGATTAGTTGCCCAAAGAGCCGAGGGTCCATTTCTGGGTTCTCTATTCTGTTCCATTGGTCGATGTGTCTGTTTTTGTGCCAGTACCATGCTGTCTTTGTGATCACAGCTTTGTAGTACAGCTCGAAATCCGGCATTGTGATGCCCCCAGCTTTGTTTTTCCTTTTCAACAGTTCCTTGGAGATTCGGGGCCTTTTCTGGTTCCATACAAATTTAAGGACTATTTGTTCCAGTTCTTTGAAAAATGTCCTCGGTATTTTGATCGGGATAGCATTGAAAGTGTAGATTGCTCTGGGTAGTATGGACATTTTAACTATGTTAATTCTTCCAATCCATGAGCATGGAATATTTTTCCATCTTTTTATGTCTTCCTCAATATCTTTCAAAAGTGATCTATAGTTTCTAGGATATAGGTCCTTTACGTCTCTGGTTAAGTTAATTCCAAGGTAACGTATGGTTTTTGGTGTTATTGTAAATGGGATGGATTCCCTAATTTCTCTTTCTTCAGTCTCGTTATTCGTGTATAGAAATGCAACTGATTTCTGGGCATTGATTTTGTATCCTGCCACCTTACTGAATTGTTCTATAACTTCTAATAGTTTGGGAGTGGATTCCTTTGGGTTTTCCATATAGAGTATCATGTCATCTGCAAAGAGAGACAGTTTGACTTCTTCTTTGCCGATTTGGATACCTTTGATCCCTTTTTGTCTTCTGATTGCTGTTGCAAGGACTTCTAGTACTATGTTGAATAATAGTGGCGAGAGTGGGCATCCTTGTCGTGTTCCTGATCTTAAGGGAAAGGCTTCCAGCTTTTCCCCATTGAGAATAATGCTTGCAGTAGGCTTTTCATAGATGGCTTTTATGAGATTGAGAAATGTACCCTCTATTCCTACACTCTGAAGGGTTTTAATCAGGAAAGGATGCTGTATTTTGTCAAATGCTTTTTCTGCATCAATTGAGAGGATCATATGGTTCTTGAGTCTTTTCTTGTTGATATGATGTATCACATTGATTGATTTGCGAGTGTTGAACCATGCTTGCATCCCAGGTATGAATCCCACTTGGTCATGATGGATAATCCTTTTAATGTACTGTTGGATTCTATTAGCAAGGATCTTGTTGAGGATTTTGGCATCCATATTCATTAGAGAAATCGGTCTGTAATTCTCCTTTTTGAGGGGGTCTTTGCCTGGTTTGGGGATCAAGGTAATATTAGCCTCATAGAATGAGTTTGGTAGCTTTCCTTCTGTTTCTATTTTTTGAAATAGCTTTAGGAGAATAGGTATTATTTCTTCTTTGAATGTTTGGTAGAATTCCCCAGGAAAACCGTCTGGGCCTGGAGTTTTATTATTTGGAAGGTTGTTTATCACTGACTCAATTTCTTCATAGTTAATTGGCCTATTTAAGAAATCTATTTCTTCCTGTTTCAGTCTTGGTAGTTTATAGGTTTCCAGGAAGGCCTCCATCTCTTCCAGATTGTTTAGTTTTTTGGCATATAGCTGTTGATAAAAGTTTCTAATAATCCTTGCAATTTCAATGGTGCTGGTCGTGACCTCTCCCTTTTCAGTCATAATTTTAATAATCTCAGTCCTTTCTCTTTGTTTTTGGACAAGTTTTGCCAGTGGTCTATCAATTTTATGGATTCTCTCAAAGAACCAGCTTCTAGTCCTGTTGATCTGCTCTACTGTGCTTCTGGTTTCTAATTCATTGATTTCTGCTCTAATCTTGGTCAACTCCTTCCTTGTCAGTGGGTTAGGCCTGTCCCTCTGTTGCTGTTCCAGTTTCTTGAGGTGAGAATATAGAAACTGCATTTTAGATTTTTCTATTCTTTTGAGTGAGGCTTGGATGGCTATGTATTTCCCCCTTAGGACTGCCTTTGCAGTATCCCATAGGTTTTGGACCGTTGTGTATTCATTCTCGTTGGTCTCCATAAATTGTTTAATTTGTTTTTTGATTTCCTGGTTTATCGAGTCATTCTTGAGCAGGATGGTTCTTAGCCTCCAAGTGTTTGAGTTTCTTCCAGGTTTTTCCTTGTGGTTGAGTTCCAATTTCAGAGCGTTGTGGTCTGAGAATATGCAGGGGATAATTTCAATCTTTTGGTATTGGCTGAGACCTGTTTTGTGTCCCAGAGCATGATCTATTCTTGAGAATGTTCCATGGGCATTTGAATAGAATGAGTATTCTTTGGTTCTGGGGTGTAGTGTTCTATATATATCTATGAGGTCCAACTCGTCGAGTATGGCATTCAAAGCCTTTGATTCTTTGCTTAGTTTTTGCCAGGGTGTTCTGTCTATTTCTGATAGTGGGGTGTTGAGGTCCCCTACTATTACTGTGTTCTTATCTATATGTCTCTTTATTTTGGTTAAGAGTTGGCTTGTGTATCTTGCTGCTCCCCTGTTGGGGGCATATATATTAATAATTGTCATATCCACTTGTTGAATACTTCCTTTAAGAATAATATAGTGCCCTTCTGTATCTCTCTCTATGGCCTCTAGTTTAAAATCCAGTCTATCTGATATGAGAATTGCTACTCCAGCTTTCTTTTGAGGTCCATTTGCGTGGAAGATGGTACTCCATCCCCTTACTCTAAGTCTGAATGCATCTTTGGGTTCAAAATGAGTCTCTTGTAGACAGCAAATGGATGGGTCATGTCTTTTTATCCAATCTGCAACCCTGTGGCGTTTTATGGGAGAGTTTAAGCCATTTAGATTGATAGAGATTATTGACAGATATGATTTTAATGATGCCATTTCTCTTTAAAGTCTTTGTATCGGTTGTGACTTGCTGCTCTGTATCACTCTTGGGGCCTTTTTACCTTTATAGAGCCCCCCTTAATATCTCCTGTAGGGCTGGTTTCGTGGTTACGAAATTGGTTAATGATTGGCGATTTTGGAACGTCTTTATTTCTCCATCAATTCTGAATGACAGCTTTGCTGGATAAAGGATCCTTGGCTGCATGTTTTTCTCTGAAAGAGCTTTAAAAATGCCCCCCCAAGCCTTTCTCTCATTCCAGGTCTCTGTAGACAGGTCTGACGTAATCCTGATACCTTTGCCTTGGTACGTGAGAAATTTCTTTGCCCTGGCCGCTTTCAATACTGTATCCTTGGATCTAATATTTGCGAATTGCACTATGACATGCCGTGGCGTAGGTTTGTCCTGGTTGAGCTTGGATGGGGTCCTCTCTGCCTCTTGGACACGAATGCTTGTTTCCCTTGCTAGATTAGGGAAGTTTTCAGCTACAATTTGTTCAAATATCTCTTCTAGACCTCTGTTTTTCTCCACCCCTTCAGGGATGCCGATGATTCTGACATTGGATCGTTTCATAGAGTCAGTAATCTCCCGTAATCTACATTCGTGGGCGTGGATTTTTTTAAGACCAGCTTCTATTTTCGTTTTTTCTTCTACTAACCCATCCTCCAATTCGCTAACGCGTTCCTCTGCCTCGGTGACCCTGGCCGTCAGAGCCTCTAGTTTTGACTGCATTTGGCTCATAGAATTTTTAATTTCTGTCAGATTCGCTCTCATTTCTGCCCTTAGGGATTCTATATTCTCAGCAACGCTTTCTCTGATGCTTTTTTCAAGTTTACTCATCATCTTGACCATTGTTGCTCTGAATTCCATTTCTGATAATTGGGATACATCCATATGTATTAATTCTGTGGCCGAGGCCAATTCTGTGGCAGAGGCCACAGACTCATTATCTTTTCTTTGCTGGGGGGGACTTCTCCTTCTCGTCATTCTGATGAAGAGAGATTGCAGGGTTGTCCAGAGCCCAAGTGTTGACTGGGACCCAGGCCGTGCGCCCTTGTTTTATAGAGATCTTAGGGATGTGGGCTTCTTCCTTAAAGAGTTTATTTATTTATTTGAGAGAGAGAGAGACAGTCAGCAAGAAAGGGAACCCAAGCAGAGGAGTGGGAGAGGAAGAAGCAGGTTCCCGGTGGAGAAGCCCGATGAAGGACTCCTTACGGAGCGTTGTGATCACACCCTAATCCGAAGACAGGTGCTTGGTGACTGCGCCACTCAGGCGCTCCGGGTTGTGGGCTTCTTGATTTTTCAGCCTGCCTTCTGGGGGAGGGGCCTGCCTGCAGGTACTCAGAAAACCCTGTTTGGGTAGAGTCTCTGTGTCCCTTGCGAGGGGGGATGGGGATGGGCACCCTGTGAGCCGGTATTTCCGGGCTTTTGTTCTCTGGCGGCTTTCCCTGGCGGTTTGCTATGCCTCTTCTGAGAGAGCAGCAGCGGCTGAAATTCAGCCTCTGTCTCAGAACAGAGGGATCGCGGATCGTTCTCCACTGATGTTCTGGCCACTTTAACTCTGTTTCTGTTGGTGCTGCTCAACCCTGCAGCATCCCGGGCTGTGCGCCCCACACCCGGCGTCCCAGCCCTCACTTCCAGGGCCGGCACGTCTCTGTCCTTTGTGTTTCCAACCCCGCCCGCCGCCAGCCGCCCCGCGCGGGCTCCCGGAGCTCCCCGTCTCAGTCTGGTGTCTCACGGGTGCTGACCGCGAGTCCGCCTGCTCCCCCGTGCAGGTGGCCCTCCAGCCGCCAGCCGCCCCGCGGACGCTCCCGGAGCTCCCGGTCTCAGCCTCGATCCAGTGAGCACACCGGAGCTCCGGAGCTCCGTGAGATGCTTGGTGGTGCACGCTCCCGGCTCACGGACTCAGTCTGCCGTTTCCAGAGTGCGGGTCCGCGGTCCGCCCGCTCCCCGGTGCAGGTGGCCCGCCAGCCGCCCTGCGCGCGCTCCTGGAGTTCGCGTTCTAAGTCTGTTGTCTCGCGGGTGCCGTCCGCGAGTCTGCCTGCTCCCCCGTGCAGGTGGCCCGCCAACCGCCAGCCTTCTCGCGTACGCTCCCGGAGCTCCCTTCTCAGCCTGCTGTCTCAAGCGTGCGGGTCCGCGGTCTGTCCACTCCCCCTTGCAGGTGGCTACCGCTTCCCGGCGCCCTGACACGGCGGCTCCCTCCCCCTTCTGTTTAGCTTCCGATATCTGTGCGCGGTTTCACGGCTCCCCGCTTCGTACCTCGATACTCAGCGCTGGAGATGTTCATTTGTAGAGATCCAGATGTATCTTCCTGCGTCTCAGGCTGATTCCGTGGATATTTCCTGCTGGTCTGGTACCTATCCAGCTCAACTCAGGGGACCGGCTGAAAAAGGTGTCCCCTACTCCTCCGCCATCTTCTGTTTTTTGACTTAAGTTTTTTATAACTGCATTCGTTATTTGATTTGCTTCCTGTAGAAGTTTGCAATTTGTGGGGTTTTTTTGTTTTTTGTTTTTACTTCAATTCAATTAGGCAACATACAGTACATCATTAGTTTTTGGTGCAGTGTTCAATGATTCATGAGTAGCGTATAACACCCAGTGCTCATCAGATCACGTGCCCTCCTTAATGCCCATCACCCAGTTACCCCTTCGCGCCCCACCTCCCTCCCATCTGCAACCCTCAGTTTTGTTCCCGGAGTCCAGAATCTCTCATGGTTTTTCTCCCTCTCTGATTTCTTCCCATTCAGTTTTCCCTCCCTGTCCCTATGGTCCTCTGCGTTATTCCTTATATTCCACATATGAGTGAAACCATATGATAATTGTCTTTCTCTGATTGACTTATTTCACTTAGCATGATTTCCTCCAATTCCATCCATGTCGATGCAAATGGTAGGCGTTCATCCTTTCTGATGGCTGAGTAATATTCCATTGTATATATGAACCACATCTTCTTCACCCATTCATCTGTCGAAGGACATCTCGGCTCCTTCCACAGTTTGGTTATTGTGGACATTGCTGTTATGAACATTGGGGTTTGTTTGCAGACTAAGCCCAGTAAACATCAGCAACTCAGAGCTCTCATTTGCTGGGGACAGAACAGTGTCAGCCCCTGAGTCAGAGAAAACATATATCAGGTTCCTGGACACTCATGTGTTCTTTCTCCTTCCACTGTGGGTCCACAGCTCAACCATGCCACAACCCAGCACACATGTGAAAACCAAGTGAGTGAGACATCTTGGAATCCAGCCCTCCAGACTCAAAATTTTCAATCTCCATTTGCAGGCTGCAATCTCCAGTTGCAGCCCCTGGCCTCACTCGGAAGACTCTCTTTTCCCCTGCCATGCGTGAAGAATGTTCAGTTCCCATTCTTCTGTGGAAATTAAGCTCCTTACCCTCACTACCCGGTCCTAGCTCAGTGCCTGGTGCAACTTCAGCCTCGACCTCCACTCAGACTTGTGGAATTTCACTTCGTTCCCCGTGTAAGGAGATTGGAGTATTATTTCTCAGCATGATTATGCATATATTTTTAACACTTTAAAACAGTTTATGTGCCATTTACATGAGTTTGGAGAAGAAGAGTAGGCCATTCTATGACCTGGACAGCAGTCTGTTGTATTTCATTTGCATTATCTCATCTCACCCTCATAATAACCCTGTGAAGGTACTAGTATTATCTATTATTATCTTCACTTTTCAAATGAGAAACTGAGACTTGAATAGATGAAGTGACCTGTCCAAAGTCATTCACCATGTAAGCAGTAATGGATCTATGATTCAAATCCAGGCAATATAACCCCAGAGCTCATGCCTTCAAACATTGCCATATACTACAGGACTCCTCAGTGACTTTAATACATTGATGGGCATTGCAAATCTCCAAAAGTGGTTGTGCAGAATGTCCCAAATTGATTTTATCCTATTCTTAAGCTTCTTTCGTAACTATGGTTCCGAAGACAAACTTCGGGACATGTTCTTGCAGAGACTGAGCAGGATAAAGGTGAGGAGACACCACTAAAGTGAGTAGTGTAATATTCAGCTTTTGATAGGCAAGGCTGTGGTAACAAAGAGCCCCTCAAAAATCAGTGCCTTATCAAGCAGTAAAAATCTATTTCTCTCTTATGCTCTGTCTTAGCACCTGCAGCTTAGAGCTGCAACTCTGCTCGGTATGACTTTCACCTTGGGACTTCTGTAGATAGAGTCGTCCCTATCTAGGACAGGAGAGTCTCATGACAGAAGGGAAGTTCAAGAGCTCAATCAGATGGACACTTGCCACACATTTTAACTTCTGCATGGACATAGCATAGTTCACATCGCTCACTTGTCACTGGCCAAAGCATGTCAGATGACCAAGCCCAAAGTCAATGAGATAAAAATGTATGCTGTCTTTACAGGCAGTGAAGAACTAAATAAATCCAGAGGTAACACAATCTATCGTGGAGGATGGAGCCATCGAGAGTGTGCATGCAGGCATGGTTGGTGGTAGGGGAGGGGAATTCGGAAGCTGTACTGTAAAGGTTTTAGGGGAAGTATGGGGGGAATGAAGGTGGAAGATAATGGAGGGCATGTGAGCTGCTGCTGCTGGTTGCACACAGCCTCATGTGCCAGTGGCAGAGTCCATCCAGCCTAGGACATCATGATGGAAGCACCACATGAAGTGTGGTGGGGGTACCTGGATGTCCTCTTTGATATAAGCTTCCCATGTTGGAAATGTATTGCTGGCTTGTTCATTCCTGTATGCTTTACACCTTCAGAGAGCTCTCTCCACAAATTTTGAAAAAATCTATTTCTGTGTCTTCATTTACTTTCCTTCCCCTTTTCAGTTGCTCCCTAATCAGCAGCTGATGATGCCCACCCTGTAACCTGAGTGTGATGTCATCTTTGGTGTCGTTCAAGATATAGCACTTAACAGTTGCTAAATAGGGGAGTTCATTTCTAGAACACTGCCTGCTTATCTTCTCCTGCTTTACAAAGGTGATTAAGATTTATTTTTACTTGGATGAAAACAGCCTTCATTGATTTCTGCCCTATAGAGAGATAGGAGGACACTTGCATAAGCCAGGGAGGAGTTTAACCCTTTTCTTGCTCCCACGGAGACTACATACTGCCTCCCAGGTTATGTTTAACGGGTAAACGAAGTCAAAATTTTCCTGCTTGCCATTTGCAACGACATGGTTGGAACTAGAGGGTATTACGCTGAGCAAAATAAGTCAATCAGAGAAAGACAATTATCATATGATCTCGCTGATATGTGGAATTTAAGAAACAAAAACAGAGGATCATAGGGGAAGAGAGGAAAAAATAAAACAAGAAGAAACCAGAGAGGGGAACAAACCATAAGAGACTCTTAATCATAGGAAACAAACTGAGGGTTGCTGGAGGGGAGAGGGTGGAGGGACGGGGTAACTGGGTGATGGACATAAAGGAGGGCATGTGATATAATGAGCACTGGGTATTATATAAGACTGATGAATCACAGACCTGTACCCCTGAAACCAGTGATACATTATATGTTAATTGAATTAAAGTTTAAAAAATAAAGAGTCAGAAAATTAAAAAAAAATTCTTGCTTGGCACAAAAGCAGCAAACACTGAAGTCAGAGAATGTGACCCCTCTGTGCTCAGTGTGAGGCTATTTTGAGGATTCCAGTTCTTGGGAAGTTTCTTCCAGGATAACTACCATAGGGGTAAGTGTGGCTTGCACAACTCAGCTGTGGCCTTCTGTTCTCTCAGGCTGGGATCTGTACTTCTTGCCTCTCCCTCACCCTTCACACCCTGTGCTCCCAAACTCTGTATCCTTGTCTTGCAAGAGATACTCCCACTTTTTTAGGTACTTGTTACGGCAGCATCCCACTTCCAGGCACCAAGAATTGTACTAGTTTCCTATAGTTGTTTTAACCAATTACCACACACTTAGTTGCTGAAAACAGTCCGGATTTATTATATTACAGTTCTGCAAGTCAGGAGTCTGCCCTGGGTCTTAACGGTAAGAGCAAGGTGTTGGCGGAGCTGCATTCCTCCCAGAGGTTCTAGAGGAGAGCCCATTTCTGTGTCTTCCAGCTTCCAGCAGCTGCCCACATTCCTGGACTCTTGGCCACCTTCCATCTTCAAAGCCAACAATAAATGATCGGTCAAGTATTTCTCATGTCATCTCTCTGTTTCCAACTCCCCGGCCTCCCTCTTCCCCATTTAAGAAATCCTTGTGATTCCACTGAGCCCATCTAGAGAATCCAGGATGATCTCCTTATCTTAAAGTCAGCTGGTTAGCAAATTCAGTTCCATCTACAACCTTAATTCCCTCTCGGCACGGAACCTAACATCTTTACAGGTTCCGAGGATTAGGACTCGGACATTTTTTGGAAGCCTATTATTCTGCTTACCATAACACCTCATCTTTTGCTTTTGTCAAATGTGCCAATGGAGATGACTTTTTACCAGCTTCGGAAGCCCTAGGAGTCAGGGGCAAAAGAGGAAGGCAGAGTGTCTAATATAAACAATTTCCAATTTTTCCTATGATATTATTATTCTAAAGAGTTCTTTGGTGACTGCCACCATACGAATCTTCTTTGGCTACATTCTCCCTATGGTTTCCAGACTCCTATTTGGCTGCTGGCTAATGCTTCCATGTCTTAGCCCTTACTCTGACCCAGTGTGCCTTGGCTGTAGAGAATAAGAGAAGCTTGATGTATGAGTCAGGGTTCTTCAGAGAAACAGAACCAATGGGTATATGTGGAAACTGATGATAAGAATTGGCTGATGTGACTATGGAGGCCAAGAAGTCTCATATTCTGCCATCTGTAAGCTGAACCAGGAACGCTGGAGGTATAATTCAGTTCAAGTCCAAAGGCCAGAGAATTTGGGGCCGAGGGTGTAAGTCCTGGTCTAAGTCTGAAAGCCAGGGAACCAGGGTGCAGATGTTTGAGGACAGGAGCAGACGGATGTCTCAGTTCAAGCAGAGAGAGCAGATTCACCTTCCCTCCCTCTGTTTGTTCCATTCGAGCCCTCAATGGATTGAATGATGCCCACTACCCGGGCAAGGCTGGTCGTCTTTACGCAGTGTGATACAAATGCTACTCTCTTCTGGAGCTGCCCTCACAGACACACCCAGAAATAACACCTAGTCATACCAGATATCTGGGCATCCCTCAGCGCAGTCAGGTTGACACAGCCCATTAACCATCACACATGGCAAGAGCTTAAGTCCGCAGGGAGGAGATCATGCATGACTTTAGAAAACATGGGCAGAATTTGGGCATTTATTCTGAGATCCATGGCACATTATTGCCCCCCCCCATCATCCCATCCCCTTCAGGGAGAATGAAACATTTCTATATTTCTAGCTCTAGGTGCCGTAAAATTTCCACCACAGTTATTAAATGAGTACGCAAATGAATGAATACATATGTTCTATGCATGTTTAATGCATGCATGTAAATATACATATACATGTGAATATGACCTTTGGTTTCCACCTTCCCACACATGGCGTTTATTAACATAGGAGAAAAACTGGAGTTTGACAGAAGCCAAGTCCATTGCAAGCAAAGCAGTTAAAGCACATTCCACCTTCTGGAAACATCCATGCTGGCTTCACGGGGGACAGGCCAGTTCCTAGAGAAGCATTTAGCCGTTCAAAGAACCTGCATTAGATTTAAATTGACTGATGAAAAGCACCTGATTTGCTTACTGCCAAGCAGTCCTTGCTAACTTTTGGAAGGCCTAAATTTCTTCTTTTCAGCGTGGGGGGGGGCTGTGTGTGCAGCCTGAGGACCGTTAATAGGCAAATCAATGAATTAAAAAAGGATTGCTGGCAGTCCTAAACCCAGAAACATGAGACGCTCTTAAATTCCACAGCTTTCCGATAGAACACTTGCCGCCCTTGATCACAATGGCCAGGAAGACAGTATAGTAACGTGAGTGATGCTTAATACCAAATACCAAGTGGAAAGCAAGGCAAAAAATGGACTTGTGTAAATGATTTTTTTATGTTTATGTAAAAATATGTCCAGGAAAAAATATGGAATTTCTGACCTCAAAACATGAATGGCGGTTGTGTTCAGATAGTGGGAACGTGATTAATTTGTTTGCTAATAAAAAATAGGCACAGCTAAACTTCATTGAGCATTTAGCATGTTGCCTAGCATTTTTTCATGGATCGTCTTACTCAACCTTCATAAAAGCCCCGTTAGGTAGGTGCTCAGTGGGGTGTGAGGCTGAGTTCCAGTGGTGTCCTTAAAGCCGTACAGATAATGCGTGAGCCAGAATAAGGTACATTACACTCTAGTCTTGGTGGTTTTACAAAGTCAAAGCTGCTTTCTCACTTATGTCATGGTCTGGGCATGTCGTGGTCTGATGTGGCTCAGACGGCCCTCCTTGGTGGTTCTACTTGAAGGGTGACTTAGGGACCGCGGGTGTTCCCATCTTGTAACTCTGCCCTTTCGCAGTTCTTAAGTCCGGCCATGCACACCAGACAGAGAAGGTGTGGAGAAGTCACACCCTTGAGTGAAGGACAGGCTTGGACCCGAAGTGACATTTTACTTTTGCTCACATTCCCATTGATAAGAACTTTGCCACATCCCCTCACCCTAAATGTGAGGGAGTCTGGCAAAAGTAATCTTTTCGTGTGTAGAGGGAGAGGAAAAAGCGTTGGGCTGGGGCAGGGGGAGGGACACTTAGCACTGCTTCTGGTAGTTTCCCCTGCAAGTGGCAGACCTTGAACTTGAACCAGGCATTCTGACCCCAGGGTCTGAGACAAGCCATGTGGGGACAGTGCTTGATCTCTGCTCCTCTGCTGAGTCCCCTTTGGAACTGTCTGAATGGTTTTGTATCACAAATAGACTTTAAAAATATAGAGAGAATGAGATAATTAAATTATGGGGCTTTCTATGCTAAAACACGTACAACATAAGATTGACCATTTTTGCTATTTTAAAGTATACAAATCCAGTGGCGTTGAGTACTTTCACAGTGTTCTGCAATCATCACACTACATAGTTCCATTTCTGTCACTCAAAAAGGAAGCCCCATCTCCATTATCAGCCACTTCTTTGTTCCGCTCTCCTGCCCCTGGCAACCACTAGTCTGCTCTCTGTCTCTATGGATTCGCCTATTCTGGATATTTCCTATAAATAGAATCATACAATATATGGACTTTTGTGTCTGCTTTTTTGGGCCAGAATAACGTTTTCAAGGGTCATCCACCCACGTTGTAGCATGTGTCAGAATTTCCTATTTTTACGGCTAAACAGGAGCCCATTGTATGGCGGTACCACAGCTTGTGTATCCGTTCCTCAGTTGATGGACACTTGCGCCGTTTCACCTTCTGGCTCTTATGAATGGTGCACGTTTTTGTCCAACACCTATTTTGCATTTCCAGAACGACTAAGGCCATGGAGCATCTTTTCGGCTTGTTGGTTGTTTGTCCGTCTTCTCCGGGCAAGTGTCTAGTCAAGTGTTTTGCTCTTTTTAATCAGGTTGTTGGTCTTTTCATTTTTGAGTTGTAAGATTCTCCTACGTTCTGGATACCAGACCCCTATCAGGCATGGTTTTCTCCTTCGTTACATGTTGTTTTGAAAATCCCTTTTCTGCTCCTTTCCTGCTCCATGCAAGCTGCCGTCAGGGCTGTCCACGTGCACTACCATGGGAGTGGAGAGGAGGGATCCTACGAAGAAAACAAGGATCAGTTGCGTTAATATGTATTGGCAGGTCTATAGCCATGGCTTCCAATCAAGGGCCAGGAACTTCGAAGAGAAAAGAATGTTTTGAGTCCCCAAGAGCCAGAGTCTGAAGAACTTAGAACGTAGACTTTATGCCGTGAAATGAAGAGAAGGAAAGAGTGGTGATGACACAGGTCATTCTTCTTCCTGAAGGGAGATCATAGTCTCACTGGTGTCCAAGAAAGACGGGGTCTCAGTGGCAAGCCCAGGGGCTTCTAGATTGGCAGGTCTCTAAAAAGGCCCAATGCTGCACCTCATTGATTGAATTTTGGGAATCCTTGCCAGAATGATAGAATTTTTTTGTAGGCAACTCAGGTGAAATTTGGCGAATCCCAGCATAGATGAGACCCTTTTCAGGCTTTCAGAGATATACCTTGAGAAGCAACGAGTTTCAGGAAGAAGCCCTGTGGCCAACACGGCCCCTTGGAGGTAGAGTGGGAGTGGGGGGGGGGTCTGCATGGAGGCCTGAGGGTAGCATCATGTACTCTGCACTGTGGCGCGAGGAGGGAAACCATCCCCAAATCCTGCCGTCTAGAGAGGCATTAGCAAAGCAAGGTCATTCCCAGTAGTGGTTCTCAGACTGGAGGCACATCAGAATCGCCAGGAGGGCTGGTTAGGACAGATGGGTGAGCCCCACCCCCAGGGCTTCTGGTTCACTTGGTCCATGGGGGAGCCTGAGAATCTGCATTTCTAGCAAGTTCCCAGGGAATGCTGAGGCTGATGGTCTGAGGACACACCTAGAGAATTACTGATTTATGGTGAATAAAGAATATAAGTACTGGCATTTATAAAACTTCTGTGAAATAAACATGCAGGGCATGTTGTCATGGTAAACAATTCAGACTGCATAGAAATGAGTGTTCCTTCACTCCCTCCACCTGCCCCCGCCCCGTCGACGTCATACTCATCAGCGGCAGCCTCTGCTAACAGGTTCTTTGTAGTATTCAAGTCATGTTCTACTTAGAAAGATGTATCTGTAAATACAAGTGTTTGTGTCATGTATCAGTTTTACATAAGTATAAGCTTACTATACTCTGTTCCGCAACTGGCTTTTTTCCTCACTCACATCTTCGAGATCTTTCTGAAAGATTAACATGTAGATTGACATTATGCTTTTTAACACAGCTTCGAGTTCTTACTTTCTTCTATTTTCCTAATCATTTGTAACAATGTCATATCTCTTCTGTAGCAGTAATCATAAAACATTGAAAATCGCAGCAGAAAGAATTGTCATAATAGCAATTTATTGAGGGACACTTTGTTAAGTGCCAATGCTATGTAAGTCTTCTGTATTATCTTATTTAATCTTTTTGATAACTGTGGGATAGGAGTTACTCTTGTCTTACAGATGAGGAACTCTGGCTTCGCTGGGTAAAGTAACTCAGCTCAATATTTTATATTCAGTGATAGAGGCAGGGTTTGATTGCAGATTTAACTTCCTTTCAAGACTGTTCTTGGGGGCGCCTGGGTGGCACAGCGGTTAAGCGTCTGCCTTCGGCTCAGGGCGTGATCCCGGCGTTATGATCGAGCCCCACGTCAGGCTCCTCCGCTATGAGCCTGCTTCTTCCTCTCCCACTCCCCCTGCTTGTGTTCCCTCTCTCCCTGGCTGTCTCTATCTCTGTCGAATAAATAAATAAAATCTTTAAAAAAAAAAAAAAGACTGTTCTTGTAACTGTTACTCCTTAAAGTTTCTAAGTGTTTATAGGGGACTATTCTTTATAAAACCTAGTAGAAGCCACTGAGTCACATTTAGTGATGAGAGTGACAAGAGCCTCATGTGGCAGGGTAAATGATGATAAACTAGTTTAATAACCACAGAGGACAGAGTTACAAGAAATGCCATGGGCCAGAGACTGGGTAAGTGCCCCAGGAGTGGACTGGGTAATATCTGCTCCTCTCTCCAGCATTCGTGGTGAGCTCTGGGATTGGAACAGTTAGTATCAGAGACCACATGTTTCCTTTCAGTTGCTCCAGGGCAAGATTCCTTAGTTTAGCTTAGTATAGTAGGAGCTAACTCAGTCTTTCTTATTCTGCGCCCCTTTTCTTTCTGTAGGAGATTTAGATTCCTCATTCTTCTTCTTGGCCCTGTGCTGGACCTTGATATTAATCCCTGGCTATAATAGTTATGATACTTTTGGTTTGCAAATTAAACACAATTTTTAAAACTTGCTCTGCAAGTTAAAATGAAAAAATCCAATTTATACTAACCTAAATGACAAAGGAAATTAATTGGCTTATGTAACTGACTAGTCAAGCTTCAGGCATGGTTTGATCAGGGTGTTGACTATGTTTCTTTATGAGTTATCTGGGTTGGTTTTGTAATGTGTCAGCTTGGCTAAATTGAATTGCACTTTCCAGAATTCCCTTCCCTGAATGTTTCTTATTAGAAAATATCTTCGGGCAAGATTTAGAGGGTAGAAATGAAGCAACAGCCATTTCTGTTAGGGAGTGCCTGGGATATCCTACTTCAGAATCACATGCTCTGTCCCATGTCCTGAAGCTGTGTCAGGGTGGCTGGGCCGAGTCAGAGTTTCCAGCCTTGGTTACATGTCTCAGAATTATAAAACTTTCAGCCTGGGGTGAACATGGGTTACCACTCCAGGCTCCCTCTCCCTTCTGGTGAATCTTCTATTGGAGCCCTTACTGCGCTTTTCTTCTGAAAATAGGCGGAGCATCCAATCGTCTCAAAGGTGTTCTCATAATGCCAACCTCATTCTTAGGCTGGAGGATTCTTGGAAAAGTGGCTCACTTCTTACTAAGACATTTCTGCAATCCTAGGAGCACTGGGAGAAGCGCCCTGTGTCAGGAGAGGAGAGGCCTTGTTACTTATCGCCCGCCCCCTCCCAAAAATGTCTCCTCCTACTCATTTGCATAATAAGAATTCTTCGCCATCGGTGCCCCACCGAAGTTCCTCTTCCCAGAGCCAAGAAGGCAGAGTACCTTGCTGATTTACTTTGGCAGAGATGGTCACCAGCCGCTCTTGTGAAAGAATTCTATTTCTGCCTAACCCAGCAACCCCTTGGGCCCAAATTGACCGTGTGCATCTTTATGAGATGATTTGTCGTTGCTCGCCCGGTGCACGCCCACGAAGCTGCCCTGGGATCTTGGTCACAGCCTAGAGCCCATTTCACATCTAAGTGAATATATGGAGTGAGTTTTATTCGACAAATACAACTTTCTACTGGGTCCAAGCATACCAGGGAGACACCGGGAGGAGGTGAGCTGGGAAGGATAGGTAGGATTTTAAGGGGGGAATCTGGGCCTGGGAAGGGAGGGGCTGTAAATCAAGCGTGAGGGTGAGACCAGAGAGGGCTGTAGTCCCGTGGGAGGTGATGAATGAATCAGGGGGTGGAGGCCTGAGCTCTGGCCCTGCCACTGTCTGGATGGCCTCGGTAGTGGGCACTGTTGTGCACTGTCCCGTGTTGAGCACAGAACAAATCCGGATTTGTAAGTCAGGGAGCCTTTGTTCAGCTGATCGTTGATAAGGCAAAGAATGGGAAGCTGGGAGAATGGTGTCTGGCCTGTCAAAGGCAAAATGGTGGAGGGAGGGCATCTGTGAGTCTTACCTAAGTCCTGTGGGGACGGGTGGATCTTTGCAGTAAGCCGTGTCCTGGAAGGCCAAAGGGTGAGGAGATTTCTCAGCCTTCCTTATTTTCCCAGATCAAGGACTCAGATAAATTTCAGTCTTGTCACCAGAATTGCAGGGTCCCTTTCACCAACTCTGGGTGCTGCTGAACACTTTGCCGCCGACCGCTCACACTTGGGACTGTCTTCAGAGGGTTGCCCATGGGCATGGGCACAGCCCCACAGCTGGAAGTCCCGTGCACTGCACGGTGGCCCACAGCCTGTGAGGGAATGGGGTGTGAGTACTCCTCTGGGGTAATCAGGCCCTGGGGTCAGGCTGAGGCTGAGACTTCACCAGAAAGTGTACCTCTGTTCTTCCCTCTTCCACATGCTTCCTCCACACCCTTATGGGGGTGTTCTCAGAGCACCGGCACTCAAATCCCTAGCTCAAGCCCTGCTCCTGGGAGAACCCAGCCCAAGACAGCCTCAGTTTCTCATGAGTGCCTTGGGATAGACCACTGCTTTTAACCTTTTTGCTTTGACTGCAGATCCCTTTCAATGCATGATGTGCTGGGTGAGGAGTCCCGAGGGCCTGAGGGGCGGGAGCGCTGCTGCTGGAGTGGGTGTGGGGTTGAAGCCCCGCAGCCCCTCTGGTACTTCCAGCATCTTCTCGACTTTGGGAGCAGCCCCCTTGCCATCCCGTTGGGACTCCACGGACGCAGTGTCTGAGCCCAGGCTGCTTCCGATGGGGCTGCCGTGTCCTCCCTGGGGCCTTATCCCCCTGCCAGGGCCCTTGTGGAAGGCAAGGCTTCTGGCCAATTCTACAGCCTTCTAGTCTGCGTTGAGATCCCCAAGTTTGCAGTGAAGTTCCCACAAACTGGGACCCCACAGACTTCCTGGTTATTGGTTTGCATGTGTGCCTGTGGATTTAACTCCTGGTGACCCGAAGACAACCGTCTTTGGGGTGGAGCTGCGGGGTCTGGTTTCCCGGGTGAGCATCCCTGGGGGCAGCCCAAGCAGGTGTCAGAGGGTCCATTCGGCTGGCCTGAGTGAGCACATGCCTTGCTCCTTCAAGACACTGGGTGTGGCAGAAACTGGAGGGAAGGTACAGAAGCCAGATTAATTTGGGCATCGAGTCAATCCATTTCCTTCTGTTAATGACAGTGACAACAAGGTTGTTGATTCCTTTAACACTGATGGAGACCTTCTTATGGGCCAGGCGTTGTGCTAAAGGCCTCTACTCTTCCCGATCGCCCTGTGAAGTAGGTTCTATTCTTATTCCCATTTTGCAGATAAAGAGACTGAGGCTAAACCGTTGTGTGCAAATCCACACAGCTAGTGTGTTGGAGTCAGGTTCGAACCCAGGCAGTCTGACATCCGACCCCCCCCCCATGGAGCCGTGCCCTGACGCCCCCCAGACGCGCTCGGGAGATGGCCTGCATGCATGCGTGTATGACGAGGGAGCAGCACACGCAGGAGGGGACTGTGCTCTGTCTGCTGCGTGTGGGCTCTGTGACTGTGGTCGGCCAAAGCGCTGGCCTGTTCCAGCTCACTTTTATGTTTTTATTTAGAAGCTTCAATACCAGAGCTGATGGCAGAAAATGTGCAGTAAAACGCAGGAGGCCGCTGGGTAATGGCCCCTGTAAAGTGTTAATTGCCTATTGAGACTGCAGACTTTGTCGATGGTGGGGATCTGAGCTATTGACAGTCCCTTATTTATTTCAGGCCCACAAAGTGGGCTCCTCCTCCAAACAGGCTTCCAATCAGTCACGCTTCCCTGGGCCCGCCAAGGAGCGCCAGTCGATAAGTCTGCTCACTGCCTTAACCCTTTGAAGCTGGCAGTATGGCTTGTGGCGCTGGCTGAGCCAAAAGCCTTGTCACGAGGGGACCTGCGCCCATGGTGGTCATGGAGGAAGGTCCCCGTGGATCAGTGCTGATTCTGTACCAGGTCCCCAACTCTGCACGTGTTTCCTCTGATGCTTACAACGTGGACAGGTGGGTAGTGCCCATCTGTGTGGAAGGGGCAGTCCAGGCCCAGACAGGTCAAGTGCACTGCTTATTATTACAACCAGTACATTGCAGACCAGTAGGGGCTGAACTGTGCTCCCCCCAAGTTCGCATGTTGGAGTCCTAACCTCCAGTACCTTAGAATGTGACCGTATTTGGAGATGGGGTGTTTACAGAGACGGTTAAGGTCCCATGAGGTCCTTAGGGGAGGTCCAACATGACAGTGTCCTTGTAAGAAAAGGAAGTTAGGACATGGAGGGAAGATGGCTATCTACACACCAAGGAGAGAGGCCATAGAAAAAATCAACTCTGCCGACACCATAAGCTCTGACTTCTGGGCTCCAGAATTGTGAGAACACAACTTTCTGTTGTCTGAGCCACCCAACCCGAGGTACTTGAATACAAATCCCAGCCAGTTGGCCCAGTGTCCATATTGAGAAGATCCCAGAGGATGGGGTGTGAGGGAGGCAAAGCCTGGGCCCAAAGGTATAGTTGTTGGAGGTGTCCCCCAGCATGAGCTTGCCATTGCTCTGACATGACCAGATTCACCTTTCGAAGGAAAGGACCGCTCTGGTTACCGTGCATGGAGAAAGGAAGGCAGGATGCAGGAGCAGAGCCAGGAGACTGGGTCCCCAGCAAGAGGGGACCGTGGCCTGCCCGAGTGGTGGCCACGGAGGAGAGGTGCACAGACTTGAAATGGGTTTTGGAGATACAGCTGGCAGAACCCGCTGATGGACAGGGAGTGGAGCCAGAGGGGAGGGAGTCGACCGGACGGTGCTCTGGTTTGTGGCTTGAGCAACGCAGTGTTTGCGGGAGCTATTTTCCAGAAGGGAAGACATGAAGAGAAATCAACTGGGTGGCAGATGGTTCCTTGCTTTAAGTGGACTGTCCTTGGGATAGGGCGGATGTCTTGACTGAAGGTGTTCAGTCTATTCATTCCTTTCCCCACACCTCATGCACACACAGGAGTTTTATGTGAACCAGGAATTATAGAGTTGCTTTTTCTGCATGGGAACCAGACCAAATTTCCCGAGTGCTCTTCACTCAAAGCCCTGTCGCCAGCCTGATGGCCGTCATGCGCGCCTTTTGTGTGTTAACGTTTGACCCTGTATCTTCCGTATACGGCAGAATTTTTAATGGTATGATATTGGTAACATAAAATGTATCGTTTTAACCCTTTGAAAGTCTGGCCTAAGTACATTCATAATGTACAACCATCACCACTGTTTAGTTCCAGAACTTCTAATCCCCTCAGAAGGAAATCCTGTTATCCATGAGGATGTGTCTTCCCGCTCCCCTCAGCCCTCAGCTCCTGGCCACCACCGATCTCTTTTCTGTGTCCATAGATGTACCTGTTCTGGACGTTTCAGCTCAGTGGGATCTCGGACAGTGGGATCTCGGACTATATGGCCTTTGTGTCTGTTTTTTTCACTTACGTTAATGTTTTTAAGACTCGTCAACATGCATCACCAGTGATCCGTGTTGCAGCCTTTATCAGTACTATGTTCCTTTTTATGGCTGACTACTATCCCATTGTATGTGTGGACCACATTTTGTTTATCAGGTCATCAGTTGGGGGTATTTGGATTGTTTCAACCTTTTGGCTGTTATGAATAGAGCTGCTGTAAACATTTGTGCACGGAGTTTGGGTGGGATATCTGTTTTCAATTCTCGTGGGCAGATACTGGGAGTGGAGCTGCTGGTCATATGTGAACTCTGTTTAACTTGCTGAGGAACCTGTATGAGGCATAGTGAAGATAAATTAAGTCCCATTTTAGGGAAAAGAAAACGCAGGCCTGTGGTGGCCACAACCACCACCCGTACATTGTCGCCTCTCAGCTCTTTGACTCCTGCCCAAATCATCTCCCTGGTCCTTATGTTCCTACATTTGATGTCTGGTGGACATTTCTACCTGGGTATCTCACAGCGCCCCAAACACAGCATGTCTGGAACCGAATGCACCATTTCCTTCCCCTCATCCCCATAATAGCTCCCTTTCCTATTTCCATCTCTGTGGGTGACACCACTGACCCATTGGTCATCAAATGGTCATCACCCAGTCATCGCCCTTGGCCTCTCAAGGGATGGTAGCATCATGAACTGCGTGACCATAGGCAAGTCATTAGTCTCTCTATGCCTGGTTTCCTTGTCCACAAAGTGGGAGGTAAACTCACTGGGCTGTGTGAGGATCCAGGGACATCTCTGCCTCTCTTTCTCTCTCTCTCTTCCCCCCCTTCTCTATCTCTCTTTTTCCCTCTGCTCCCCCATCTATCCTTCTATCTCCTCCCCCTCTTTCCCCCCCTTCCCTCTCTCTCTCTTCTCTCTGTTCTCTCCCTTCCTCCTTCTCTCTCTCCCTCCTCTCTCTCTCTCTCTCTCTCTCAGCAAGGTGTTTGGAGCACACTGTGAGCTCAGCACATGTCATTATTAATATGGACACTTCTGGGTGAGACACGCTAGTGTCCCGTGGAGCTGGTGTTTCACAAAGCGCAGTGGAGGGACATGGTGAGCTACTGCAGTGCGGTGTCAGCAATGCCTCGGTTCTGCAGAATCAGGATGCTGGCGGGTGCTGCCCGGGAATCAGCACAAGTAGCAGGCGCCCCAGGTGATTTTCATGCTCAGCCGAGTTTGGAAACCGCTACATTCAGCTAATTATATTCTGCTATTCGTAAATGCCTTAAAAACATAGATTGGCCATTTCAATCAAACATGAACTTCACCATTTCCCTCCCTGAATCTAATAAGAGCATCAATCCATGCACCTTCAGACAGGTCTCTGTTTCTTCTCATTACTTGTATGGGACTTCTGCGGCCTTCTCTACCTGGTCCCCACTGGAGTTGTCTTCTTTCCAGTTGTGCATGCTTCATTCACTTGGACACACCATCAGCTACAATGCTGGGCACTTGGCGACTTACCTCGCTCTGTCCTTTGGAAAGTGTGTCTAGTCCTGACCTGTTCTAGGCTCCATTGTGCAGAGCCTAGATTCAGGAAGTATTAGTGATGAAGGGAGATGTTAACCAGTGTTTCAAGGAAACAAGTGTTCTGTGCACAGATGAGCTTGGAGAACACAGGGTTCAACAAGGTGACCCAGATTCCTTTTCTGCAGGACTTCTCGGGGCCTTGAATATGGTAATGGGCCCTGAGTATCCTTAAAGTGCAAATGAACTATAACTTCAAGTGACCCAGCGTGGACAAAGAGGGTGGCCTCCCAAAGGGAAAAGTTTCTAGGTGGTCTGTTTGGTCAGAAGCAGAAGCAAAGCTTAGAGGAAGCCTTCTTGAGGCTGTGTGCTGAGGAAGGGGTCGCCATGGGAAAGTGGTGGTGATAGTGGGGATTATTGGACATGGAACATCCAGATCTATCCATTGATCCATATTGGTCAACATCCATCAACATCTCTATGTCCCAACAATCTGGATCACCCTCGGCTCTGAAAAGGACTACTCTGGCTTCTGAAAAAGGCCTGCCAGCCCTTCTAATGACCCTGACACTGGGGCTGTCACCATGTCATCAGCCTCCAGTGCCACATAGATGTGTCGGTCATATCTCCCATGGCGTCAAATTGTATGTACATCTGTCTTCTCCAGGATGAACCACTTGCGAACAGGACCTGCTCGTGTTTTCATGGCACAGTGCCAGGCACCCAACTTGTGTGGGTCAGTGTTTGCTTGCCTGTTCCATCAGGCTACTGGGACCCTATTTTGTAGGAAGAGAAGAGAGAGGAAGCAGGAAGGAAGGAAGAACGCAGGAGAGGCAAGGCGGCTGGTATATCCTTGGGGACTGGAGGGCATTGGCAGAGGGCTCTAAGCCCTGGGGCTGCATGGCCATATCTCCCCAGACTGTCACCACTAGGGAGCACAGCGTACCTAGGCAGAAGGTCTGCTCAGCCCCGGCACTGGCCCAGCCCAGCTCTGCTCAGTTCCCACCCCCACCTTCCCTGGCAACACCCCAGTGGGCAGTGGGGATTTGGACGAGGCTCAGCCCTGCCTCAGACACTTTGCAATCTTGGGCCTAATTAAAACACCACAGACGGTTTGAACCCCGCATTAAAATTTGATGAGGAATTGATCAGCCAAGCAAACAGGAAATTTAGCTGTGAGTAAAGGTAGTGTTTGCTCAAATGTGTAATGAGGCCCACGGGGAATATTTGTGGGGACCTCAGTCATGTCTGGAGCTTCTCCTCCTCGTTTCGTCTACCCCGCGTGCCTCTGCCCTCAGAACATCCCGGATGCTTCCAGAGGGAACAGGGAACTAGAAAAGTTTTGGCTTGACTTAAAAATTGCCTTTGAACATCTGAGGAAATCTCAGATCCCCAACCGTGTGCTGGAACAAAAGCACAGGAAAGGCAGCCCTGGGTGGGAGTCCTCGCTTTGCCATTTGCCAGCTGGGGGTCCTCAGTTTGCAATAGTCGATTTAGGCATTAGTCTTCGAGTGCCTACCGTGTGCTAGACCCTGGAGAAAGACTGGTGTGCGGAAGAGTCATGGTCCCTGCCTCCACGGGGTGCGTAGTTGAGCGGGAGAGGCTACGAGCCCCAAATTCCCCGTCTGTTATTGGACTATATATGTGCTAAGTGCCAGATGAAGGTTCTAGATCCTTCCTCCTTTACATCATGCATATAAAGTCTTCTAAGGATTTGAACTCATTCTCCTATTCAGTTCCCTGCCAATGACCTGACTGGATATTCACTCACTTACGTGCTCACCGCTGGGTAATGTAACCAAGGCTGAGGGTGAAGCAAGTCACAAGACGGCTATACTTACCAGAATTAGAATTGGTTTAGGAGTTCTATCAGAAAGATCAAATAGAAGGAATTCTTCAGTCATCTGGGGTAGGGGAGTCTTGAAAATTTGCTCCAAAGACGAGACAGAAACACTGGAACACTTTCTTTGGACACACCCAAGATACCTTAACCGAGGGAAGAAATGAACCTGGAGTGATTTTCCTTCTTTTCAGGCTTTTGTGAGGACATCTCATCCTCAGAGTGGTGATGCGCCCATAGCTTTCCCTTCTTCATCATCCATATCTTCATCCCAATGCCCACCGTCATCCATTCTGCTCCTGTCACCATCTCCCCTGCTTGCCCTGCTTTCCCTTCACTGCCACCAGCATCGTTAAGAGGATTGTCATTCTCTTTATCACAAGCTATCCGCTCAGTGGTTTGGTAGACAGAACCGGATCTGGCTAGTCTCTCTTTTATTCCTGGGCTCACATAAAGAAGTTGGTTGCATTCTTTACATTTCTAGGATAATCCTCTTTCCTTAGTTCTAAGGAAACTTAGTGAACGGTCCCTCACCTCCCATATTTTAATGTCTCTGAATTCAGAATGTCAAAAGACAATTTGCAGCCACGGGTAGAAGGATGGGTTGTGACAGTCTTGGCATTGCTTTGGCATTCTCTTAGAATGAATAGGTCATTAGATTTTCAAAGATGGAAGGAGAGTCCAAGATGACCTCTTCCAAATACCTGGAGAATGATCACTTAGTTCGAACTAAGGCAACGACTGATTTCCAAGTGCACCTTGAAGTTCCATTTCCAAGTTCCGTTAATGTGGAATTCTATTAAGGGAAAAACAGAAGTTTGAGTTTAACCAAATAGGAAGTGTAGGGGAAACCCTGGTTTTCTTCAATATGCTTCAGATGCTGATTGTTCCTAAAGTTCCTAGAATGGTCAGAATTAGGAGCATAGAATTAGGGGAAGCAGCATGTCACGCTGATGCTATGCATAACTGCTAGTGGCCAGAGAGATTCAGTCAGAAGGCCCTTGGGGCACTGAATATGATTATCAATTACCTTGGTATTATGGATTGAGTATTTTTCATTTACCTTTATAAATGTTAATTGCTGATCTCCTGGAAAGCCATAGATTTATATATATTTATCTTATATCTTTCTAGCTAATGAAATTCTATTATTAGCTTTTCAAATCCTTCTATTACGTATCTTACATTTTCTAAATTTATAATAATAATGTTTGCATATAATGCCTATTTGATTCTTTCTTGTCAATAGTTAAACACTTATTTCTGTTTCTTAGCTTATTGCATTGGTAAGAACTTCCATCCAGGTTGGTTGATTCAGATCTTGCAATATTTACTGAATCTTTGTTGTTCATTAGAACAGTATAACTTTTCTAGAAGATTACCTACAGCGTTATTTTTAAGACCATCGGTATAGAGCTATATGCATTTTCTCTGTTAATTTTATTTTTTTATTTTTTAAAAGATTTTATTTACTTATTTGAGAGCGAGAGAGAGCGAGAGAGGGTGCGAGAGCACAAGTGTTGGGGGGGAGGGGCAAAGGGAGAGGGAGCTGAGAAGGGAGCCCGACGCGGGGCTCCATCCCCGGTTCTGGATCATGACCTGAGCCAAAGACAGATGCTTAACTGACTGAGCCACCCAGGGGCCCCTCTGTTAATTTTAAAATCTCCTTCCTATCTGCTCTCATATCCCCTTTCCATTCTTAAATTTGTGTAACCCAAATGTTCCAGTCTCATGAGTATTAGGATACCATTTAGAAAGATCCCTGTGTAGTGAAGGCTCTGAGTTTCCACCTGATCGGGCCTGTGGGTCCTTCCTCCTGATTTCTTGCCGCTAAGATCAGCCAGAGTGGAATCTGAAGTCCTATTCGTTTTCTTTCTTTCTTTTTTTTTTTAAAGATTTTATTTATTTATTTGACAGAGATAGAGACAGCCAACGAGAGAGGGAACACAAGCAGGGGGAGTGGGAGAGGAAGAAGCAGGCTCATAGCAGAGGAGCCTGATGTGGGGCTCGATCCCATAACGCCGGGATCACGCCCTGAGCCGAAGGCAGACGCCTAACCGCTGTGCCACCCAGGCGCCCCCCTATTCGTTTTCTCACCCTACCTCCCAGGGGTAAACACAATGTACATTTGGGAGTCTAACATGTCAGTCCTTTATCTACGCATATATGATAGGCACAAATAAAATTTCATTTCCACACAGTTGTGATCCCATCGTACGTTGTTTTGGAATGCATGTTTTCGGTGTGCTCTTGAATGACTTCCTAATTCAACCGTGTGCTATTTACTCACTCCCCTGTCTTTGACCATCGGGGGCTTCCATTTGTTTGCTGTCATAAGTAATTTTAGGATGAACATTTTTGTAAATAATATTTGTTCACACTTCCAATTCTTTCCTTAGGATGAAATCCTTAAGTGGGTATATGAATAATGTCAGCATCTTTGATACATATCGCCCCATGGTGCTTTAGGAATTTGAACTAATTTATACCCCTTACCTGCAGTACATGAGTGTCTCACTCACTCTGCTGTCACCAACGTTAGAGTTTCTTAATCTTTGCGAATGTAATAGATTACCAATGCAATCACGTTGCTGTCTTAATTTGCATTTCTTTGATTATGAGAGGGCTGCCCCTTTTAAATCTTCTTTATCTGCCATTTATGGTTCTTCATATGTGAACTTCCCCTGTCTGTCCTTGGACCTTGTGTTTCCCTATCCCGCATTGGTCTTCTTACTGCTAGGGGGTGATCCAACCCTTAAGAAAATCTTAATGATAGGGGCGCCTGGGTGGCACAGCGGTTAAGCGTCTGCCTTCGGCTCAGGGCGTGATCCTGGCGTTAATGGGATCGAGCCCCACATCAGGCTCCTCTGCTGGGAGCCTGCTTCTTCCTCTCCCACTCCCCCTGCTTGTGTTCCCTCTCTCACTGGCTATCTCTATCTCTGTCTAATAAATAAATAAAATCTTAAAAAAAAAGAAAACCTTAATGATATTAACTCTTGATCACATATGTTGGAAATATTTTTCTCAATTTGTTGTTAATCCTTAAATTTCTGTAGTTAGGTCTGTCATTTTTTTAAAGCTTTATTGTTTCACCTTTAGCCGTAGTGAATTCTGTGATCAGTAAAATACTGATTTTGGTTTTCTCCTGCAGATTGAATTTAGGGCTTGTTGGTGGGTTTGGCACAGAGTTACCTAACTTAAGTGGACAATCAGGCCTTCTTTAGTGGGACAGAACATTTTCTTTGAATGAGACTGCAACTTTGGGAAGGAGGACAACGGTGCCTCCGTGGAGGATGGCTTACTGCCGGCTCACCCAGTCATCTGGCTCAGCCCAGTGGTCTTGGGGTGGCATGTTGTGACGTTCTCAACAGTGTCCTTTTGAACTTCGAGTTTCCTCCTTTATTTAGCCTAAACATTTTAAGTTTTTATTTGAATTCCAGTTAGTTAACAGGGAGTGTTCTGTTAGTTTCAGGTGTACAATACAGTGATTTAACACTTCATACATCAGCAGCGCTCGTCACGACAAGGGCTCTCCCTAATCCCCATCGCCTGGTTAGCCCATCCCCCACACCCTCCCCTTAGAGTTTCTTCCCTTACATGTAAATCTTTAATCTGTTTCAAACTTAGTTCGGTGCATATTTGAGATGAAGTTCTACTAATGTATGTGCCAGGCATGCATATCATAGCTGTACATAGAGTTTGCACGGGCAACACAAATGTGTGTAATACGACATAACGGCCTAGCTTAACATATATGTTATTTCCGTTAGGCCTCACAACAGCCTAATGAAGGAGAGAGTGAAATAATTTGTAGATTAGGAGAGTGAAGCTCAAAGGGGAAGGCGATTTGCTCAAGAACCCTGTCTTTGGATTGACCCAGCCCACTCCTGCCTTTGCTGGTCTACTGGATGCAGCACAGTAAGGACCTGGGGCACTCCAAACCCCACCCGCTTCATTGTGGGAAGGCCTCTCCTATGCTCCTGTTTCCCAGAGGGCCTGGGGGTTTCTAGAGAAGCTTCCACATGCCCATAAATCAGTCCTGTAGCCACTCTCTACTTCTCCAGCAAAGCTGAGGTGACAAAGCCACATGGCCGACTTTACAACCTCCTGTCTTCTCTGAGGGTGCTGCCGACAATGGCACACCCAGGGGTAGCTGTTTGATGTGCAGACTCTAATGCTGGGTTCTTTCGCCAAGCCCTGATGCTGTTGTCACTCTGTGGAGTGAGGGGAAGGACCGTCCTGACTCTGTGAGCCCCTGCCCGATACTTTGCATGGTGGCACTGGGACTCTGTAGTCTGATGGCTCTGTTGGGGCTTTCTGTTCACACTGCCTTTGGGGTGCGTACTCTTTAATTGCCCAGATCATTATGATTCCAGGAGACAAGACAGACAACACTTCCTCCCCTTGATTTATGCTTGGTCAATGGGTATCTCATTGCAAAACTGCCCAGCTTCCAAATATATTTTATAGTTCTTAGATTTAGAAGATTTTCACCTCTCCTGCCCCGCATACATCTGTTTCCCACCCAAGGGGCTCCTACATTGCAAACATCAGTGAAGGCCCCAGGTTGTAAAGAACAGAAATCCACCGGCTAAATTCAAGCAAAAGGAAATGAGTTGGATATTTGGGACCTCAGGACTGTTAGAGGTGGGGCACCAGGGCAGACATGAGCCCTGTAGATACCTGAAACCAGCAATCTCATGGCAAGACTGGTCTGGCCAGGAGCCCCCATCCTCTGCAGCCATGCATGGACTCTAGCCATTTCCCCCCACCTCTTCCTTCTTCTCTCAAGACTCAAGTCCTCAGGGACGGCACCTTGCTTCTAACCGTAGGCTGCTAGCCTGCCCCTGGTCCTGCTTAGATAGTGGCCGGAAGAAGGAGGATCATTTCTTTTTGACTTCTAATGGCCCTGCAACCAATTATGTACACAAAGAGGACAGACAGTTCCTTCAGAGGAAGCTAGAAAGGAGTAACAAGCACCTAGCAGGTGTGGTACTGGTCGAGGAAAGAGCCAGAACCAGACTCATCCATCTACGTGGAACCAAGCTGTCCCCAACCCTTAGACCATCAAGGTTGCATGGGTCCCCTTACTTTAGTGTCTCTGCCTGTCTGTCCGCATTCGCTCTCTGATGCAGGGTCCTCCCCGTCATCTGGCTTTATTCCTTTTCACCCTTGTCCACTGTACATGTTTCTATATACTTGGACCTCAAGGATGGTCAGAGTCCTAGCTCCTGTTTTATTGGCGGGTATGGTCTCTGTTCATGTCTTCAGGAGACAAGGACTTGGGTGCGGGCTCCTTTATTTTTCTGGGAGGTGATCCCAGAAAGCAGAGGGGAGAAAGTAGGGAAAGTAGGACAGAGAAGGAAGAAAAGCCTCCAAAATGGCGTGAGAATGAGTATACAGTTATAGCTGTGGGGGACTGGGGCTTAATCCTGCTGGGGACCCTCGAGAGAAGGTACGCACCTTCACATCTTCCCAGGGTGGGAGGCTGAGACATTGATGCGCTGACCTCCAAACCCCGTTGGCTGGAGAATTTAGAGGTGTAGGAGCAGGCACTGCAGGTGGACGACCAGCTGGAAGTCCCTCCATCTGCTGCCCTAGGTGGGTCCTGTGGGCGACGGGCAGCGGGCGGGGCACCAGGAGCTTCTGCTGCAGGCGGGGCTCCTGCGCCGGTGGGTGGATTCATCTCTGTGGGAAGCTGCATAAATGCTGTTACAGAAAATTGGTAAAAGACCCGAATATCTTACTAGTCTTTCAGTTCCAATGGGCTCTGCCTACTGCACCTTGTCCCGTTTTATTCCCTTATGTCGAAATCATTCAGAAATCAAGGTCAGAAATGGGTAACTGAAAATGTTACATTCACACGTATTCCCACTATTCCGTGCCTTCTCACTCAAATCTTCCTTTCCTTTCCTTCCCTTCCCTTCCCTTCCCTTCCCTTCCCTTCCCTTCCCTTTCCTTTCCTTCTTTCCTTTCTCTCCTTTCTCTCCTCTCCTCTCCTCTTCTTTTCTTTTCTCCCCCGGTATTATCAACTCTGGTCATCATGGTAGGCGCTTGGCTTTCTCTGTTAGGCTTAGTGCACTTAGCAGGATGCCGACCAGTTTCCTCCATGTTGTCTCAAATAACAGGATTTCCTTTTTTTTTCTTTTTAAAGGTTGAATAATATTCCATCCATTGTGTCTGTGTGTGTGTGTGTCACATTTTCTTTGCTCATTCATCCATTGACAGACATTTGGGTTGATTCTGTATCTTGGCTCTTGTGCATAATGCTGCAATGAACAGGGAGTGCAGATATCTCTTCAAAAGAATGATTTTGTTTCCCTTGGCTATATACCCGGAAGAGAGATTGCTGAATCATATAGTAGTTCCATTTTTAATTTCTGGAGGAGCCCTTATACTGTTTTCCATACTCACTCAATTCTTTAATTTCTACCAGACTAATACATTGCCATAGAGACAGCTTCCAAAAGCAATGATAATCATAACAATCCCTGCAAAATGGAATAGATGCTTACATTGATGAACAATTATTATTTTTTTTTTTAAAGATTTTGTTTATTTATTCGACAGAGATAGAGACAGCCAGAGAGAGAGGGAACACAAGCAGGGGGAGTGGGAGAGGAAGAAGCAGGCTCATAGCAGAGGAGCCTGACGCGGGGCTCGATCCCACAACGCGGGGATCACGCCCTGAGCCGAAGGCAGACGCTTAACCGCTGTGCCACCCAGGCGCCCCTGATGAACAATTATTTGTAGTCCTATAGGAATGTAAGAATACTTATTGATTTCCATTATGACTATTATCTTTTCACGTGCCTCTTACCAGTATTCAGCTGGGGCTCATTGACCGGATTAGTAGTTGAAAGTCTTTGGATAGACTTGGAAAGATTGTCTGAACACTGGCGATGTGTGAGCCTGGATGACTAATGGGAATAGTGTCTAGTTTTGTTCTCTATACATGTGAGCTAAGGGGCCTTGATGGGAACTGCATGACATATTTTTGTCTGTAAGGAACTGTTTGACCTGCATGGTATTTTTGGATGATGGGTCTTCCCACAGTCCGCATGTGCTGGCTTTTCCTTTGCCAGCCTTTGTTGATGAGACCCATGGAACAAGAAGCCTCTTGCATCACTGGAATGCTCCAGCAGAGAGCATCCCACATTGTGGTTTGGCTAATTGGTCGGGCAATAGATGATTTTCCACCAAGAATCCCCACCATGGTTTTGCTCCACTTCTCAGCAAAGATTTAAGAGGTCAGTGGTTTAGAGACTTCTCCAAGGCATTGTTACTTTGACAAGATATAGCAGGGTCATCGACTAGTCTGCTTTTGGTATTACCATAAATAATTAAAACAAAGCTATGCTTATCAAAACAAATGCAGTAAGCAATATGCCTATTTGGCTGATTCCCATGTTCAAAGGGATTAGAAGATTTAGAAATTAACCAGATCTGTCTACAGACACTGCCTTCAAATGAGTGACTGACTATTGATCTCCGTCCTGGAGGAAATGACATTGTAAACGGCCATGGTTTAATGAAACATGGTAGGGAAATGGGGCAGCAAAACTGGGTGAGAATTCTGATCTTCTCTTTGTAAATGTGCCCTCAGGTAAGCTTGTGTGCTTGGGTTTCTGTTACTGTGGTGATGAGATAGGCTAATAGTCCCCATCCTTCAGCAGCAGCGTAAAGGTGAAATGAGAGAATGTATGAGCAAACACTTTGTAAATTCAATAATGGTATGTAGATGTTACATGCTTTTGTTGTTAAACGTGATCTATAGCCCACTTCTCCCTTCCCCCTTCCTGGTTTCTCTCTAAGGCTGGGTTTCTCAGCCTCAGCACTATTGACATTTGGGGATGGATAACTCTTTGTGGTGGCAGGCGTCCTGTGCGTTGTAGGGTGTCCAGCAACATCCACGGGCTCTAGTCGCTAGACTCTTAGTAGCATCATCCAAGTCATGACAACCCCAAAACCTTCTAGAAGTTGCCATATGTCCTGGGAGTGGGGAGGGGAGGTGCAAATTAGGCCTTGGTCGAGGACCTCTGCTTTAGGAGCAGAGGAACTGTTGCTGAAAGTTTCTGGAAATTCTTTGGACCTCGTTTCTTTACTAGCTGGTGGCATCTCTATACGTTAAAAGTGCCTGCTGCCATTCTCTGCCATTCTCTTTCTTCCATTCCATGGTGCTGGGTGGGTGTAACAGGCAGTTCCATCTAGGTTACACTATGGTAACAAATAATCCCCAAATCCCAGTGGCTTAAAATAGCAAACATTTATTTTTTGCTCACGCGGCATGTACGTTTCATGTTGGACCTGTCTCTCTTCCACACACCTGCACTTTGGGATCCAGACTGATGAAGAAGCCTCCATGGGACAGTGGGACGTTGTTAGTCTGTGCCGGAAAGAAAGGAAAGCCACGGTAATGATGAACTGGTGACACTGGTTACTCCTGACTTCATTTAGTTGGCCAAGGGAAGTCAAATGGCCATTCTTGATTTCAATGAGGCAGGGTTAGTAAATCTCCTTCCAGGCCGGGTAGCACAGGTCACATGGCCATGTTCATCCCAGATGGGATGGGGACATACAATTCTCCCTTAGGGAGGGGAGTAAATATGGTGAAGAATAATGCAATCTGCCATATCGGGTAAGTTGGTCATAGAGGTCCTTTGTGTCCTGTAGATATTGACACTTTCTCCCACTTTTTCCTTGACTTTCTACTTCCATGTACCTGCCTGAGGGGGTTAAGTTCCCATGATTTATAGTCTACTTTGGGCCTCTTGGACCTCCCTTCTGGTTTTACCAAAGGTCTGCACTGGGGTGTTAGGCACAGGTGCAGCTGATAATCAAGGGCCACTTGGATGCTTCTTTGCTTTTGCTCACATTTATGGCTCAGATGGAAACTTCATCGAGGAAGCCTTCTAAAGGCTTCAGGCCCAGAGGGGGCTAAATCGATCTGCAGTCTGTGTAGTGTCATAACGTGCTTGGTTGAAAAGTCAAACAGTCAGCTAGTCATTTACTTGGTGTGTTAGTATAATAGCAGTCACCGGTTGGGCTGATTTTGTCACTTAACTGATGGAGACTGTCTACTGCTTAACCATCCAGCATCACCTGCCTGCCTGGCGGCGCAGATGGACCATGTCAGAAATCCTGTCACTCTAGCAATGAGACTGTGGAAATGAACCTTGCAGTGGGGCTGAGGGTCATGCCTGAGTGACAGTGGAGGGGTTCTGCACCAGATGCACAGGCTAAATTGACTTCTTCATGACATGGTGTTGGTCAGACACTGGGGCAAACACAGTCACATGTCACAATTTATAAAGCCCTTTCCTGTCTACAGCCTTCCCTCCAAGGGCTTCTTCCCTGTCTGCCTAGAGAACTCCTATTCGTCCTTCAAGAGCCCACTCAGACAGGAACTCCGTGGCCTTTCCCTGACCGCCCCTCCCCAGTATAGAGTTGGTTGCTCTTTGCTCTGTGTTGTTGCAGTATTCCCTGCCTCTGCTGGTCTGAATTCACGAGGCAGCTCTTTGGATCTGAGGAACCCGCTGTTTCGCCTGGCACGGGGTGTGCACATAGGAATGTGGCTGCTTTACTGACAGCTTACATTAACCCTTCCCATGACTCTGTAGGCCGCACAGGGAAATGGGGATTTGGTGATGTATTCACTTGCCCCAAGTCTCAGAGCCAACACAATATAAACAGGACACAAACCCACCTCTGCTCATGACCACTTCTTTCCTACACATCAGCATCTGAGGGACTGACCCTCCGTTTGTGGGGTGCCTGGTGGAATGTAGAGCAGTTTCAGGGCACTTGGCTTTCCTTTTGTTTTTCTAGCTCAGCTGAGTCTTGGAGGTACAGATTTTAGTCCTTTATGAGAGCCTCATTGGATGCAGTTTTAGTGGTTGTGAAGCACTGTGTGATATAACTTTATGACCCAAAGCTCAGTCCTCTGATGTCAGAAAGACCTAGGTTTGAATCCCAGCTCTTCCATTTATTAACTGTGTGGGTTTAGGCGAGTTACTTAACCTCTCTGTGCCTCAGTTACTGTACCTGTGAAATGGAGATCCTACCAGTACCCATCTCATTGGATTATCTTGAACACCTCCATGAAATAATGTAAAAGATTTTGGCACATTGCCAGGCATACATGAATCACTAAATCATTGTTATTCCTACCTCTCAAACAGCATCATCTATTTTCTCTTGGTGTGTCAGGTCCTTCCTTCATTCAATCAGTTTTGTGGGGCATCTTCTGTAGCATGTGCTGATGTCAAAAAGAATCCTTAATAGCAGTAACTGTGTGATTAATTTAACTTCTTGAGTGCTTGGTTCATGTGAGGCATCATCATTCATTGGTCAATATCAAGAAATAATTAATCAATAATCAGTTGCATGCATTATTTCATTTAATCCTTATCACAGCTGTGTTAGGAAGGATTCATTCTCCCCATTTTACGGAAGAGAAAACTGAGACTCAGCTAACTGAGGAATCTGAGGGAAGAATGGACTGAAGCGTGGTCTGCTCAGACACCAGGGGAGGACAAGAAATCCAACAGCCCGTCCTGGCCACGAGGTACGTTAGTAGAGGAAGGACGAGGGCCATCCCTGTAGGTGTCAGGGGCTGGCGTTTTCGTTACACTGTTTTAGCTGTTTAAGGAAAAGAACATGATTCTTTCCCAAGCTGACTTTCCAGGACAGCGGGCCGTTTTGAGGGTCAGTGGACGAAGGCTGAGAAGCCTTGAGAGCTGGCCTGCAGAGTGTGACATGGCTCCTGACCACCCATTCCCTTCTGGGCAGGGGGAGGGCAATTCTGAGGAACAAAGAAGTTCAGAAGCCACCAGCGGGAGCAGAATCCTGTTCTGCCTCCTCAATCAGCCAGAGAACGGATCAGTAATTAACAACGCCCAGAGCCAGACTGACTGTCTAAGCTGCCAGAGCATGAGCAGGAAGGAGAACTTCCCTCAGTTGTCTACACTGGGACCAGCCAATGCATAAGTCAAGCAAAGACCCATTTTGAGGGTCCACTATGTGCCTCCCATCTTCCTGGCCCCATTTCATGATTTCTCTCAATAACCCTGGAAAGGCAGGAACGAGGAGGGTCCCCACGACACAGCTTGGACAGTATTTTCATTCGTGCATCAAACATGCTTTCAGCAAGTCTATGTTTTAAACATGTGCTGAGTGCTGGGGGTATAACGGTGAGCAAGACAGCCAGGGTCTTGGGGCTCGGAGAGGTGACGTCATAGGCCAAGGTCACACAGCTTAAGTAGTGGAACTGGGATGTGCCCCTGGGGGCATGAGCTCCTCACACTCCACACGACAGGAGTGCTCTCCCCGGGCTCCCGTCCTTTCTCCACTCTGGTTTAGATAGCGGACACCAGCTATCTTTGGAGGCCAAGTGACAAGTCCGAGCCTGCGGAGTGGGTGGGGCAGGCTGATGACCTCAGCTCAGCCTTCTGGTGCTGGTGGAGGTGCTCCTGGCTTCTGGCTTTGCAAATGCAAAAAAGACCCCTGGGTTTCCATCTTTTCTACTTGTTTCAAGAGCGGTCACCCCCGTCACCCCGCTGAACATATGCTGCTGCAAGGAAGGCTTAGCTGACAAGCAGCCCCAAATCCAGGAGAGGCCAGACAGTTCCTGGGTCCTCCAGTGCAGGCGATGGGCAGGGTGACGGCAGAAGCCAGCCCTGCATTACTGGGCATATCTCAGCTTGTCCTACATGGTCTTTTTTCTCTGGCGAACCACTTAAACCAGGCCTTTCCATACTTACTCTGCATGAATCACCCAGATCTTGTTACATGCAGATTCGGATTCAGCTGATCTGGGATGAGGCCTGCTAACCAGCGCTCTGCTGATACTGGTGCTGACGTCTAAGCATTACGCCTTTTTTTTTAATTAGCAATAATTTTTATTATATTATGTTAGTCCCCACACAGTACATCCCTAGTTTTTGATGTAAAGTTCCATGATTCATTACTTGCATATAACACCCAGTGCACCATGCAATACGTGCCCTCCTTACTACCCATCACCAGCCTATCCCATTCCCCCCCCC